>NC_136059.1:388418168-388983168 GCF_964261635.1 Lissotriton helveticus
GAATAAAACATAGATTAAAGTGATGCTATAGTTAGGAATTCTAATTACCCACATATTGCATCACTCATAACATGTTCTATAACATCATTGATAACATCACTGCCCCAGTCATCACATTGCACACTCGTTTTTTTTGCAATAACCCGTCACACAAATGAATATGTATATGGACTACATTTTGGGGGAAAATTTTAAAATAAACACCAGTTTCATATACTTTGCAACTGTGTGTCATTGTAGGTAAACCTGCATATTGAAGTACCTATATGAGTAACGTCATGGATTCTGTTTGAACGCATAGGGAGACACACTCACTCTGTATTTAGGCATGCCTACTAATCTGAACAGGATCAAAACTTATCCAAATATTTTCCTAATAAAGATTTTTAATACACAAATTGAAATGGACATGGGTTCTGTGGATGGCATGTCTGCTGTCCTTGAGGAGAAGATGATCAACAAAAAACAGTGACTGAGCAAAAGCAAGGAAAAGTCAGTTGATGATAGGTGGGCTATACAAAACAACACACAACAGGAATGAGGGTTGACAAGTCTATTTACATCACCGAATAAGAAAAGAATGAAAATGCCCAAAACAGCAGCTTGAAAAAATGTTGACCAGTCCCAAAGTAAAGTTCAAATCCACATGAAAGTTCAACAAGTCCAACACAAGATGAAGGTCATTCCCCCAACCCAGAAGATGTGACTGGTCTGGTTTTCTGGATTGAGGGCAAAGGTTTCTGGTCATCTTCTAGTCGGAAAAAAGGACCTCTGCCATAAGCCTTGCAGTTTGCAGGATAAGACTTGACACCTCCTGAGCTGTAATAAGCACTGGGGAAAGACTCACTGAGAGAAATAAACCCAGCAGGTGGCTAAAGATGTGTTTCTGAACATGAGTAAATGTCTGCAGTCCAGGATAACAGGAGGCAGAAGTGATCATGATTCTGGTCAGCCTGTTAGGCCCCGAGACAGTGGCGTAGCAAGGGGCAGGTGGACTGGGTGGTCCGCACTGGGTTGGCTCGAGTTTCAGGGGTGGCGGCCTCCCTCCAGCTCTTACCTGCCATCTCGCAGCGACAATTGCCAGCAACCCTCCTCCCGCTTTTCAGTGAGGCTAGTACGGGGCAGCAACCCGTGTATTCTGGTCAGCCTGTTAAGCCCAGAGACAGTGGCGCAGCAAGGGGGAGGGGTGGAGGGGCAATGGGGGGCGGTCTGCCACGGGCATCATGAGTGTTGAGGGTAGCGGCCTCCCCCCAGGTCTTTCCTGCCATCTTGGGGCAGCAAATGGCAGCAACCTTCCCCCTACCGCTCCTTAATGCAGCCACCACAGGGTGACTAATGCAGGGACCGCCCCAGACGATCTATGGTCTAGCTATGCCACTGTCCCTAGAGAGTGCCTGCTGACCGGCAAACAGCTGGTCAATGGCCTCCTTAAAATCTACCATATTGACATAATGGGGACAAGGGTGGGGTCACAGTAGGAGGCTCAGATATGTCTGACTTGAATATCACCTTCGATCATTTATCTCCAGGATGAGAACTCTTTATAGGAGGCGCTGTAACAGCTGGTGTAGCTATTGTTTTGGATGCCTCCTGACCTCTGGATGTGGGACTTCAGACCTCAATGATGGAGGAGTCTGTTTCTGGAACACCACAGATGTATCTTCTTATGGGTCAGAAAAAAACTCATCATTATACTCCTTTTGGCATATGATGTCCAAATCTACCACCACTTCAGTGGTATCCTCAGCCTCTGATTGTGACTGTGTTACTCTCCAGGCAGGTGCCCTTTCAATACTTGTGGTGTCACTTCTCCACTGCTGAGGTGGTGTCCTCTTGTGCCTGATGAGCAGTCGAGCCTTTTATTTCTTTGCCTTTAATGCTATTATTTCCTCTTCCAAGGTGTATTCCTACATGTATTAGGTGTCTTTCTCTACACACTCGATGTGGGAACCCCTGCTATAAGTAGAGATTGCAAATGAGGTCTGGATGATGTATGTAGATGTATGATCAAATGTATTAATGCATATGTGACTGATGTATTTGCTGATGCATATTACATTTATAATTGCAAGTTTGGTTGTGGCCTCATAATGGTGCAACAGTGATGTCTCAGGATGGTATATGTAGATCCTGTTCACCAATCATTATTCACTTTACTCTGTCCAGCCAGTGTGATGAAGCAACCAAAGTATCACTTCAGGTGAAATGGGAGGGGGGGGCTACTAGTCAATCACACAATGGCAGACTATTATCTTTGGTTTGTGGCCCAAACCCTGGAACTGGGATTGGGCTATAGTTCATGGTTAAGCTACATTAATACCCACTGCTTCACGCAACATGCTACAATGATCTTGCACAATACTCCTGGGGAGTACTTAGCAGGGTGACACTGGAATAGAAAATAGACCCGGGCACCCTAAATAAAAGTGGCCCCCCACATTAGGGAATTAGAGAGCTGAGCTGAGTGGCCCATATTTGCACACCGGGGCAACTTTGAACTTGCAAGGACAATCTATATAGGTGTTTTGCAAGGTAAGGAAAACTACATTGCTTTGAGCTTGCTGCCGGCAATGCTTGTTTTAAATAATAGTACAAACCTGCCCAGCAGATTATAAAACAGGGCCACAAACAGACAAAAATATATACACTGACCTGTTAGACCAGCCCATCGGGTTGATTGCCCCATTGCCCGGTCCGATCCTGGTTACTGATGCTCCCCTGTGTGATCAAGTGCAGTAAGGATGCCAAAAGTGCACTCAATGAGGGTTCATCTATGTATCTGTGCTCTGTTGTACTTCTGTTGGTGCAGTATGGTTGAATCGTTTACCTCCAGTCAAATGTCTACAGTGAATGCTGTGACCAGTTGTAAGAAATCAGATTATTATTCGGGTGGGGCGACTGCCCACTTCCAGGAATAATCACAACCCTTGTCAGGGCAATGCTTCCAAGTCACAAAATTAACCTAACCTCAACTTCCTGGTAGCTATGGCACAGAGCACGCAGGTTTAATTTATGGCACTGTGTAAATTATTTATGTAGTACCAAAACAGTAATACAGTCAAAATGCAAAACAATAAAAACCCATACTGAATTAGAACAACCGAGTAAAATGTCATAAATAAAATGACACCACAATGATAAAAATCCAATAAGGGGAACTGGAGGTATGAATTTTTAACATTTTAATTTGGAATATCTCGTAAGAGGTCTAGGCATCAATGATAGTCTATAGTCACGGTAGACAGGGATCTAGGTGACATTTCAGGCTGTTTCAATGGAGCACAGGTCAGATTCACCTATTGGGTTTGTCCTGGTCAAAGATTTTGCCTTCTGACTTATGGGGTGATTAATGTCATGGCAGACGGAGTTTTAGCGGTTAGGCGAGGGTGTAAATGACTCCATTGCCCTATTGAAGTAACTGCCTGCAAAATTTAGAAACAAAAGCCAAGCCAGCAGTCATATCTGAAACATTGTCAGGAACCACCATCTCTGCGGTTTCTGTCAATGCTTTTTGTAGTTTGAGACACGCCTCCGTCACCATGACTGAGCTGTTTACCAAACCTTTTTTGGTGTTTTATTTTCAAAAAGAAAATCCGGAAGTTAGATCTTGCTAGTGAATTTCTCTTTTTTTATTCCCCCCTCGCTGTGGGGGTTATTGCTCATGGTGAGAGGGCATTAGACCGTTTTCACTGCTCCTTACCACTAGGGTTTTCCGAGCAGTGAAAACTGACCTACATGTCCACTCATCCAAATTCGGTAAGAGGACAAAAAGGTCAGTCTCTGGCAGCTCCTACTCCAATAAGGGGGGTGTAACCATGGTGGAGACAGAGTCATCTCTGCTATGGTTGCACCAAAGGTCCGCCGGCCAAATCTGTTCATATTGGCAGTAAGGATACTCTGTCGCTATTGCAATGAAGTATGCTTGCAGCCAACATATAAATCACCCACTTAGGCTTTTAAGTCCCAAGCTTTGAGGGTTTCTTGAGCAGCTCCTCTGGGATATGTCTAAGGCACTCGGGCCCTTAGGGGCCAGGTCTCACTCCATTAAGGTACAGTCCAGGTCCATTTGATACTGATCAGCTGGGCACAATAGAGGAAAGGCCTCTTAAAGCTTGTTGTCACCTTTATCGGAACCAAAAAGGGTGAACTCAGCCTGTTTTCTACTAAGGTTGATGAAATGAGTATTAGCGGGGCTTTGTATGGCGTGACTCTTGGGAGCAGCCACAGCGAATTGCGCAAGTGTTGGAGGCGGGACGGCGGTATCAGTAGAAGTGATTCAAGAAGTATATGCAGCATATGTCATACAGACATCTGCTATCAATCATGTATAGGGCATCTGTAAAGAGCAATGGAGACTAAGAAAGGACAAGGAGGGTCACCAGCATAGAAAGAGGAATAATAAAGGCTGTTGTGAAACAGTGTAATGTATATGCAGGGCACTGGTTTCAATTAACCCCTTAAGTGCTGCTGTTGGCCGCTGGACGTCGCGAGCACTACCTTCGTAGTGCTGCGCACGTCCAACGGCCGACGCGGCCCCGCCCGTTTTTAAGGAAGTGCCGCACTGCCGCGAAATCGCGGGTGCGGCTAACAGGTTGATTTTTCTAAACAAGTTCATCACAGAAAGAGGACTGCCAAAGTGTGCTGTGTTATAGGTACTTAAGGTGTGCTTGATAAATACGTTTTGTGTTAGGTTCTGCTCATGACCTATGACTTGGCAGTGTTTTCTTTTAGAGACAGTTATTTACTGCCTGGAGGAGGAGCACCAACCATAGTCATCTCTCTTAATGAATCCTAATACTTAAACCTTCTACGAGACTCCTGCGAGTGTAACACAAAACTTGGCTGCAGTGCAAATGCATGTTAGTGACCCCTGGCAAGGCAAAACGCCTTAATTATGTAGGAAAACCTATTTTATATATTTATAAAAAACACTTCTAAAGTCTTCCTTGAAAGGCCACAAGGCAGGGTGCCTAATATTTAGAACTATAACTGAAAAACATATTTCATACTTCAATTGCTAAATCTGTTTTAATCTTAAAATCGGATTTCAGATAATTTGAGTGGAAAAGCAACTTTGGAAAAATGTAATTTAGGCAGTCTAAGCCAGTACAGGCATTCCTGCTTATTCATCCTAGGCATGCTCCGTAAGATATTCAAATGGCTACCCCAAAGGACAAGACGCACCAGTACACAAGCCCTCATCTCCAGCTGACTGAACTATGGCAATGCTCTCTATGGATCACAGCTCACCGCCTCAGACACCTACAGATCATATAGAACTCCGCAACCAGATCCGCCCTGGATCTTCCTACATTAACCTATATCCCCCACCTCAGGGAATTTCACTGGTTCCCTGTACACAAAAGATGCCAGTTCAAGCTCCTGACCCATGCATACAATGCCATACACAACCACAGACCTGCCTACTTGAACCACCGCCTGAACTTCCATCAGCGCACAGTAAAACAAATGTGGCATGCTGCAAAAGGAGGTGGGGGACCATGGGAAAATAGTTAGGGTGTGGTGGTCAATTTCTCTAATCACTGACACCCTTGGATAACCATGCGCTATATAAAACTAAATAGCATGGCAAAACTGTTTAGTGCACAGTATAAATCTAGTGCCTCGACCACCACCTCCTCAGAACATTATTAGACACAGGAAGACTCTGAAGAAGGCCCTGCTGGAATGAATAGGATTCCTGTCTCCGCTGGAAGAGGGATCACTCTTGGAATCCTGTCCTTTGCTGGCTGCCAGGGAGTGGAACTGCTCTCCAAGAGTGAAATGGTTGGCCTCCTGTTTGCATGCTTCACGGACACACAAATACGAAGGACTTATAACTCCAAGAAGAGCCAGCTGAACACAGAGTACTGGATTCTGTTGGAGACCTAACTGGAGAGCGACCTGGTGCCCAGAAGCCTGCCCTGAGGAGCTAGAGTGTGAAGGAGTGACCTGTAACTTTCCCAGCAGCTGGATTAATGTGGGATTTAATCATTTTTTCTGTCTCCGGAGGACCAGGAGAAGGTGTTGTGGCTTCCCCAAGAAGGTAAAATACACCCAGTGAGCAAGAAAAAGGTTTGGCCCACTCTGAGCTATTTGCCTTTTTGAAAAACGGTTCCATAGTACCTCATAGTAAATGTATCACGACTTGCCACGCTGGAGGGTTTGATTTCCACAAAAAGTGATTAAGTACAAATGTAAAACCTCTAAGGAGGGAAGGCAGCACATTTATCCTACCAGCACAGCACTGTCAGCTTAGTCCTGCTATGAGCTTTTGGCACAAAAGCAAATAGTTTCAGCAGGAGTTCAAAGAAAACATGTTCAACTATGGGAGTGGCCCACAGCTTTGGACCTTGCTCCTTTGTAAGGCTTCAGAAAGTAAAATCTTTGGCCCTCTTGATGTATCTATCCTCCACTCCATCTGAGCCTGAAATCGCGCTTAGTTCCCAGGCAACCGGACACTGTTGTTTTTAATGCAGTTTTACTTTTTCTACTCACTATTTGACTTAAAACTTTAGAAAATCATTTCTTAGGTTCCTATGCTAATGATGTTGGTGTCGTTTTGCTCAATACAAGTGTTTCTATTTTTCTAAATTGGTATGAGATTTTTTATGTGTTCTCTCCTTGAACTTAGACTTAGTATTTGAACCTAACACACACTTCTTTGGGGATTGGCTGCTGCTTGTGCTATAACTATAAGGAGATGAGTACAGATTGTCTCAGAACAGAATTTTGATTTAATCAGATTGTATTCATTCAGTCTACTGGGGTCATCTCCTCCTAAAGAAATAAACCAATGACAGAAATCAGTTCCAAACTAATTTTACTGCCACCTAGAATGATATGTTCAGACCAAAAGACAGTTTGGTCAATTCTAAGGTCAATTCATTTGTGAAAGTTTCTTTGGCCTTCTGAGGTGGGAAATAGAGAAGAGAGATAAGAGGAAGTGGTAGCCATGGGTCCATTGAAAGTCAGGTACCATAATTTGAAGATTATCCTTGCTTTCAGTAGTGGCCAGTGTAGGTTACGTAATATTGTAAAAATATGGCAATAGGTTGCTTTTCTGGCTTTCCTTTCATGGGGCTAGGTGTAATTGTGAGGCCAGGGATTCCCATGGGCGTACCGCTATGGAAACCAAGTAGGTTTACCGACTGAGGAGCAGAAGCCATAAGTGAGCATCGCCCTTGGTAACCGGACGCCTGTGAAGCGGTATCTCTCCGCTATTCAAGTTTTTCTTCCAGACCGGGATAGAAAAATTTTGTACAAGAAACACACTTTTTGTGTTTCCAACTTTCACTGACCAAGGGCAGGACGCACCTTAGCGTGTGCGGACCACCCTGGTCTATCACTGGTCCTGACGAATACCTACAATTGCTTGATGGTTGAAACATGTAGACCGACCTTTTAATTCACATAGCACACGTCGCTATTTTAATACACGATACGTCTTTAACACCGAGGCCTACCTAATTAGGCATAGGTGTTGCACTACTTTTACAAGGTGTCCAGTCACTCAAGAATAAAGTCTTGGAGTGAGTAGTACTGGCCCCTTTTTAAATCACTTACCACCGTTCTTCACTGCACATATAAAAGAAACCATTACCCGCTCCACTGTAATCAGGTGTCGCAGCACACCCCGTTGGCACTCGGCCTACGGGGTGGGACCCCGATGATGAAGCATGTCACCAACCAGGTTGGTGAGTGAGGGGTCTTCATAAAGGACATGCTTTGTCCCACTTACGTGTTGGGCACAAGCGATTCTTGAAGCCTTAAGCTTTAGGCACTGAGACTTTCTCTGTTACGCCTGCAGGGGGTACTCCTCTCTTTGTTTTGTTATATTGAACAGGGGACCGGGAGTTCCCACCCTACATTTCTGTTAAATACCCTACTCTCTCTCATTGTTTTTCAATAGTAATTGTGAGACACCAGCTAAAACAGACTCATCGAAATCTAGTCGAGAGATTACTAGGGCATGTACTACAGTTTTCAGTTGATATTTGGCCCTGAATTAAGAAGAAAAAAATTGTGACCTCATCCATGGTATTTATGTGAGGAATAAGAATTAAATTGTGATTGTATTTATATAGTGCTCACTACCGAGCACTCTACTCACGAACCCAACTGTAGATTAGTGGTGGATTACTAGAGGGAAATATACATTTTTATTGGGAGAGCTGGGAGTGGTAGACATGTGAGTCTGTGAGTTGGATGAATAGGCTAGAGGATGGGTAGAGGCGGGAAGAGTTTAGAAAGGATTTTTAAGGAATTCATGGTAGTAAAAGAGGTTTGAGACGAGTCAGAGAGCCTGCTAGTTGGATTAATAGGATACTAGATGTCCAGGTAAAGCACATTTAATTAACAATTGTTTTGGGTGTTGTGGCGAAGTTGTCCGTATTCAGTTATTCAAGAAGGTTGGCCTTTAACCACAATATGAATGAGAGTGGGCAGAGAAGAATTTCAGCATTATATGAGTTGAGTAGAATAACATTTTATGACTTACAGCTTACTACCTTAATTAAGTATGTACATAGGTGGTAAATGTCCATCATATTAGAGCGTCATATGCATATTAATTAGTTTATTTTTATGGGCATTGATCTACATTCCTGACTTGCCAAGGATCAGGCTTAGTGGGTTGAGATATAAACTCAGATGTAGGTGCAATGATTGATCCTTGGTGAGCCTGTTATGTAACTTCAGTCTCTAGAGATGTAAGCCCAGAGTACTAACTACTTTTCAGCATGCACCTTATCAAAGGCTTTCAACAAGTCCAAATGAATGAAAAGACAGGAGTCCACATCATACAAAATGTGATAAACATCATCCAGCAGGTTTAGTGTTGTGGTCTCAGTGCTTTGCCCAGGGTGGCAAATGGATTGAAAAGGTGATAATAAGTGCTCATTGTCACTATATTAATTCAGAATGGTGGCCACACAGCATTCGACTGCTTTCCCTAACTATAGAGGTTTTGATCAATAAAGCGCAAGAACATTTCTATTTTTAGAATAGAAATTATTTGGCTGGTTTGAGGGAGTCAGAGAACACTCCTTGCACAATGTCGTACGTGATGAGAAATCTTGGAAGGAATACAAATGCAGAAATGACTAATGGCTTTAGATTTTGATGACCGATGAGAGAGAGTGCATGGTTACTGGGGAGAAGGTCTCCCAACAGTTAAATATTTTGAGGGTAGGTCTGAGGTACATAAAGAGAGGCGTGATGCTTTTTCTGATGATCTTTAATTTGCCATATAACATTTTTGAGAGCTCCTCACATTTGGTTCATGATGGACAAAGTTATGGTTCAAATGGAGTGATGGTACTATATTTTATGTTCCAGAAGAGAGCATGTTTCTGTAAAATAGCAAGGTTACTGTATTGTATATGGGATGCTTTAATAGAAATAATACATTTTGTGTATTCCTTTCTCAGCTTTAAGACTGTGGATAGTTGCAAGAGGGTCTTGGATTTGCAGCAATTGCGTGCTGTTTTCCTGATTTGTTTCCTTTTTTGTGTGAGTTCCTAGGTTGATGTGGCCTTGGTTGGTATTTCATGTGCTGCAGATCGGCCATGGTAGCCACAGGTGGTAGCTTGATTCTGCTGTACTCCTCATTTGAGTTGTTGATAACACTAGAGTAATCCAGGAAGTTTAATCTGGGGGAAAGGAAAGAGCTTAGTGGCCTAGTGGATATATTTCTTAGTGGTCTGACACAATCATATTTGGTGACAAATTCAGCAACTGGCTGATAGTTGGCTGTAATGATGTTAAATGGTATGGGTAAATAATCCAACCAATCTATATTTATGTGTGGGTTGTATATGATATCATTTTGGTCAGCAAATATGAAGTCTAGAATTTTCTCTCTGATGTGGAAAGCATACTGAAGATTGGGGGGGCCAAGTAGAGTTATGTATTAAAGGCCATGAAGGAAATGCAGTTACATTTTCCCCATCAATATTGAAGACCCCCTGAAATACATGTGTTGAGGCTTTCATGAGATATGATGTGAAGTATTCAGCATACTGACCTTCAGTTAAGGCAGATGGTATGTAGTGGAATTATTTTTTTTGTATTTTATGGCCAGTGGGGTTGATTAGTAGAGATTTTCAAAAGAATCATAGGCAAGCTAAGAGGATTGGATACCTTTGATGGATTATCTTTACATGGCTGCTATGCACCCACCAACTTTGAGTTTCTTGTCAGCTTTGTGTAATTTGTGGTAATGCAGAACTTAAAGATCCATGATACATTGGGAGTTTGCAATGGTTCAGTGACACACAAACATCTAGTTTGTGATTTTAAATGAGGTTGTGTATTTCTGAGTAGACGGCAAGCAGTTTAGGTATTTCATGGTGTGATGGAAAGTAGTGAGTAAGATTTATTACAATGCATTGCAATGATGGGATTTTTGTTTCTACTGAATATTCTGATACTGTGTCCATTCAGTCAAGTGCATGATCCCTTTATAACTGGGGAAGGAGAGGAGGCCTCATGCAAAAGTAGTGGATGTCTATTGAATTATAGTATGGGTTGGATAAAGAAGGCAGATTGTACCTGGACTGACAGGACTAGTAAATGCTACACTCAAGTAATGAGCCCCATTGGTAGTGATTCAGCACTGAGGAAACAGGTAATAAGCCCCAAGTGGAATTAGAGGTGTTGGGTGAAAACTTACAAAGCTGTGCCCTGATGAGAAGACTCCTAGAATGCAGAAAGATATTGTAATGAATGAACTGCTTTAATAAGTAAACAGCTTTGTCTAAGTCGGTTTAGGATTAATAAATATATGTTATTTATTTGGCTTATGCCCAGTGCATCCATAATTTAAATAGAACTATGATGCTTTTACAGACTAGAGTGATTGCTATGGTTTCTACATTGTTGTAAGTGCTGTCTTACATGTATACCCATGCCCCATAGTAGGTGGTGTGTTCAAATGATGAGACACTATCTTTGAGCCATACTTCCTCCACGAAGACTCACTAAAGTAGAAAGGATATTGATAGAGCAGTGTTAGAACCGGGGTCACTGATTCTGACACGGTATCTTGGCGTGAGGCAGGAAGGCACCCAAAGGCAATGTGTAAAGCAGTGGTGCAGCACACACTCACACTGACTCAAGAATACGCACACAATGAAGAGACACCACAACAGGGTGTATTATAAAACAAGACTCTTTATCTACTTTTGGTTCAGGTATGTAACGCTAGGTTCTCACTCAAAACAGGGTAACCCGTTCTCATAAACTTAGATCAATGCAGGTAACACTTCTTAGGCACTTGGCTAATGCATACAACATTGCTTAGGCATAAATTCAATTCAGGGAACAACTATGATATTCAGGGACGACATAGGCAACATTCCTGAGGTACACATCAATTAAATTCAACATCTCCTTTGCAATTGCACTCTAAAGAGAACAGTCCCTAGGCAAGGGGTAATTCAGGGTGCATTTCGTATGCAGTGTTCATACTACAGGTAATCATTCTTATGAGGATATGCACCTCAAATTACAACTCTTAGGGAGATTTGCACTACAAATCACAATTCTTGTGCATGGCTTTAACAGACGTACTGCACTCATCGTAGGTAGCCATTCTGGTGCATAGCTCTAACCAGGGCAAAAGGTGTCATTTGGAGAACTTGGTGCCCTTGCAAAGAAGACAGGACAGCAGAAACAGCCTAGTGCCAAGGAAACGTGTAGCTGGCTGACCCCACTGTGCATGGGTCTCAGTCACTGCCTGGGCGAGGGCACAGAACGTCCCAACCTTCCCTGCGGGGCTATTACCTGGGGGGTGAAGTCCACTGTCAAGCTAGCGCCGGTTCTGGGAGGCACCGGCCGCCTCCTCACTCTCACGGGCCTCTAAGCTTCTTCGGATCCAGCCTGGGGAGGTCAGGGGCTCTTCGGAGCCCCCTCACTGATACCTGGGCGGGCTCCGGGCTTCCTGTTTGCCTCCGGGCCCGAGAACCAATTAGAGAGCGGCTTTCCAGAGGCGCGGGGGATGATGCGGCAGGCGCCCCGGTTGCCAGGAAACGCTCTCTCTCGTGCTCTTCAGGCCTGGTGCAGCCTTCGCAGTAGCCGCAACAGCCCTCCCTTCGCTCCGGGGGCCGCGGCGGCGTTCAGATTCCCACAGTCTTCTTCTTCAGCAGCGCCTGGGCAGCGGCGGTGATCTTCGGCCGCAGCGAATCTTCCTTCAGCGGCCCCGGGGCTGCGGTGGTGATTCTGGCAACAGTGCTTCTCGGGTGCAAGAAGCTGGAAGGCAGATGCCCGGTTGGCAGCGGTGACTTGGGGGCCCAGGGCGCGCTATGGTATAGCGCCCAAGTTTATGGGCACAGCGCTCCCATCCAGCAGCGTCCAACAGCAAATTCAGGTACTGGGCACTAAACAACGTGCTACCACATCACGCTTAGAGTCACTTGCGGGGTTTAGGCTGTCCAGCGCTATACGATCACAGCGCTTAGCATTAGTTGTGAGTTCTGGGCATGCACTGTTTCGCCAATTCAGCGCTGGGGTTCACTGGCAGGTTTTGGGCGCACCGCACTTAGGGACATTAGCAGGATTCTTGTGGCATAGCGCTTAGCAGACACAGCGCTCATTACCTTGTGATCCCCAGCAGCACCACTCGCAGTAGGCAGCCAGTTCCTTCAATTTAGCGCTTGGTTGGCACAGCGCCTATCTTGGGGGGTTCCCAGCGCTTTCCAGTCTCAGCGCTGGTAGTGGATGGCAAGTTTTAGTTGCGGGTTCCTGGGGGGAAGGGGAAGGGGTTGAGTTGGCAGGCAGAAGAAGCAGGATGGTCCCCTGCAGCACACTGGAGTTTGTCTCCTGGGTTTCCCCCTCCTTGGGCTAGGTTAGCAGGCTGGCAGAGTTCCTCAGCTATCTTGGGTACAGCAGGGCCTAAGCTCATTTAGTCTCAGTAGTGTAGGTTCCCTCCTAGGCCCAAACGCCTATACTCCGGCAGAGGTTCTCCAGGTCCAGTAGTGCCCCAACTGACTAGTCAGGTTTCCCTCCTTTCCTCTTATACCCCTAGGTCAGGTGACCCTCCTGAAAGGCGGCAAAGCATAACTCCTCCCTGGGCTGGAAGGTTCCAGGGGCTTCTACCTTATCTGTCTATGGGACAAAAAGGCGGGACGCCAAGGATACAGTAGCAGTATGTCCCAGCCTGCTCCTACCTACTGGTGCGTGCATGTACAATGTCCACTCCGCAGTAGCAGGTGCCTGTGGCAGCCATGTTATTAGGAGAGAGCACCTGCAGTGGTAAGGCGCCCAGAGGCCTAGGTCCAACAAAAATATGGTGGCAAAAATGAGGAGAAAAGGGGGAAAAAAACGGGGTAAGACCACCCTAGGGCTGACAGGTCTAACAAGCAGATTATGTCATTTTGCATAAGCAATGATTATCATGTGTTTCTTGATAGAATTAATTGGAAAAACTAACAAAATAAGCTAAATAAACTACTAAATTTCTTCAAGAACAAGAAAATGAGGCTCAGTTTGGAACAGGCTATCCTGGTTGAAATGGGATCCTTCTAAACCATTTTGGAAATGTTACGCACAAGTCCCATAGAGAAGAAAGTGTCAGCTTCTTTGAACATATATGGGCGTGTAACATACAGAAACACCATTAAGAGACAAAAAGGTCATGGTAGAGCAGGAGGAGGCCAAAACATGCAGCAAATTGAACTGGTTGGAATATGGAGCAATCTGAAGGCGAACCTATTCTGAAACAGGGTCCTGCATGATGTCTGAAATTGGAGAGTTTTAGACTTCCAAAGAAGCCAAGAGCATGAAGCTACAAAGAACATGCTCAGTGATCTGCATAAGGAAATTACAATCACAATAATTTAATCTTGTCTTTAATTTATTTATTATTTTTTATTTGGAAGGGTGGCAGGATAAACGCAATGCTCCAGTCTTCTATCAATATAAATAAGTTACAATTCCCACATTAATCAATTCATCCTTCAATAACCTTTATCATCTTTAAAAATATCCAGGTTTTGTGTTATGCTTCTTTCTTAAAAAGAAACTTTCCCAACCATCCCCTTCTCTCTCCTAGTCGACCCCACCAATAAAGTGACAGTGCAAAATTTGCTATGAAGGCCCACCTAGGCCCTGGCTTCTAAGCCAGACCCCCTGCCCTCCTAACACAGACCCAGAAACCTTTATCCCAGGGCAATCCTAAATACCTACTGCCTGTAAAGTGACAGCACATGCCCCCTGAACTCCTACACATTACCGACCCAGTCTTTCCAGTTTCTGGGATATATAGTACATCTGTTCACCCAAGCATGATATAATGTATCCCCCTGACTCACTTGCCCCATTTTCATACCCACTCCTCAAACCTGGGGGATGACTGGGGATTCCCAGTAGGTAGTGATTTATGACCCAGCAATTAACATTGCTATATAAAAAATCACTATCTGTCGCTCTTCTGGATGTAAATAAATTTGTCAGACCCAAGACGAAACTCTTGGGGGGTACTATGCTCTCTTGGACTGTCATACTAACTGATCAGTACATCCCGCCCCCCAATATGCATCTTGAGAACTACAGGACCAAAACATGTGTAACCAGTCCCCTTCAAGACCACAATTTGGGCTATTTCCAAGGGTTAAAGGGCACCTTTTATTCACATTCAACCATTAAAAAATGCAATTTGGTGAACATTTGCACCCCTAAAACAAATATGACTTAGATCAACGTACTGTTCCCAGAGTCGATCATGCAAACCAATCCCTGGATGTTGCTCCCATTTCACTCTCATTGCTAATACCAGCTTTTTCCAAAATAGGAAGGGACTCCTGGTACCAAAAACTGAGGGACCGATTAACTTAAATCTTCCCTAACTAGATTTATTGCCATCTTCCTAGAAGAACTAATGTGTTCTCCAACAATGTTAACTGCTTTTATTGGAACATACATAAAGAAGTGATACAGACTGTAGCTATGTCTTTACAGGGAGCAAATTTAAGAAAGGCTTAAGATTGACGCCCCAGAAAAAGTGCCCTATCTTTGTTATCATTAAATCTAACAATTTTCGAATTGTCTCCTTGTTTCAGCATTGAAATCCCTGTATGGAAAAAGTCTTCTGAAGCTGGACCCACATTTGTAACAGAGCCTTGTATCTCACTTTTTGGGTGATTTAAAGGATTTTGCACACCAAGAAAGGTCAGACATATTAAAATTCTTTAGCATCAGAATCAAGACCGAGCTGCCATAGCTGGAGATCATTACTGACAGACGGTATACCTGCAGAGCTGAGCATGCCATATAGTACATGCAAACCTGCCCTTATTCCTAGCCAGTTGTAACACTCTCTGATTAACGCACTGGCACTTGTGGTTCCACACAAATCTGGACAGAGTCAAAAAGAAAGATCCAACTTATCATAGATGGTCAAAAAAAAGAAACAAAAGCAGCAGGAGAATTGACACCTTGATGAGCGTTATTCTTTTTATTATATATAGCGGAAAACGCCTCTAAGTTTCAAGAAGGCTGGTTCCTTTCCACATAACAAGCTTGTAATTGTCAACAAAAAATCCCCATGTTGCTCTGAAAAGTACATTCCTAAATATCTATTTGGACTGGCTCTAAAATTACCTTTCAGAACTGGAGGGAGAACTTGTGGGGAGGTATTAAAATGCAGGCATTCGGTCTTGACCTTGTTCATCTTACATCCACCCAGAGCGATAAAAGCCCTTATTATTTGCGGAGCCGCATTTCTATTGCCCAAAGTAGGGGTCAAAAATAACACAGCATCATCATAAAGGTGTTTAAATGTGACTTTGGAGTAAAAGCGTAGCTAGCAGCTCTATAAAGAGGGCAAATACTAATGGGGAGAGGGGGCAGCTATGCAGGGTCCCCAGTTCAAGAACTTTTTCCCCTGCTTGAGAGTTGTTAATAATTAATTGAGCTGTGACATCCTGACTCATAATTAGGTCCCCCATGGATTGACAATTACAACAGTGTGAGGAGGAAAGAAGGGATGTTGCATAGGGTTGAATAGGGCAGGTTAACCTGAATATGTCAATCCTGTTATGACCTATGCTTGTTTCCAATTCTATTCTAGTTATGTCTTATAATTGTTTTTGATTATAGTCTATAAGGGTTAAGTTAGACCTCTAAAATAGCATACATGTCCCTCAGAGGGAGTCATCATTTTCATGTAATCACCATGTCTATTGTTCTTAGGAGGTGGAAGAGGGATGGAAGGGGAAGGGTTTGTTGAAGAAGTTGTCTTTGTTCATTACTGTTCTCTTCATTTTTTCAGGCTTATGTTCTCTTATAGCGTATAGTTTTTCCTTTTCTCCTTTCCCTTTACTCACTGGTCAAGAGAGTACAAGTACTCTACATTCACCCAAGTCCCAATCCCAACAGGAGAACCTTACTCATACATCTAGCCATAGCTCTCATAACGCTCAGAACTGCATGAGAATCAGGGGCCTGCACCTCAGCCTTGCCATCCGCCCTTTTTACTGGTGAACACGGGGCAGGCAATATCAATTAAATTCAAGAAAAATGAGTCTCCTAGCCGAACATTTTAAAATTGTTTCATTGAACTAAAGGGCCTTACCCACACAGTCAAGAGACAAGAAAATTCTGGACTATATCTATAAGCAGAAAGCAGACATTATCCTCTTGCAGGAGACAAAACTAGACAGTAAACTCGTAGAAACACTTAAGGGTGGTGGTATAATGTTTGTCATAATCATAGACTAGATACCGCTTTTGTTTTTCCTGCCCAGTTGGCAACCAAACGTGCAGATCTCTGGCTCCCTCTCACGATGTATTTAGATAGATGTACCACTCTCTCCTTCTGTCCACAACCTGCTCAGCAGGAAGTATCAAAACCCCCATGATGATGTCCTTATCATTTCATAGTTTTTTCATCATTATTATCTGCATTTCCTTATTTGCATGCTTTTATTGTTTAATCGCTGTACTCCTTCTTTTTGCTTATTATTGCCCATGTTAAGTATGTTATTGTGTTCTCAATTATACTTTGTAGTCTGATTCTCCCCCCCTATCTGCCCTTTCCCTCCCTATCCCCCATATAATTATTTTGATGCATTACATATTGTTACCTCTCTATTATGCTTAATAAACTTTATTGAACTTAAAAAAGAATTAAAATTGGAATCTGGAATGAGTCTGAGCCCAAGCTACAGCTTGTCATCGTTTGACCGTTACTGTTAATTGTTACTGTTTATGCCCAGAAAAGGGGGGCTAGATTATAGATGCTGGAAGGGTGTCTCTACATATATGTAGCAGGAGGGAGACAAGTCCTAGCTTAGTTCAAGTTTATTACAATAGGAGGGGAGTGCTTTAAGAGCCCTAAGCCCTAAGTAGCTTATTATAAGTTGTTTTACTGAGGTTTAGAGGTAATGTAACCAGTTCTTGGCACTTGCGATTCCCCCCCTTCTTCCCTTCTTTTCCTCACTTCACTTCTTTAGTCTTTCCGCCCTCTTTCACTAAAACTGATGTGTGGTGGACCAGCTTTTGCCTGTCTCAGGGCTGCTAGAGTGCTTGGTAAGTCACATTGAGCTTGTTTCCGCTGCTCTGAGTCGACCAAGCCGACTCTTTGTTACCAGATATCCATAGGAAAGGCTTATATACATTATGCATGCTGTTTATCAGTGAGCGTAAGTGGAACAAGTTGGCCTCCTACAGAGTATTGCTCTGATCCCCTAGTTATTTGGAAACTTCGCTGCTTAGACATATGTAACCACCCTACAGAGGTTAAGGAGGACGAGCTTAGGTATGACCCAGCTCACAGGAGAGGAGTTAGGTCCATGGAGTTAGCTCATCAGCAGTGCGGGGGAAGATTCAGCAATTTAAAGAGGGCCGTTTTGGGCAACAGAATTGTAGTTCCGGTCTTCTGGCCGGTTCAGGGGAAAAGATACAAATTAAGATCAAGAACTTTCTTAGGGAAAGAGGTTTCTCAGTGTCAGTCTATACCTCCTAGCCGAGTCCCTAACAAGCCAAAACCCAGGAGTCGGCCTGACAAGGCCGGTAAAGGACGGCAAACTGACTCCTATTAAGGAGATGAAGAAGAAAGTTACTCAACCCCCAGTAAGTAAATCGAACATGCAGGGTAATAAGAAAGCTGAGAAGCAGGGAGCAGCCCTGGTCCAGAACATCAAGCCACCAGAAGTGGCCATTTTTTCACCAAATAGGTTTGCCGTTCTTTCTGAGGCCAGCCTTTTGGCTGGGGAAGATATTGATCTGAGCGGTACTGACAAAGGGAATGAAATTCCTGACAGGGGTCAGGTGAGCACAACACTCGGCTTAGACCTAATCCAGGAGATGCTGGCACAGTTGTCCCTAGAGATAAAAGAATGTTTTTCCACTTCTGAAGTAAATCAGAAAAAGATTTGAGACGCATGTTCTAATCTAGAGGAAAGTATTGCTGCATTAGCGCATCGTACGAAGGAGCTGGAGAATAAGATGGGAAAACTTAATTAAGTAGGCTAAAGCAAAGAGAGAGAGACCCATTCGGAAATACTGGAGAGACTTGAAAATAACTCCAGAAGGAACAACATCAGGATTCTGGATTTAGCGGAAGGTCTGGAGGGGGATAACATTAAGGCTTTTGTGATTGGTATTCTGACTAAAGCATATCCCCAGGTCGCTTCGACTTCCGTTTGGGAGGCCGAGATTCAACGGGTCCACAGGGACCCATTTAAGCTTAATCCAGGATGGAAGAAACCAAGGAAAATCTTGGTGTATATTCAATCGTATTCCTTGAAGGAACAACTACTTGGGGCCACGTTGAAGTTCAAATCTATTCAGCTACAAATTTCAACTTGTAGAATAAGATCTTATATTTGTCGTATCACAGAGGATAGAAGATGGGAACTCGGCAAGCTGATAGACTCACTAAAAGAACTAGACACGCAAGTCCAATTAAGATTTCCAGCCTTCCTGAAAGTCATGCTTGATAATAAGATGTATAATTTTAGATACCCAGAAGAGGTGGACTATTTTCTGTTACATAAAAAATCAGCAGCTAAATGAAAGTGAATCATGGGGATCAGTGAGCTCAGCAGAAAACATTTCTTTACAATTTCATTTTTTTGTTTAGTGGTCCTCGACCCAAATTGCCAAAATGTATTTGCCAAGGAACAGTCAGGGAGGGTTCCAGGTGGAGTGGGTGGGTGATGTTGTTCAAAGGGAGTAGTTATAATTATTAAAGCAAATGCAGAAGTAGAGCTTGCTAAATCACAGATAGACAATAGAGGAAGGTGGGCAATAGCGGAGGTGAGGTGCCATGGTATTAAATATACTTTAGCTAACTACTATGGCCCTAATGAGGATGATATTAACCCTTTGAATAACTTGAGCTCAGCCTCGGCGGATTTTGAAGCCCCCTTAATTTTAGGGGGTGATTTTAATGTTCTGCTTAATAATACCTCAGATAGAACTTCCCCAGAACACAAATAGCTGCGCCCGGGGAAAAACGTATTTAGTGACGATGTTAAAAATGTTTAACCTCTGTGATGTTTGGAGGAAAGAGAGAATATTCTTTCTATAGTAAAAATAACCATCACTTCTCAAGAATTGATTACATGCTTATTGACCTCTCTGAGTTAGATTCAGTAAGATTAATGAGATATCAGCCGATCCATATTTTGGATCATGGTGCTATGGTGTTAAAACTGGATCTTCCTTCAGAGCCTATCTTGAGGAAATGGACCTTGAACAGAAGATTCCTTCTGCAACTGTCAACCCCTGAGTTACTAAAGAAAGAGACAGTTATTTTTTTTTCAACACTGTCTGGATTCGGCCCCTTTGCACATAGTATAGGATGCCTTTAAGCCCTGGCTTAGGGGGACTTTAAAGGGGGCGGTTGTCGGCTGGACTAGATTGGAAAACAGCGAAATTGAAGATCTAGAAAAGCAGCTAGCGTCAGCGGAGACAGCGCTATAAAGGGGGCAGATACCCGCCGTAGAGCAACAAACCCTCGCAGCTAGGGTAGAGGATTTACTCAAAACTGAAGCAATAATGCTTCTAAAGTGGGAAGCAAACAAAATGAGTGATTTTGATCAGGGGGAGAACTGTGGCAAATTACTTGCTATGAAAAGTATATCTGATAGGTCCCGTAACTTTATTAAAAAGATCAGCCAAAGTGGTGGAGGAAAAAATGGATATTGAGAAAGCATTTGTCGATTTTTTTCAAGGCTTGTATGGGGAGGAGCTAACGGCGGCAGGTCGCGTTTTACTTCCTTCCGAACCAGGCATATCGAGCAGCCTTACCAAGTATACTATTTGGATTTTCCGCCATCCACTACTGTGCCTGCCCTACTCTACGCCTATCCTCTGCATTTCACTTGTTATTTGTGACCCATAT
This sequence comes from Lissotriton helveticus, assembly GCF_964261635.1. Taxonomy (NCBI): domain Eukaryota; kingdom Metazoa; phylum Chordata; class Amphibia; order Caudata; family Salamandridae; genus Lissotriton; species Lissotriton helveticus. Next base: position 388,438,519 of record NC_136059.1, read on the forward strand.
CCAACAATACAGATCTAGCCCTGACGAAGTTACAATACGTAACGAAACGCGTTGGCTGTGTTTGTCCTTTTTGGTATAATTACCCAAATAAAGAAAAGAAAAATCAAGACTACAAGTACCTGCGTAATTCCTTTGAGTACGCCTTCCATTCTGTTTCCAAGTTAATTGGCATTATCTTAATAACACCAAAAAGCTTTTGGGTTTGGAGCCAACTTTAGGGAAGTTCTTAAAAAAATATATAATTCTCCCCGGGCACAGATCTTGGTAATCTCTCTAAGGCGGTCTCGATACAACGTGGCACAAGGCAAGGGTGCCCATTATCATTCATTCTCTTTGATTTGTACATCGAGCCCCTGGCTCAGAGTTTAAGGCAGGATGACAATATCTCCCCTTTTAAAATCAATGGGTTTACCAGGAAGATTGCATTATATGCAGACAATCTTATTTTATTCTCCTCTAACGTTAATCCTACCTTATCTGAGCTAATGGCTGAAGTACATTCTTTTGGGGAAGTGTCAGGTTATCAAGTTAACGGGGATAAAACCGAGATCATGGCTTGGAATACCCCAGCACAGGGGGTCAGGCTTTCTAAAGAACTAAAGTACTTGGGAGTGATAGTAACCCAGGATATAGGAAAGATCCCCAAAACAAACTTAGATAAAGTCCTGAGGGAGGTGGAGCTTCTACTAAAGAGATGGCAGATTCTACCGCTATCCCATTATGGGAGAGCTAATTTGATTAAAATGTGTGTTCTTCCCAAATTTGCCTACCTTTTTCATATATTCCCCTGGAATTTGACAAAACTGCTCTTCTGAAAATACAGGGTAAGATCTCCTCGTTTATATTGGCAAGTAAAGGGATTAGACTATCCTGGAAAAAGCTCAGGCGAAAGCTGGCTAAGGGAGGCTTGGGTCTGCCAGACCTTCAGTTGTATTGTTGGGCGTAAAAAAACAGCAGGATGCTACTTTTGAAACCAGATAGCTCCCTGATTGGTAGTATGTTTAAAGCCATGCTTGCAGATATGGATGAGGTAGGCTTTATGTACGCATTTGGAGCCCCCAAATATTTAAAAAATATCAGGCATAAGACTATATATGGCGGCTAAGCTATGGACTGACTGTTGAGCTGGTTTAGGATTGCCGCATTATAGTGATTGGGCTCCAGTGTGGGACTCTCCAGGAACTCCGAAATGCCTTATAGACACTCTATCTCAGCCATTAAAAGAGGCCCGAGTCCTACATTTGAAGGATATATTGGATGGGAACATCTGTCATCCTTGGGAAGTATGGTGGAACCTTACAAGCGGAGCCCTTTCTAAATTCAAATTTTACAAATCTCTTCATGGTGTAAAAGCCTAAGTAGTTTAATTACCGAGGATACCCTCATGGAAGATGAGTTGCAAGATCCAACGGTTAAAAAAAAAGGAAGTTGGCCGGTGGTACCAGCATCTTCTCGTGGCAGCAGATAAGAAAATGGGGCGCCCATATCTGGTCTGGGAGAAGTGCTTGCCGAGTGAAGACCTGGAAAAGTTATGACAAGTATCTTTGGAAATTTTATATCCACTAATTAAATCTGCTGCACTCAGGAGAAAACATTTCTTCACATTGCACAGGATATACTGGTCGCCCTTCACGATTGCCAAAATAAGGGGAGGTGGAGAGGCTAACTGCACGAGATGTGGAGTCCTGAATGCGGATGATGTTCACATTTTTGCGGCTTGCCCCCTGATTCAAGAGTTTTGGGGCAGTGTGGGTAAGTCCTTGTCTGATGTATTGGGCATGGAGTTTGAGGTAGGCCCCCCTCTTATTATTTTTGGTATTATATTGAAGCCTGATGGTCTGCTGGGGTTCTCGGGCCTGAGAGCAAATTGGTATACTACCTCGTTCTTTTGGCAAGAAGGGAGATCTGTAAGCTTTGGCGCCAGGCCCCCCCCCAACTTGGAGAGCCTAGTGGACTGCGGTACAATATTTTAGAGACTTGGATCAAAAGGGCAATCAGAATAGGGGTAGGGCAGATGTCGGGTTGTTTTGGAACCTTTTAGATGGCACTGTTGGTGTTTAATCGATTTGTACTGCCCAATGATTAGATCTCTTGGTCAGCTCCCAATGAGTGGCCGGGTTCCACCCAAACACCATCAGCTGAGTCTATACCCATCAGATAAAAACGACAAGGGTGGTACAGATTGAGAGGTCATTGCATCTACGGAGGTCATATGAGGATAAAAAAAAACGTAATCTTCCATTCGACAGATAAATAGGGAAGATGGATTAGCTCCAAATTACTATCATTATTTTTCGGGTGAAAAGTGGCGATAATTCTATCGCACTATTAGCAAAGACACGCTAGCGCGTGTTCTAATGCCTCAGCGCCCTTTCCCTTAATGCCCAGCTTTGCATCTCTAATAATATGCAAAGTGGGCGTTCCTCACTAGAATAACGTGGGCAATGTCACTAACCGACATTTCTCTAATTATTAATCAGCACGCTAACCTGCACAGCGATAAGAAAAGTAGCGCTAACCACACTTATCGCTACTTTCCATACGCCTGGTTTCAATCTGACTTAGCCATTACATCCAATGGAAGGTGGATATTATGGCTCAGTCTGCCCTGCCCTATCATCAAACTATCGCCTATTGCTGTGCGATTATCGCTGGATTTCCAGCGATAATCGCACATTTAGCAGCTATCGCTTGGATTTTTATCGGTGTAGCAATAAAATCCAGCGATAGTCGGCGATAATTACCCTCGCGATAAGCGCACTCAGCGATAATTATCGCAGGCTGTTGCTGCTATGCCCCTACTTACTTGATAGTAAAGAGAACGAAACATCTCAGTTTACAAGATAGGAAGCGTTAAAACCACAGTTAGAGGAGTAATTATAAAAATGTAATCTAACATGAACAAGGATGGAAACTCACAGTTATCTAAATTAGAGAAAGATATCTCCAAGCTGGAAAAAATCCATATCCATAAAAATGACCCAGGAATGCAAACAAAGATCTTAAATACAAAATACGAACACAACAAAATTATTAGTACGAGACTGCCTATCTGCATAAATAAACAGAAAAGTCGTCTTTGTGAGGCGAACAAAGCCGGGAAGACGCTAGCCCCCTACTTAAAAATTAAAAGCCAGAGATATGCAATCAATGCTATTAAAGCCGAAAAGGAAAATATCCAAACTAACCCCGACAAAATAGCCAACACTTTTAAACAATTTTACCAAAACCTGTACAACTCAAATTCCGATGTGAAACATCAGAAGATTCAGAAATATCTCAATGAGGCTCACTTGAACCAAGAACGGGATTTTATCAACGGTCTGATCAATATGGAAGAGTTCGAGAATGCCATTAAAAAACTTAAAATAGGCAAAGCACTGGGCTCAGACAGGTTTAATGTTTAATGCATCCTTCTGTAAAGCGTTTGGGTAACACTTTAGTAAGGAGAAAAATGTGAGAGGTACCCCTTTATAAGAATCAACGGAACTAAACATACAATTAATTGTGCGGTTGCCCCATGAATACACCTGTAGTAAGTAAACCAATCACAAGCCTCCAATCCGGGCCTATCGGATCCCGGTATTACAAGCCCCAACATGCAAATATCCCTTATCCAAATACAATCCCCTGATTGGCTCCGTTGTGGACCAATGAAATTCCAGACACTCGATATTTAAACAAGGCGTGTCGACCTGTCTGGTGAACGCCACGGAACCAGAGAAGCAGGCAGTCCTTTGCGGGTCTAAAGGTAAGCGGACAGAGAAGCATGTGTGATGTAGATAGCAAATTCTAAACCAAATAGTCCTATCCCTAATGGCCCCGCTTGCATGTATGTTGTATTTCCAGTGAAATCTTTGCTCACACCGTGAGGACATGACGTAAGCGCCCCTGGTTCCCTTTTCGAATGGAAAGAAAACCGTTACATGAGGTTTAAACTATCGGATACGATTACTGCGTATGTTTAGTGCTCGTAAAAACAGGTATGCCAGTCTCCTTATTAAGTTAGATGAGGTAGTAGAAAACGGTGTATTTGCAACCACAACCAGTGCCTTTTCCCATTATAACTTGCCTTCCCCTAACGGTCCATTACCGCTTTTAACCCATAGGACCTGTAACTTGAGAAAGCGACGCTATCCCAAAATGGACATATAGAGCAAACACTCCGTGGGTCAGATCATATTTTAAAATAATGGAAACCTGACAACATCTTAAAAGTGGATTCTAAGGTAATTATGTAACCATTATGTAACCACTAAGAAAAAGTACCTCTAGAGAAAATGCTGGATGAGTTACACTAGTCAGTAGTCAGTAAAAGGCAGAATCAAGAGGAGGTAACTGTAAAAGTCCCCGTGTTTACAGAGGTCCATAAAAATAACAGATAACTCACACATGTTTCCTTAGTAGTTAAATTAGGCCCACAAACATGATAAGTAAAAGGTAATCAGTGAATCCGTTTAATTCTCAGATACATAGAAGTGTATACATCCAAACTGAGAGTTGTAGCATGTTAGAAAATGAATGAATTGTGATTATCTGTAAAGGTGTTTTGCACAGAAGCCACAAGAGACCGTTTTTAGATTACATAAAGTAACCGTAATCATAAGTACACTATAAGTTGTTATGTATTGGGAAGGCTTTTAATTATGTAATAATTTCTGTAAACCATTTGTGGCATGGTTACCCTCCTAAGTGGAAAGAGAAAAAATGTTGCTTTTCTCCTCTTTCTTTTTTCTGTATAAACTGCAATTACTTTATAAATTATGGTGTATCCACTCTAATTCATTGTGTATCCATCCTCTAGGGAGACTTTATTGGCCTTTGAACTACGACAGACAATAATTGTAGTCTTGACAAAGGATGATAAAATTGTGAGAAACCACCGAAACGCGTCGACGCACTCTCCAGTATAATTCTTGTCTCGGATACCCCTGTGGATACACTGTATTGCTGTGTACATAACATTGGTGTCAGAAATAGAGCCTGGAAATACGCTTAGTATTGTACAAGTTTTTGTCTTACTGTTTTTCTGTCTTCATGTATCAATCTTGCTGGTCAACATTGAATGTCAGTTGTTTTATGGTTTTTATTGTTTAAATCGTTTTAATTGTGCTAAGTGGTGCTTTGTCCGCTTTTTTAATTACTAAATGTTTAATAAATTGTGGTCATTATTTCATACGTGAATTGTGTAATTGTTTTCGCCCCAAAAAATATTTTGCACCATAAATTGTATTTTTGCTCACGGGAATTTCTCCTTTTAACACTTAAGTAAATCGCTGCTACTCCTTTACAACCAATTTGCTTCCTCTGGGCAAATAACTGGTACCCCAGCTGAATCAATAATTACTGCCATCCCAAAAGAGGGTAAAGACGGCCTACTGACTAAGAACTACAGACCATTTTCTCTCAGAAACCTGGACTGTAAATTCTATGCCATGATTTTATCTAACTGAATACAAAAACACATTGCTAAACTTATACATACCTCTCAAACAGGATTCCTAAAACAAAGACTTTCTAGAGAGAACACTAGAATTTTTTGCCATGCAATTGAAATAGCAAAATGACTTAGTTCCCCAACAGGTTGCCAGAACACTTGATGCAGAAAAAGCATTTGATAAAGTAGATTGGACATTCTTAGGCGCGACACTCAGATAAATACAACCTAGGTGATAACTTGATACAGTTGATCATGGCACTATACTACAGCCCAAGGCTAGAGTTAGAGCAGGAGGAGCTCTTTCCTCTTCCTTTCCGTTAAAGCAAGGGGGCAGACAAGGTTTTTCCTCTTAGCTATTGAACCCTTCCCCCCAAGAGTAAATCAGAATATCCTCTTCATAGATTTTGGCAAAACTACGTTCAAGGTCGCAGCCTATGCAGATGATATATTGGTGATATCAAAAGAAGCTGCCACAGCCATTTTTGGCCTCATTAAATCTATTTACGACTACACAGAGCTATCGGGCTCCACCCTCAACAAAGACAAGACAGAAGTAAAACTACTTAACCTATGTGGTACCAGAGAGGTTTTGGGGGACTCCAGACTGACGTGGCAGACAAGTACAATTAAGTATCTAGGCATAGATCTCAAGCAACCTTATTTCTACTCTAGAGGAAAACAAAACTATTATTCATAACAAAATCACTGATCTATTAGATGGGTGGTCACCTAAATTCTTAACATGGTGGGGTAGAATAGAAACAGTGAACATTATGATAATAAACTACCTTATCAGTTTGTTACCTATGATGCTTTCAGATATCTTCCTAAAGAAAATAGATAAAGTCATCAGTAAGTTTGTGTGACAAGGGAAAAGAGCAAAGATTTCCCTAGGAAAACTCAGACTTGCCAAGAATAAAGGAGGAGTAGACCTACCTAAATTTAGGAACAACCAAACGGCCTACCTCTGCAAACAGGGAGCTGCATGGTTCATGGATAAGCTTCAGTACAGACCCCAGTGGCTAGACGTAGAATTAAATTGGATTAATGATATCCGACTTCCGACAACCATGACTGTGCAGGTCTCTATGTTAGCGCACTCTAAGTACATCATACTAAACACTAAGAAAGCTCTGACATGTCTCGCCACACTTTCCAATACAAAAATAGGTACTTCAAATATAATTGCGATTTGCTACAATCCCATAATAGAAATAGACAGCAAACCATTATACTGGAGAGACTGGTCTCAAAAAGGCATCCATTTTATCAATGACCTTTATGAGAATGTTTCGCCCATTCCATTCTCTGTCCTCAAAAGAGAGAGAGGATTCATTGATATAGACTTTTATAACTTCCTGAAACTTAAAGTACAGATCTTTAATCTGGCTACTAACCCTTCTCCCCCCTCACTCCCTGCCAAATTGACCCAATTGTTTAACACCGGTCACATGGTCTCAAGAATCTACAAGTCCTTACTCGCTGAGCCCGGCACGGCCCATATGTTTACTGAGGAAAATGGGAATCTGAACCGAACAGTAAGGCAACTAAGCTAAGTTGGGAACTAGTCCATATGATGCCTTTCAAACACAAAATATCCCCCACACTTTCCCCGACAAAGTACCTGATCATAAATAGGAACTATTGGATTTCAGCCAGACTATATAAGCTTAAGCTAGCCCAGGCTCCATAATGTTGGAATTGCAACTCTCAAACAGGTGACTACCACACATGCTTCTCCTTTGTCCGCTGTTACAAACCGTTCGGAATAAGGTCTTCGAACACATCACCCAGACATTCAACATCTCCCCAGTTAAAGAGATATTGAACATCTTAGTTGGTTTCCAGGACCCGGAACTAAATGGAGATGATGGCTGCTATTTGCTTGACTTAATGCTGACTCTGGCAAAAATAGTCCTGTGTAACTGCAAAAGTTTTGACAAAATGTAATTAAAAAAATGGCAAGGGTGGTTAACTTTCATGAGAGGCGTGGATAATATTGCTCTACAAATCTCCCCAGGGAAACCTAAGCATAGGAAAATGTGGGAATCTCTTGATTCCGCCTCTATGGATTTTAAACCCCCTTGAAATCCATATTGCTATCTGGCTCAAAGGAGCTTATAAGCTTCCCAACAAGGATTGAGGTACGGCCACCCTATCAAACCGCTGTTAGGATAACGAGTTACAGACTATATACAGTCAGCAGGAGAAGCCGTTGACCCCAAGTTGGTTCTTTTACTTTATTTATTTATTTATCTATCTATTTATTTATTGTTGTTTACTTGCCTTATATAGCCATAGGAGGATAGAAGATATGTGCTAGATGTTTTATATACTATGTTATATATTTTTACAATTGCCACTACTGTTCACCTTTGACACTACCTAGACCTATCCAATGACTTGATGTTAACCAGACGACATTAGGCAGCTCAACATGTGTACACCCATCTATTTTGGTATGTAATTTCTGCTGTCTCTACTGTATCGTTTGTAAGAACCAGTGCCAAATAGCATTATCTTGGATTGTTTTCTTTGTATCGCTTTTGTAGAAGCCAATAAAATTGATTGAAATCAAAAAATGTATTAATTGAGCTATAGCCATCTCGTACCAGGCTCGAATTGACCTTGTGAGCTGACAAGGAACTCAAAACTTACCCGAGATATGGAATAAATACTTCCAGCTCACAAGCTTGAAGGCATCCAACAAGATGATAAATGGTGGTATGGAATCTTTTGGCAATCAGATCAATTAATTAGGCCACGAATTGAGTGTTTCCTAACAAACTACCACCACTAATTAAACCACTTTGATCCAGAGATGTAAGGGATAGGGCCCCAATATTCATCCATTTACCTAAGATTTTGGTACATAATTTATAATCAATCAATCAATCAGGGATTTATAAAGCACGCTACTCACCCGTGAGGGTCTCAAGGCACGCTGGGGGGTGCAGCTCCGGATCAGTCAAATCTATATTCAATAGAATTTTCAGTCTGTAAGACGTGGGAGCATATTTAAAAGCCCCTATCGTGAGGAGGAGCCTAGCGCACGCCTAAGATGGAAACGTAGGTGAGCAGCTCCGCCGGGACGGAACTCTCACCACACCATCCTGAATCAATCCTGGCATTCTATTTCGCTGTATTGACGGCGGAGCCGTGGGGCTGCATTTTCCTGAAACGCCGGTCCCACTGCAATACCGGGGACCGGAGCACCGCAACAGGTATTCCCCGGCATCCGCGGCGCCCCAGACCGGGGGCTTGAGTTGTTGATCCGGCCGGCCGCGAGTTTAACAACACCTGCGGCCGTGACCGGAAGTGACCCGCGGCTGGAATTTTGCCCGTTTTGCCTCTTTGACGGATGAGTGGCGGGCCTACCTGTGCGGCCGAAGACCCTTCCGGGCGATACCGCTACAGGCCGGGATTGTCTGTTGGCACCGTTGCGCCTTGCTGGCTGACTGATGGCGCTCTGATTGAGGTGGCTGGGGCTTGGAGGCCCTGAAAAGTACCGGGAGGGTGACGGCCGGGGCTCCGGTCCCGTTTGCCGTGCGGCTGAGCCCCGAGGCCCCCCCCCCCGGGGCGGGCTGGTCCTGTTGTGCAATTGGGGGCCAAGATACCATTAGAGGACATCGAAGACATCCTGAGCCAAGGGCTTGAGTATGGGGCTCGGCCAGCCGAGATTTGGCTGCTCAGTGGCTGCGGCTGGTGTAGCCTGTTCCCTTGAGGCTCTGATGCCACTGACCTTGGAGTGAACAGGGGCATCGTTCTGGCTGATTCGTGGGCCTCAGTGCTGCGCACACTTGCGTGGACACGGTGAGCGGCCTCTGGGATGCCCTGCGCGAGGGCTGAGTGAATCTGACCTGGCGGCGGCTGGGGCTCCGGAGTGCAGCTGTGGGCCGTGATTGCGGTGTCTCGGGCCTATTCCTGGAGAAACGGCGACAGCTGAGACGGCTGGGGAGGAGCCATGACCCCTGGCTTGGAAGTGAGTGAGGGGCCCTAGGTGAGGTCGGACCACCGTCGTATGCGGTATGCTGCCAGGGGGCTCTGGTTGGTTACTGTGGCCCAAAGGTGAGAACTGTTGTCCACCCTCTGAAGGAGGCTCCTTGGGCCTGTTGTCTGGATCATCTCGCCAGCATGACTGTTGCTTTGGCACCCTGCCCCCACTGGTCCTTTCAACCCCCCCCTCATCACCTGTGAGTTGACACTGAGAGCCGGTGAATGGATAGTGACGAGCCCGGCTCTTGACTAACCGGTTTGATAACTGTTGGAGTCTGGGGGTGTGCGGCCGACGGCGGGGAGTGAGGCCAGCAGGCCAATCCGTTGCCTGGGAAGAGATGGATGCTGAGTTGGTGGAGTCGGGGGTGATGTAGGGTTGGAGCTCCGGACTCATGTATAGTGTGGGCCGGTGTGGTGGTGGAGGTTCTGCGTCTTGTTAAGTGTCCTGACTGGTTCAATGATGGCATCCAAACCTGAAACCGAGAAGCCCCAATCCCGGTCCTCCAGGGGTCCTCGCTATGTCCAATCTAACAAACTGGACTGCTACACGACGTCCAGGGGTTCCCCGCAGGACTTGAGGAAGTTGCAGGACTCAGGGAAGGAACCACAGGGCCCGCTTGCGGAGCCGACACTCCTTGACGTTAAGGTGGCTATAGATGGGGTTAGAGCTTCCCTGGGACAGAAAATGGAGTCGCTTGACCATAAGTTAGACACCGTCACCATCGAGGTCAACCTCATGCGTGTGGATCTCACCAAAGCTAGTGAGAAGGTCAAATCCCTTGACATCAAGACGGCGAGTCTGACGGACGACGTGGCTTCACTGCAGCTGGTGATGCGGGAACTTGCTAGCCGGAAGCTTGATGATTATGAAGGAAGGACTCGCAGTAATAACGTCAGGATAGTTGGGGTCCCCGAAAAGGCAGGAGCCCCGACCCCGGATTTGTTTGTGGAGGATCTTGTTCTTAACCATCTCCAGCCCAAAGGACTGAGTAATTTCTGTACATTCGAAAGGGCGCATAGAGTCCCGGGCGGAAAGCCGCGGCCTGAGGCTCCCCCACGTCCGCTGATTGCGAGAGTCTCAGGGACCGTGACGCTATTCTGCAAGCCTCCAGGTTGGGAGGCCCTCTGAAATTTGAAAATGCGAGTCTCTCCTTTTATCCCGACTTCACGCAGACTGTCCAGAGACAACGCCAGGGTTTCCTGGGCATCAAGAAGAGACTCAGGGAGAGGGGTGTGAAGTACACTATGATGTTTCCGTCCCGATTGCGGATTGAGCTTCATGGGAAATTGTGTTTTTTTGATAACCCTGAAATTGCCTCAGACTGGTTGGACATACACCTTGGGCTGGAGTCTGAGATCCCGGGGCACGTTGAGGAGGATAAAGTGGTAGAGCAGGAATAGGGGCGCGACTCAGGGTTCATCTGCAGGGTTTGCGATATATGTGTTTTTCATCATGACCATAAGAGATGTGTGTAATTATTGAATGGGAGTTTGGGGGGCGGAGGGGGAGTGGAGGGATGTCCCTTGGGGCTGTCTTCCTCCTCATTACTATCTTTAGTTAGTCGGTTAGTTAGAGTGTGGGGCGACTGGCACACTGCGAGTTGGGGCCAGGCGTAAGCCAGGAGCAGGGGTGCAAGGCGGAGGGAGGAGAGCTGGGAATGTTATTTTTATATGTGGTGTTGTATTTGATATTGTGTGATTATGGGTTTCTTTGTTGTAATTTTTTGATCTCAGGTGATAATATTGTTGCTTTTTGCCTACAGCATGGGTCCGGTGACACAGAATAGTCGAGGGTCGGGGATGAGAGTGTTGAGCTGGAATGTGAATGGCTTGGGTGACAAGATCAAGAAAGGGATGGTTAGTCAACTGGTTAGGCGGCATTCCCCAGATGTGATTTTATTGCAAGAGACGCATTTGGTCGGGAATAGATGCATGGCCCTCCACAAAGGGGGGTATAAGTTGGTGGTACATGCTGGATTCACTACCGGTTCCAGAGGTGTTGGTATCCTGGTTAAGAACTCGTTTCCCCTGTCGCTGCAAGCCATCTGGATTGACCAAAGGGGTAGGTATGCTGAGGTCTCCAGGCAGGTTGGGGGCCGGATGATTACCTGTCTATCTATTTATGTGCCGCCTGGCCTTCAGACTGAGACCTTCCGGGATTTGAGTACTATATTCCTTACGCTGCCTCTCGGTGGTCTAGTCCTGGGTGGCGACTTTAATTCAGTGATTGATGGGGAGGTGGATCGGAGTCCACCCCGGGCGCTCGGTCAGGCACAGAAATGGCTTTCCGAGTTTCTAGCCATGCTGGGACTGGTGGATAGTTGGCGAGTACGTAATCCGGCGTTGACACACTATACCCATGTCTCGGCTGCTCATGGCAGCCTGTCTACGCTGGACTATTTGCTGCTCCCTGCGGCGATGGCATCCATGATCGAGGAAGTGAGATATCTCGGTCAGGGAATTTCAGACCACACCCCGCTGTGGCTTTCCCTCGCCCATGATCTACCGACAGTAGGTAGAGTGGCTCCCATTGGTGCCTGGCAGTTAAAGGACCCTGCTATTAAGAAGGAAATCCTCCGGATGTCAGGCCATTATTTTTTGGAGACAAGGGGCCGGTAGGCTCTGCGCTGTCCCTTTGGGAAGCATATAAAACTGTAGCCAGAGGTGAAGTACTGTCTTTGATGTCCGGGAAGAAGAGGGCGTGCCATGTGGAAGTGGCACAAAAAGAGGCGGAATTTAAACTTCTGGAGGAGAAGGTAGCTAGGTAGCATACGCAAGAGGGGCTCCATTTGTTGCGACTCCGGGAGGAGGAGTATAGCAGTCTTGTCAGGAATAGAGCGGTGGCTCAGCACGACGCCGTCCAGAGCCGAATTTACGAACACGGCGATAAAGCGGGTAAATTGATCGCATGGCTCGAACACGGGGAACGCGCGTCTAGGTTAGTACTTGAGTTGGAAGGTTTGGGATCACGCAAGATTACTGAACCGCAGACTGTGGCAGATGAGTTTGCTGACTACTACCGGAAGGTTTATACGGCCGGTAGTGATTTCACGGAAATGGATAGTTCTGATCTGATTAAGGATATAGTTATGCCATGTCTCACGGAGGAGGACAGGAGCTACCTTGACTCTCCATTGACAGACGATGAGGTGGCTCAAGCAATTAGGCAGCTACGGTCAGGTAAAGCGACGGGCCCCAACGGGATACCTATTGAATTGTATAAGTTGAATGCTCATAAACTAGCCCCCCACATCCGTGCCATGTTCGTGGAAAGCAAAGAAAAGGGGGAACTTCCCTATGATCAGCGGGTGGCTAATATCGTAGTCATACACAAAGCTGGCAAGCATCCGACACAATGTTCCTCCTATAGGCCCATCTCGCTTCTTAATGCGGAGCCGAAGATACTTGCGAACCTCCTGGCCACTAGATTGATCAAGGTGATTACCACCGTGATCCACCAAGATCAGTCCGGATTTATGCCACGCCGTAGCACGGCACTAAATTTGCGAAGACTGCACGGAGTCCTCGGAGGCTCCTCCAGAATCCATGAGCCAGCGGTGCTAGTTTCCCTTGATGCCACAATGGCCTTTGATAGAGTGGAGTGGGGATATTTGTTTGCAGTGTTGGCAAATCTGGGCTTCGGAGAAGATTTTATTGGTTTGGTGCGCCTGCTGTATGCAAACACCTTGGCTAGAGTGGTCGTTAACAATTGTAAGTCCAGTGACTTTCCGTGAGAGAGGGTTACCAGACTGGGGTGCCCACTGTCTCCACTGCTCTTCGCATTCGCTATGGAGCCGTTGGCAGCTTGGGTTAGATGGGATAGGTCGATACGGGGTTTGCGATGGACGCCTGACTAGGAGGACAAAATTTCCGTGTATGCGGACGACGTTCTGCTTTATCTCTCTCACCCCAGGGAGTCCTTTCGCAACTTTCTTGATGTGCTTGTTGTTTTTGGCAGCTATTCTGGGTTAGCTATTAATTGGGCAAAGTCGGTGCTCTTTGTGTTAATGGGAGACCCACCGGTGTTCCCCACATCATGCCCTATCCATAACGAGAACACAGGGTTTAAATATCTTGGTATATTTATCACGTTGGATCCGAAGTTGAGGTATGAAAACAATTTGGCTTCTCCGCTGAGTAGATGCAGGAAAGATGTGGAGCGTTGGAAGACTCTTCCACTCTCCCTGCTCGGGCGGGCCGCCCTCTTTAAGATCATGGCTCTACCCCGGTTTTTGTATGTCTTGCAAAACTCGATGGACCCAGTACCGGCCGCATATTTCAGAGAGATAGAGGCTCTTCAGAGGCAGGTCCTCTGGGACGGTGTGGCCCAAATCGCCTTTAATAAACTGACCCTTCCGTGGTATGATGGCAGGATTGGACTTCCGGATTTGCAGAAGTACTATTGGGCTTCACAGCTGGTGGCGGTGAATAATATTGTTTACGGACTCCCCGGTGATCCGGGATATGCTATGGACCGAGGCCAGGCCCCGGGTGGGATGTTAGATCGAGCTTTATACGCTAGACCCGGGAGGTTTCCCTTGACAGGCCCGACCGCGCACGTGACACAGGTGAGGCACACAGCCAACAGGTGTCTTGGATGGGAGGGCAGACTGACGCTCGCAACTCCCCTCTTGAACTCCGAAAAGCTGGGCAGTTTGTGGAAGTGTCATATAGCTACTGTATATCTTTATAATGCGTTAAGTTAGCATAGGCACATTACATGTTTAAACGCCATTTTTTCTTTTGCTACTTCTGCACACGACACTTAATTGTTGATTTAGCTTTCAACCTAGTAGTTCGTTGTGGTTTACTTGAGAATAATATGTTATTACCTGATATCGGCTTTACTTAATAAACTATGTCTGTACAGAGAGTGCTGAAGCTTCAGGAACAACACGATACTGAATTGTTATGAGGTCTGATCTTCGCGCCTTCATAGACATAACATAAGTGCAGCTTCTGCCAACTTTGGGTTTTAGGCGGGTTTTATATTGCTTTGCTTGAAGCACACAAACACACTTGATGCTGTTCGCATGCAGAGAGAGCATTGTTTCATTGAAATTATTGTCTTTTCTAAATGTTTTGTACACAGACACAAAACTTTTTTAATTTATTGTTGTTGTTTTTAAATGTAAATTTTTAGATACTGAGCTGCTTTTATGATAATTATTTTTATCGAAATAAAGCTTTTTGACTTTGACTTTGGTGTATGCTGATGTGATCTCTTCATTCTAGGATCCTGAGGTATGGGCCCGCCCTAATTCAAACCCAAAGAGACCTTCTTAGCTATTAATATAATATGTGTGTTAGGGAGGGTGAGAAATAAGTGTTGTTAACTCTGATTCATTACAGCATGTTAACATGCTGTCACCATTTGCTTTCTATGGAATAGTAACTATGCTGATAACTTTGCTTCTGATAATATGTTTCCTTGTATTATCTAAGATACTGCGCCTGAGAAGACGGCATTAGTAAATAAATATTTCAAATGTTCACGTGTCCTCATTTACTCCACGTTCTGGTTTGAAATGATTGTATAACGAATGAGTGCTCATGTGTTCCACGTAACCTGAGGTATTGTAAGCTCATGTTCTGGTTTGTCTAAACATTGGGAGTTTGTTATGACCAATGAGACACTGTAGCTAGCTCGGTAAGGGGTTTGTTGGGTACTAAGGTGAGTTTTGGGTCACCCTAATTCGCTGAGGTTCCAATCCTCTGTGCACAGTTCTGTGGGAGAACAGAAACCCTGCTACATGGCGCCCAACGTTGGTGGACTTATATCATGACACTCGAGTAGTATATCGTTCAAACCTTAACCCCTTCACTGTCGTTTCCGGAAAACGGTGGTGTCGGTGAAACCTACCTATTTTTTGAAATAGGTCTTTTCAAGCTTGATTCTATCTAAAACGGTTTCTTTTGAATTACTACCCAGTTGTGCTACAAAGTTTCCTTTGTTTTTTCAGTTATTCCGGTGCAATCATGGCGCAGGCTGTGGCCATCCCGCAGCATAGTCGCATTGCAGTGCGCAACCATTTACAGGCTTTTCAAGTCCCGTTAGAGGGCTTGGCTGTGATTTTGGTGGTGTGTGCAGATCCGGCGTACCCTTTCGAACTGTTTTATTCGTGGGTAACGTTTCCGGGAGTGGACGCAAATTCTGGTGTGTTCCACACCTACACACCCTCACTTGTACCGGCTGAATATACACCGTACAGGGCACTGGAAATACCTATTGATCATTGGCAGCATCGCGTTTGGTTTGATGGCGCCCTACCCCACCCGTTGTCCGCTGCGAGGTTGGGTCCATTGTCCTTTCCAGGCACAAATTGGCCTGCATTGGGTGGATTCACCCCGCACCCGAATCACAGCGCTTGTCCCTTAGTGGATATTTGCAGACTACATGTTGTCTCGATTGCCGTGATTCGTGCATTAGTGCAATACAGAGGTCGTCATCTCCCGGGAGGTCCCCCGGGGGGTCCGGCCGTTCAAACGGAACATGGCGGTTTAAGACTCAATCCTGTTATGGTCAATTTGGTTTTTGGTAAGCGACCCGATGATAAAGATGATTTCCCTTTCTGACTTGCCGAGAAATTTGACCAACTGGAGGCTGTGTTTCCGAATTCTACTCCTGCTGATAAACATAGAATGTTGACGATTACTTTGCCTAAGGATTTAACTCCTGAACTCGTTGACTGTGAAAGTTGGGGGAAAACTTTTGCAGCCGTTTATACGAGGTGTTTCGGCACCCCGTCTATGTCCGTACTGCCTACGATCGTTAAGCGTGTTCAGGATGATCACGGACCGGAAGCAGCGGTTGAATTGGGTATGCGCCTGTGTGGTTCTTTTGAGATTGTTAGCGATCTCATCCTCTCCAATATAAAGGGAGATGCGGTGAACTTTCAGGTGTCGAATGCTTTGGCTGCTCTACCCGATGCCGAAAAACCCCGACAGTTAGCGAAGATTGTTGTGGCCGCATATAAAACTATAGGTCGCAGAAGTAAAGGTCTGAAATATTTTCCTATCAAGGAGAAAAAACAACCACAGGGGCAGTCTGCTACAGCAGATGTCCAGCCCAAGTCCAAAAAACAAAATTTGCCTCAAAAACAGAAACAGGGGAAGCAACAACAGCAGACTCAGGAGTCTTATCCTGCGCCACAAGTTCCTGCGCCGACAGAGAGAGTATATGATTTGCGCGATCGCGCGATGATTAAATCACCTGATAGATTTCAGGTTTCTGAACAACGCTCTCCTTGTTTCTTTCAGGACTCATCGGCCCGAAGACCGGTGGAGGAGGAGGCGGTAGGGGACGTGGTGGCCAACAAGGACGTGGCCAGTCCCGCCAGACAGACGGCACAGCGTATCAGGAGGATTCTACGCCAAAGAGACCGCAGTTTGCGAAAAAGAAAGTCACGGCCTTAACAGCGCATCGATATGCCACAGATAGTGAGAACGCGGCTTCGGAATCTGACGTGGGCTCTGACCTTGCTGGACAGCGCGGCGGAGATTACCATAGTGAGAGAGGCGCTGCGTCCACTACTGAGGGTGACAGCGACTGATGTTTACGTTGTAATTGAAACAGCCGATACGAGACTTGCTCCCCCTGAAAGACTTTATGAACTTGGATTACGCGAATGGTCTGTTTGGCGGACTACCAGCATACCTGATTCACCGCCTCCAGGTCATTCAGAACGCTGCTGCCAGGCTCCTATTCAATGTTCCTAGGCGTTCTAGTGCACACCCTTTGCTGTGTGCTCTCCATTGGCTTCCTGTTGCCCTCAGGATTCAGTTCAAAATCTTAGTGATGGCCTACCGAGCTATTCATCAAATTGGCCCTATCTACTTGTGGAAAAGGTTCCGCTTGTATGTCCCTAATCGCCTCCTGCGATCGGCCAACCTGTGCCAAATGTCCGTTCCCAAATTCAAATACTGCAGACTTGGCGGCCAATCTATTTCGGTAAGAGCAGCAAAATCCTGGAACACCCTTCCCCTTCACCTAAAAACTGCTTCGACTCTCAATGTTTTTAAGAAAGGACTAAAAACCCACCTTTTTAATACAATAGTTTAAACTGTTTTTTCTTATGTTCAGTTATTAGTCATTGGTTCTCTCCCTACTGTTCTGCCTTCAACGCGCCAGGATACTATTTTTTTAGTAATAGAGCGCGATATAAAAGCCTTAATAATAATAATAATAATAATAATAACTTGTCCTGTTAATTGAAGGTGACATACAGCGTACCGTCAAAGGGGTATTTTGGGAAAATCTGTCTTCTACGTATGATATTTTGCTTTCGGAGGCTGACTGGCCCCCACCTTTTGTGCTCGCGGCGCCGCGAGGGGAGGAGGTGATCCTCCCCAGTTTCGCGAACACTGTCTCGAAAGAGCATGCGCAGCATTTTGCAGAAGAGTGGGCTCGTGCTCTCGCACCGGCTCTGTACCGTAACCAATGTGGTTGGGACAAATTATCCCCTTGCCACGAAATTCCGTTGCGGTCTCAGCCTCAGCCTCAACCTCAATATCCCATTCGGCGTGAAGCCAAGGCTTCAGTCGCGGAAATCCTTGAACAATTGGAATATCAGGGAGTTATTGAAACGTGTGTGTCACCGATGAATAATCCTCTTTTTACTGTGACCAAGCCAGACGGATTGTATCGTTTGGTATTGGATTACCGGCATTTGAACTCGCATTGCCGTAACTGTGCAGTACAGAATACTCACAGCTCTGCCCTAGTGGATGGTCTCGTGCGTAAGCGTTTTAAAACAACGCTTGACATATCCAACGGTTTCTATGCCCACAGATTGGACAGCTTTAGCTCCCAATGGACCAGTTTTACATGCGCTGGAGTCCAAAAACAATTCCGGCGTCTCCCAATGGGCTATAAGAATAGTCCTGGTATATTTACCGCACGCATAGTCTCTATTTTGGAGGCACTCGACCCGGATGCTTGTTCGTATGTGGATGACATATATCTCACAGACGACGAAATTTGGGAGCATCTGTGTCGTGTAAATTCTATTATTTGTAACTTTGCAGACATGGGTTACAAATTTAACTTTGCAAAATCGCACATTGCTGAGCACACAGTGTTGTTTCTGGGCTATGAGCTCAACAATGAAGGTAGAGGTTTGGCACCTCACTTCTTGGAGAAATGCACACAGTTGCGCGCTCCTACTACAGTGAAAAAATTACAGTCTTTACTGGGCTTTTTAAATTTCGGGAGGACATACATTCCGGAATATGCCCAGCGTATCAAGCCTTTGTATGCTTTGATACAACCAACTTTTTCCAAATCATGCTGGCTGCCTGAGCATTCAGCCATCTTGCAGTCCTTGCAGGCTGATCTGCTCGCTTCTAAGTTCTTACTGACTCGTGATAACCATACCAACCTGGTGATAAGAATAATACCGGGGACAGTGGGTTTCACGTACCTCACTTTCAATGAAGGAGACACAGTACCTATTGCTTACAAGTCACACTTGTACACATCGGCTGAGATGCGGTTTCCCACTGTGGAAAAGGTTTTAACAGCTGTGCAGATGGCTATTCTTAAGGAACGGGCTCTGTCACAGGGGAAACGCATGTTGGTTGTTACACCCTGTCCTCATTTGGAGGCAGTCACGAAAGCCAGTGTACCAAATTCAAAAGCTTTGCACCCTCGGTAGATTCAGTGGGCTGCGTCCTTGACGTCCACGGATGTCACATTTATTTTTGACGCCTCGTTGCGGTCGCAATAGTACTTGCAGTATGAGTTTGTTCATCCTGCTCCTCTAGCTATGCGACCTTTGGAGGACTTCCATTGTATCATTTACACTGATGGTTCGGCGCAGGTTGCGCATGGCTCTAAGCATGCCTACGTTTCCGCTTGCGCCATTGTGGTCGGTGCTATGTTGAACGATGAGTTAATTTCCAGGGAAGTGCACACACTGCCACTGGGCGATTGCACCGCACAATTGGCAGAGCTTCATGCTCTCTTACTAGCGTTGGAGTACGCAGATCCTAGTGTTACTACTCTTATTGTAAGTGATTCTTTCTACTGTGTCCACTCTTACAATGAAAACTTGTTCTTTTGGATTCAGAATGACTTTCGTGATTCCAAGGGTAGCACAATAAAACATAAGATGATCTGGGTTCGAGTGGCGGAGCTTAAGGCTACGTTGCCGCTCGTTTTTGTAATTCATACTCTTGGCCACCAGCGTGTTGGAGTCCACGCTGTCGGTAACTCGCTTGCTGATGAAGCAGCGAAATCAGCGGTGTCTACATACTTAGTTGCAGCAGTTACACGGTCCAAAAGTAAGATTGATAGTGACATCTTGGCGGCTGTTGCTGCCACTGAGAAGGGAGGTAAACATCCTACGGGGTTCCCTTCGAAGTACACATACCACTTAAGTCCCGAAAAGGTTCCTTTTGGGAAAATTCCTGATGTTGGGGAACGTTTGATTCCCAACTCGGATCGCAGGGCTGACTTGATTACAGCGACTCATGAAGGTGTGGCGTCTGCGCATGCGGGCGTCTCAGCCACTGTAACTCAATTACAACAACGTTTCTGGTGGCGGGGACTGTACAAACAGACGCGTGATTATGTCCTTCTTTGTGACATTTATCAGCAGATTAAACCTTCGACTGCTGCGCGTCCGCCACAGACACAGTTGTACATTTCTAATAAACCGCTACGTTGTGTTTACTTAGATCACTGCGGTCCTTTTTCATCTGATACTGCGTATAAGTATATCTTAGTTGCAGTGGATTCATGCACACGCTTTGTGTGGGTCTGGCCCCATCGCAGCGCTGATTCACGGACTGTCATTAGAGATTTGCGCATCTTTGTAGGGATTTTTGCCTGTGGTACCTTCCATTCGGATCAGGGTCCGGCTTTCGCCTCTAAGGCGTATAAGGATGCCATGACTTCGATGGGGGTCCAAGTCAAGTTTTCGTCTCCCTACAGACCTGAGGGTAATAGTGTAGTGGAGCGAATGAACCGTGATTTAAAGCAATCTTTGACAGCTCGAGTTATAGGCACTGGCAGAAACTGGCTAGCCCACCTCTATGGCGTGCAGCGTGCTCTTAATAATCTCCCTAGAAGGTCTCTGGGTGGGCGGACCCCATACGAAATGCTCTTTGGCATCAAGATGTTCGTCCCTGACCTTGACGGTCTAGACTGCGTGGCTCGCGCCACAACCTTTGACGTAGATGAACATTGTAATGTATTACAGGATCTACAAAAGACCAGAGACAGTCTTGCAAAGGAACATTTCCCCTCCACGTCGGATGTTGCGTTGCAGAGCCCGGTAGTCGGCTGGCTACCCCAAGTTGGAGAACTGGTTCGAGAGAAGATCGACAACAAGAAAGAATTTGGTCCTTCCTATCGAGCTCCGGTTCCAGTACTTGGAGTGAAGGGCACAAGAACAGTCATTTTACCACCACTTCTTGGTCGTAAGGAAAACAGGTTTATCTCAATTGACAATGTCAAGATACACAGAGTGGCCAATTCTTCTTAGCATGGCACCGGCTGTTTCCTGTCCTTCCATTGTGAGAAATTCAGTTTTGCCCACTGCTTCTAATCATGAAACTGAAGTGGCAATCGAGTTGCCTGCTATTTCCAGTCCTTTATTAAGTACTTTGCCCGGTACTGACCTTGCTGAAATAGACTATACTTACCCCACTGACTTGTCCATGCCTGACCTGCAAGCCCGTTTGGCCACAGAATCCAGATTTTCATTTGACACTGGTTCCAATGCCTCGAAAGTACCCTCACGCTTTGCAGTTTATGCCAGCTTATTTAAAGAAAAATTTTTAATTCCCCCTTGGACATATATTTGGCTGGTGCTTTTTTCAATTCACCTTTTTATGCCGTTAGGTTTCAAATTCATGGCCCTACCGAGGTTGTTAATGTCCCCAATGTGCTTAGAGTTAACATGGGGGATGTAGTGAAACAAAACATTAGTTCTGATGATTGAGATGTGCAGGCCGTAGAGTCTTTTTTTCTGATTTGAAATACTATGCTGCCTTTGATGCGGAACATTTGTACTTAGAATCTGCTAATTATGGTGATTTGTTTTGCTTTAAACATTTTGGCAATCACTTCTTACATAAAACAGCATCCAGAAGGAATACTGTAAATTATACACAGTGGGAACATTGCCCAGCCCCTAAACAAGGCAGTTCGAGTACTTTTTTGAAAAAGTACACTTATTTTACTGACTTCAATCAGTCTAATCCCGAGTCCTTTTATTTCAAAATGACACAGAAGCCTATGTCCAAGGTTAGACTTACCGACACCAAATTATTGTATTCGAAGTCCTTTCTTGATCAGTTGGCTGTTGGCGGCTATGAATTATGGAAGGAAACTATTGACTTAAAATCAGTTTGGGGTTCTAAAAACTGGCAGGTACAAGGCACTGAGGCTTTGCACCGTGCTTGTCTCATCCCAAATCAATTGTTGTTTTTGAATTCTTCTATTTCACAAACAACGTGCTTTGGATTGGCTACTTCTAAAAAATTAAATTCTCCGACCATCCCAGAGTTAGAAGAATATTCTGGCTGGAGTAATTATACTCAGTTTTCGATTAGGGACTTGCAAACCCTATTGCTAAATTCATCATTTAACATATCCAGTATGGATCCAAAAGGTTGGCTAGTGTGGCACAGAAGTGCGGATTCATGCCAGCACCGTTTTCTGGGTTTATCTGATGGCTTTACACAGATCAAACCTGATCCACGTTTTGAAACTGAGCATTCTGTCACGACTTACTCTGTGGGCAGATTGTGTCAGAATTGGCTGAAACATTCAACATTGTCTGCAGTTAAATTACATCTTGCAAAGCTGACTGATGATGTAGATTTGAATGTTTTCATAAAGGGCCCGGGTAGTGGTAGATCAAAAAGATGGATATATGCTGTTTACAATGAAATCTGGAAGACTTCACAGATTGAGGCTGCAACACGCCTTAGAGCTATAGATCAAGCCAATCTAGAAAAGGTGCTTGCTGTGGTAGATAATAGTATTAACATGCTTTCTTCCCGCATTTACACTTTAGATAATATTGTGTCTTCTGTAGTGGATATTGTGCATGATGAAGTGTCTGTATTGTACCATGGTCAGAATCAATTACGTTCTATCATGCAATTTGCATGGACCCTTCAAATGTTGAAAGCTGGCAAGGTGCCATGGACCTACATGAATGTTTCTTCTCTCTTTGCCCCCTTTAATTTGACTGACAAGCAGCGCTTGCTTTCCATGCGGGATGCTTCATTTTCTATGTTACATATTGAGAAATTGGAGTCCTTGCCTTTTTTCTGTGGCAGAGGCCAGCGATGCAACGTGGCTTATCCACGGTTTAATAACTTTGCCTTTTGCTTTATATAAATTTACAAATTGTATGAAATATGTTGCCATAGGTCGATATGAACCCTTAGGTAGTGCATTTCTCCATGAAGTCTGGTCCCTTCCTTTCACTTATAGATGTTTGAAAGACGGACAGGAGGTTTATCTGAATGGGGAGGAGTGTACAGAAACACCAGACCATTCGCTAATGTGTAGGCATATACAATTGCACGGTTCTTGTAACCAAGACCGGCCTAACTTAGCCTGTGTTTTAAAAGGGACTCCAGTGCCTGCAATCACCCCGACTTTTACCTTGTTGGGAAACGGAAGTTATTTACTTTTAAATAATGAAGATTGTTGCGGTTTAATTAGAGGTGTAGCTTATGTGGTCACCGTAACTGAACGTGTAGTTTGCTGCAGAAATGTTCTGTACCCACCCACGCATGAAAATAGGGATGTTTCCATCTGGCCACGCATCCCAACCTTGAAAGCAGAATTCAGCGGCATGAGCAGAATAAGGGCTCTATTGTCCCAGAAAGAAGTGGCCTTGAGTTCGGCTAGGGAAACTTTCGTTCTTCACATAGCTAATACCCGTACTGAAGTTCAGGCTCTTTTAAACACTGATTTACCGTTGCATTTCAGCGAGATGGTACATTCTATCTTTAACGCGTCCTCCACAACTGGCCTGGCGCATTTTTTTAAATCTGTTAGCAGTGGTCTTGTAACTTCATTTGAAAAAATCTTTGGAGTCATCCCTGCTTTCTTCCATTCCATTTTTTCGAGTTTGTTTAGTGGATTCCCGGTTATCCTGGCACTAGCGGCAGCCGTTCTTGTGATTATTTGCTTCCTTAAATATGGATGCCCCACATGTGGAAGGAGCAGCCCTGCCCCTCCTGGCGCTGTTTCGCAACCGGATGCTTGAATATTATGGCACGCTGCCGCTTGCGATTTTAAGCACGGCATATGGATTATCTTTTTGATTTTCATACTTCACCTGTGCCCAGCCTGTGTTTCATTGCCTAAGCTGTGATTTTGACTGGGCCTTTGATTTGTGTCTCTGCGTACCGGTTTCTCCTGAAGTCGATTTTAATCAGCTGATGAGTCCCATCGTTACTGACGAGTTGGTTTGTACTGGCGACAGGATTATGGCCTTAGCAGCGATGCATGGACTAATGGGTCCTTGGAACATTCTTACAGCAGCACAGGATTTCTTGGCAATGAGCTTTCTTGAAAACCCACCGAGTTGTCCTCTGATGGTAATAGAGGCTCCAGTATTGGGAGAACACGTTTGTTCTTTTCCTCTTTTGAATTGGATGGCTGAACTGTTTTCGGATGAAGACGGTGATTTCCTGTTGGAGGCTGTTGCTGCATATTTTGCATATTCGGTCTTGCCTTGAAGAACCTTATTGGTTTATGATGATGCCCCACTTTTTTGCGTTTTTTCACCTCCCAGTCCTATTGGCTTGAGTGCTGTGAAATTCTGAAATTGACATTTTTTATGTTTTGATTTGATTATTGCAGAATTTTATAATTATAAGGCTGTTCATGGTTCTTGAACTCTGCTTTCATGAAGTTGCCCTTATCTTATCTTATCTTATCCGTCCTCGGATCATGGGGGGGTGTCATATAGCTACTGTATATCTTTATAATGCGTTAAGTTAGCATAGGCACATTACATGTTTAAACGCCATTTTTCCTTTTGCTACTTCTGCACACGACACTTAATTGTTGATTTAGCTTTCAACCTAGTAGTTCGTTGTGGTTTACATGAGAATAATATGTTATTACTCTGATATCGGCTTTGCTTAATAAACTTTGTCTGTACAGAGAGTGCTGAAGCTTCAGGAACAACACGATACTGAATTGTTATGAGGTCTGATCTTCGCGCCTTCATAGACATAACATAAGTGCAGCTTCTGCCAACTTTGGGTTTTAGGCGGGTTTTATATTGCTTTGCTTGAAGCACACAAACACACTTGATGCTGTTCGCATGCAGAGAGAGCTGGTGTATGCTGATGTGATCTCATCATTCTAGGATCCTGAGGCATGGGCCCGCCCTAATTCAAACCCAAAGAGACCTTCTTAGCTATTAATATAATATGTGTGTTAGGGAGGGTGAGAAATAAGTGTTGTTAACTCTTATTCATTACAGCATGTTAACATGCTGTCACCATTTGCTTTTTATGGACGAGTAACTATGCTGATAACTTTGCTTCTGATAATATGTTTCCTTGTATTATCTAAGATACTGTGCCTGAGAAGACGGCATTAGTAAATAAATATTTCAAATGTTCACGTGTCCTCATTTACTCCACGTTCTGGTTTGAAATGATTGTATAACGAAAGAGTGCTCATATGTTCCACGTAACCTGAGGTATTGTAAGCTCATGTTCTGGTTTGTCTAAACATTGGGAGTTTGTTATGACCAATGAGACACTGTAGCTAGCTCGGTAAGGGGTTTGTTGGGTACTAAGGTGAGTTTTGGGTCACCCTAATTCGCTGAGGTTCCAATCCTCTGTGCACAGTTCTGTTGGAGAACAGAAACCCTGCTACAGAAGACTAAGGGATTCGATAGATGGGACATCATCGGGATTACCCAGATTAAAGATGTTTGGGGTAAGAGCTCAGTACTCGCGTTTGAATCCCTTGTACAGCAGTATAGTCTACATCAAAATGAGTACTTTCGTTATCTACAGGTTGGGCATGCCCTTACCACTCATGTCCCCAAGGGTACGGAACTTCCGGAGGCATCCCCTCTTGAGGACCATGTGTTGGATGGTCATGTCCCCGAGAAAACCATCTCATTGATTTATAGGAAATTAGTTAATAACTCGGAGGACTCATTGGTGCGGCTTAGGGCTCAGTAGAATGGAGATGGGCTAGAACTTGATGACGAGGATTGGACGGAGGCCGTCTTGTCCCCCAAGGTAGTAGCTATCCAGATGCGGCTCCGGCTGGTGCAGTTAAAGATCCTGCATAGATCATACATAACTGGGCCTCGTCTGGTACGAATGGGGAGAGCTGAGCGGAGTTTGTAGAAGAGGTTGCAGAGAGATCGGTACATTGATGCATATCCTTTGGCATTGTGATGTGATACAGATATATTGGACCAAAGTTCACGAGGAGTTAGGGAACGTTTTGGGGGCGGGGATGCGGCCAGGGGCCCGGAGATGTCTGCTGAATGTCTGGGAGCCGACTGACTTAAATGTGTACCAGAAACAATGGGTGACTCTGGCCAATATCGTGGCCAAATGTAATATTGCCCAGCTTTGGGGTGCCAGTCAGCCGCCCCGGATCAATATATGGACGGAGGATCTGGATTGGTGCATGTCCTGGGAGAGATCGGTGTATGTGGCCAGGGGTTGCCCGCAGAAGTGGAGGAAGG
Source organism: Lissotriton helveticus (assembly GCF_964261635.1). Taxonomy (NCBI): domain Eukaryota; kingdom Metazoa; phylum Chordata; class Amphibia; order Caudata; family Salamandridae; genus Lissotriton; species Lissotriton helveticus. The sequence continues at coordinate 388,464,655 of NC_136059.1, forward strand.
TCTGGGGAGCGTGGAATACTCACCGAGGTGAAATTTGTGAGCCGCCCGTTACGAGATTAGACTTAGAAGCACAGGAATGCCCTTGACCTCAATGTTGATTGTTGCTATTTGATCCTGGGTTGTGTCGGTCCGCCCCATGCTTTGAAACTGTATGCATTCACCTGAGAGTTGATTTCCTTTTTGTAATATCTTTTTGTTTAATAAAAAGAAATAAGAAAAAATTAAAAAGCCCCTATCGCCACCACAACATCACTTTTTGTGACGTTCCTGTGGCGATAGGGGCTTTGCCATATTTACAAGGCAGCGTTAAGTCATTTAACATGGCTTAAGGCTGCCTTGTAAATAAGGCACCCTTTCACGCTGTACTTAGCAAGAAAGAGGTCAGCAGTGGGTGTTGCTGTGGGCGTTCCACCGCATCACCCATTGATTTTGACACTACCCCCTATTTACAAAGGTGGCGTAAATAGGAGGCAGTGCCAAAATTTAGACCAGGGAAAACCTGGTCCCTAAACAGGCGAAACGAGGAGAAATGCTTTATTTCTCCTCGTTTTTGCTGTTTCCATGTGTGCTGCATAGTATTGTAAATATGGGGCAGCCCTGCGGTTCTAAAGTGGTGGAGAGCAGTGTTAAGCCAGGAAGGCTAATGCCTCACTCCCTCACTTCCTTGTAAATATGCCCCTTAGAGCCTGTCTGTGGTTTCACTTTTTCCCTTTTTTACGAATATTTCTCAGGACCCCTCTATAGGCAGATTCCCTCACCCTCCCATGACCCACGAGCCTAATAAGAAGAATGGTCAGAAGTCCTGACAGGGCTGAAGAAAAAGCTTTATAAAACTGAGGGCTTAAGCCATATTTCCCCTAGGGTCAGCAGAGCTGACCTATTGTCTCCAGTATCTTTTTTCCCGAAATGGGACTGGTTAACAGAGGGGGAGCTTTAGGTGTCATAAAGGTTAATTCCAGGCCTTTGAGAAAGTCATCAGTCAGTTGTTGCATGACATCCCCTGCCTTCTCTCCCTAATACAAAGTAGAGACCTGGTGAACAGCCTTTACAACGAAACTTTTACAACGCACTACCTTTACAACGCAACTTTTACAACGCAAACTATTACAACGCATTGCTCTGGAGGGCGCTCTAGGATAGGGAATAGGTTAATTTACTATCCAATAACCTTCCCTAATGTCCACGGGGACTGGAGTCGGAATAGTAAATTAAACTATTCACTATCCAGCACCCCAAAGCACTATGCGTTGTAATGGACTGCGTTGTAATACTTACGTTGTAAAGTCATGCGATGTAAATGCATGCATTGTAATGTCATACATCCTAGATAACTAGTCATAGAAAACCTATTTAATTTCCCTGATCTCTTCCGTATGGTGGTTACAATGGAGGTTCCTATATTCCAATATCAGGTTCTGATTCTTCTCTCCCCAGGCCCAAAAACGACCAACAAATACCCCTTTTTCATAGACCTGGCACTAGATGGTCTGGTTATTTAATAACTCCCTTTGGAGACAGAAGTCTCTCACCCTCTCTTTTTTGTTCCTGCCTTTTGACTTTTAATAAACTAGCATAGTTTTCTGTGAGAGCAGCTTGGTGGGCCAAATCCACTTCTATCTGCAAAGAAGAAATCTCTTCTTAATTTTAAATGCTTTGATGGAGATAAGCCCCCTTCTAATTGTACATTTATTCTCCTCCCAAACATTTGCCAGGTCAGCAATATTATTTTTTTCTTTAAAGAAATTTTGAATTTCGAAATTAATCCGGTTCAGACAGTCAATTTCTAGAAGCATCATCTTGCCCATAATACATATGACAATATTAATCTGTAAAGGGAGATAGCAGCTAAGCACTTCTGCTGGATGATATAAAGAGCCACTAACATGGTGCCAAATACCTAAGGTAAGCAGAGAGGAGGATCCTAAAAACAAATCAATACTTGAGGCAGAGTTGAAATGCGTAGAACAACATGTAAAGGGTCTTACCAATGCGTTCCTCGATCTCTTATTAATTACAATATTCCCAGACAGGAACACAGATCTTTTGAAGATTTTCCCTGTGTGCTTTTTGTGTTAGGAATGTAACTGATTTGAGGAACCCTTTGCCGGTTCTGGTAAGAAATTAAAATCCCCACCCATGATCACCTCCCTTGGTAAAGTGTAAAGTGTCCACACCACGTTTTAAAAATGGTAGTGACTGGGCCATAGTATGATACCAAATTAATTTTACAGGAACCTAGCTCTATTGGAAAAATAGCCTAATGTATTACCTGACCCTTAATCACCTTTCCATTTTTTGGTTTTGGACCTTTCTCCAAACTCAAACATGGGGCATCTGGTAACCGTCATTAGGTATCTTTCTTCTCAACCCTTTAACCTTGTAATAACCTTTTTATCTTTTTTATTTTTCTCCCCACGACCCCTTCAACCCTATTCACCCCCTTTCACTCCCCCTTCCTCCCCTTGGGTCCACCTGGTCACGTGATAGGCCCTACCCACCTAACTTGATAGGTGCAATGTTGTGCATCATTCCCCAAACAGGAGGAGGCCCTCCTCACATCCACCTCCACCCTCTTCTCCACCCACACCACTAAGATGACCAAACACCAAATCACACCAGTGATTCAGCGAGAGAAGGAAACATACCTTCCATGCAAACCATAAATCGCTCTCCTTATTTCCTACTACAAATTAAACATCTAATCAATGGACACTTCTTGCTCGTCCTAACATAATTCATATCTCCTCCTCAACTGTTCATAGCTTATCTCAACCTTAAGACTTGGTTCTCCCTTCAGTTAACAAATCCTGATTGGGTATTACTGTGATCTCGCTGTTCAGAGACACCCTTAACAATGGAGCTAGCCATTTCCCAATAACGAGTTGTGCTGACTCTGAGCCCTCAGGAACTCCCACTATGCAGATAGTAGAGCGACAAGATAGATTCTCCTAATTCTCACATTTTCTTACAGGTGATCTAATTTGTTGATCCATTTTGCTGATGTTGGATTTTGACTGCTCCTCCAAAAGTGACAAAAGGTTTTCCGTCTCTTGCTGGTTATTCATGAAGGTCATCATTTTCTCAAGTAAACCAACCACTTTTTCTGTTCATTTTTCCAGTTTAAATGCTTGCTCAGTTTGGGTTTTCTTAACCTTTCTGATTTCCATCAAGATACATTTGAGCATTTGCTTAGAGGAATGGCTAGAAGAAAGCAAGACTATTGAGCTGTCCGAGCTGGGAGGGTTTACAGAATCCATACTAATCCATCTGGAAGCACCCGGAACACCGTCCTTTCTCATAGACCTTTTTATTAGCAGTTGGTGCCTCAAGGCCTAAGTCTTCAGCAACATCAGTGGTAGTGTCAGCAGTTCCCGCCAATACAGCAATCAGTGCAAATAATGTATATGTGCCTGGCTGTGGTCAGTCGCCTTCCATGTCTTTAGAGCATAATGTTTATATCCATGTACATATTCAAGATGATCTCACCTGTGTGACCTCTGTTCTAGATGATGACGGCTGGGTGAGAGAGCTGTGGCCCCAAGACAGACCCTGTCCTTGTCCTCAGGAGTGGGTAACAAATCATTGCTTAGGTTTAACAGCCTTAGTTGTTAGGCCTGGGCTGCTGGCCTCTCATTAAGATAGTGGGAATGTCAGTAATCTCTCTTCCTGTGGCTTTCACAGATCCCTGGGCCTTCCTCCCTTGAGCATTGTTATCATCTGGATGACTGAGTTTTGAACAGATTACAGTAGCGACTGACCGTCTTTGGGGAATTAGCTATAGGGTGTTAAGTGTCTGTCTGAAACGTAAGAGATCATACCCCCCAGCTTCCAGAAAATTAAGATTCATGGAGTGGGACTCCAACTCCCTGGTGTGTGCCAACCAGTAGCTCCATTTTTCTCGCCCACCTCTCCGTACCTGGCCTGAATCAGACCCAGAACTTGCTCTCAAGGCTTATTTAGACCGTGGCTGGCCAGCGGACTCTCTTCTGGGTTTAAACTTGGCCACCACCCCGTTGGATTCTCATGGTTTGGTAAGTCTGGAGAGTGTAGAGAAAATGCCCAGAGAAGCCAGCTGGCTATGAGCCCCTGGAGTCCCACAGACTCTGACTCTTGGCTACACTAGCGAAGAAAGTCCTCCCATGCCCCACCGGTAACAAATATTCAAATACAAGCCATGTCCCACTGAACCAGGTTTTGTGTCCCCCATGTTTCTTATCTACACAAATCGACACCAGTGTACTTGCTGGCGCTTTTCTCCGCATGCGCAACTCAATGTCTCTTTTTTGCAAGTGCTATAAGGCCTAGAACCTCTGTGTTATGCCAGCAATTGCTTATCTGTAAAAATGCTCAGCCCTGGGACTCATATGAATCAATACAATCCACCAATACCTCTTCACCCAGACCAAACCTCTCCAGAGTACCTAAGTCCCGACTTTCCTCTCCTGCAGGGCCTCTAAGATCTGAACTCACATTCCTTGAGCCTTCAAACTTACATAATACAGGTTATGTATTTATTTAATGAACAGTTAATTGAATGAGATCTTTTGCTGGAGGTTTTTTTTTTTGCAGTCCTAGGTTAACAATAATTATTGTAAGGTCGTTTACATTTTCATTTTGTATGAAAATATTGAATAATTATTATATTCTATTATTGTTTTCCCTATACTTCTGTGTCTCTGTAAGTACTTGAGACTCAAACTCTCGCATGCTTCGAAAGTTGCACATGTAAGTAGATTGTATTTCTCTTTGCTAGTGGGAGCCAGTGAGGTTATTTAAGGGTCAAAAGAGTTGCGCTCGAATTTCTTTAAGTGGAGGCAGTGCCTTGCTGCTGGAATTAGTAGACACTGTAACTTTGCAATGACCTTGTTCAAGGCTTCATCATTGATGATATTACAATAATCGAGTCTCGATAGCACCAAGGTCCTGGTTTGTTCAGTGCGGTGTGTGTCCCTTTCGTTTTACTCGGTTTATTCGAAGCAAATTTTTCATGCGGAGCATTGGATTGCCATGATGATTCTGTTAGCAGTAAGGGTGGCTTTAACTGCAACATGTTAATTAAATTTATTTTCTTTTAAAGTTGTGTGTTTTGGCAGCATTTTATAGTTCAATAACACCAGACATTGGCATCTATTATCTGGTAGCGTTAACTGCATAAAGGCTTCACTCTTTGCATTGAAAAGCCTACATAAACATAACATTGCAAAGAAAAGGCTATTGAAGAAGAAGTGTGATGAATCAGAGCCAGATTATAGGTTTTTACATCCTGCGTGCACAGCTGTTATTAAATTAAAATGGTAATGAAAAGTGTCTGAAAGATAAAGAGGAAGCCTGCTTGCACAGAACATTGCGTACTTTAAATTGATGTACGACACTTCAACGCATATAATTACCACGCATTTTTTACAATGCATGCCTTTACCAAGGGGTTAATAAATAAGGTAAGTTAAAAAAACACCTTCGTACATATATAATCACTCTCTCTCTCTCTCTCGCTCTCTCTCTCTCTATATATATATATATATATATTTAGTGTGAGACAGAGATGTGTGTGTGTATATATATATATATATAGGTAGGTAGGTAGTTGCCTACATCAAGGAAACTACTCTCTCTCTCTATATATATATATAGTATATATATATATATATTCACGCTCTTTGGGGAGTGTCAAAACAGGTAAGAAGCACTCGAGCACCACAAATGCTTTCCCCAACAAGCTTTATTCAGGTTCAAACACTTGCTTTTTCCAGTAGTGGGCTGTTTCATCCGGACGCGTTTCGGGCATCTCCCTTCCTCGGCGGCATACAGTCCATGAGACACCATGTCGTCCCGCCTCCATTTTAAGCCATATCGCATGCCAGGGATTGGCTGATCTGCATGATCCTATGCGTTGCTTTATGGGAGGCGTAGTCCATTATAATATGGTGCTCGTATATTCACAGTTTAAAAAGCTCAAATGAGCCCCAGCAAAAGCAGCGTGTTAACATCCTTCTTTGCGATATTCCACAGTTGAAGCCGCTGTATGCGACATGGTGTCTCATGGACTGTATGCCGCTGAGGAAGGGAGATGCCCGAAACGCGTCCGGATGAAACAGCCCACTACTGGAAAAAGCAAGTGTTTGAACCTGAATAAAGCTTGTTGGGGAAAGCATTTGTGGTGCTCGAGTGCTTCTTACCTGTTTTGACACTCCCCAAAGAGCGTGAATATATATATATATATATATATATATATATATATATATATATGTTATCAAGGGCCCACGAGCCCGAAACGCGTCATTGCTGTAGTTGTTGACCTGCGCCAATAATAAACATCTGTGGCCAGATCCTGTTGTCCGTCTCCTTTGTAGCTTCGCCGGTCAGTGTGATTGGAGGTGGCTTCGGGAGTGTTCGTTTGCATATATATTACCTACTGGCGGTCGCCAGTAGGTATATATAGTTAGGATTTTTTCTCTATGGGATTTTTGAAAATTCTATGTCTAATAACTTTGGCGTTTGTGGACGGAATTGGCTGAAATTTTCAGGAAAATGGCACATTTTGTTTCTGAGCAGCCCCTGAAAATTTTGGGGGGGTTCATCAAGAGGGGGCCGAGAAAAAAGGGGGGTCCCAAAACGCGTTTTTCCCATGTTAATTTCCATAGGGCGGTTGGCCTCACTTTTAGCCCGAACGGCTGAATGGATTTGCACGAAACTTGGCAAAATTGTAGGGACTGGTAGCCCGATGTGCCTTTTGTAGGTCTCAATATATGTGCTCCAGTGGATTTTGAGAAATTAACGTTTAAAAAAAGATATATATCTGTAACAGCGGACCGGGCAGCGTCCCAGGACGCGTACTTTTCGCGCAACGGAGCTTTGTGAAGCGAAGCTGATTGGTTCTCCGGCGTCTGTCAACATTCCAAACAGTCCGTAGCGGCCGCCATCTTGTCTCTCGGTAGGATCGAGAGACAAGAGGAGGCCAAAGCGAAGGGGCAAATGACCATAAGGGGGAATAGTAGATCCTCGCTGACCCCCTACGTTTGATGTGGAGGTTTTAAAAGGGCCCGCGGGGCAAAAAAAAATAAAATAATAATAATCGAACGGCTGAATGGATTTGCACGAAACTTGGCAAAATTGTAGGGACTGGTAGCCCGATATGCCTTTGCTAGGTCTCAATATATGTGCTCCAGTGGATTTTGAGAAATTAACGTTCAAAAAAAGATATATATCTGTAACAGCGCTCCGCTTCGCGTACTTTTCGCGTTACGGAGGTTTGCGAAGCTGATTGGTTTTTCGGCGTCTGTAAACATTCCAAACAGTCCGTAGCGGCCGCCATCTTGTCTCTCGGTAGGATCGAGAGACAAGAGGAGGCCAAAGCGAAGGGGCAAATGACCATAAGGGGGAATAGTAGATCCTCGCTGACCCCCTACGTTTGATGTGGAGGTTTTAAAAGGGCCCCGCGGGGCAAAAAAAAATAAAATAATAATAATCGAACGGCTGAATGGATTTGCACGAAACTTGGCAAAATTGTAGGGACTGGTAGCCCGATATGCCTTTGCTAGGTCTCAATATATGTGCTCCAGTGGATTTTGAGAAATTAACGTTCAAAAAAAGATATATATCTGTAACAGCGCTCCGCTTCGCGTACTTTTCGCGTTACGGAGGTTTGCGAAGCTGATTGGTTTTTCGGCGTCTGTAAACATTCTAAACAGTCCGTAGCGGCCGCCATCTTGTCTCTCGGTAGGATCGAGAGACAAGAGGAGGCCAAAGCGAAGGGGCAAATGACCATAAGGGGGCATAGTAGATCGTCCCTGACCCCCTAGGTTTGATGTGGAGGCTTTGAAAGGGTCTCGCAGGGCAAAAAAAAAATACCGTTTTTTTAGTTTTTTTGCGTGGAGTGCGCCCGGTTCGCGAACCGGGAAGCGTTCTGGGGAGCGTACTTTCTTGAAAATTAGTGAAAAAAGTTAGAGTAAAAAAATAATTGTGAGTGATCAGATGTAGGGTAGCTCTGAGAAGAGCTTTTGGGTTTATGGTACATTTAGGTACTTATAAGTAGGTACCAATGCACAGTCTTAAATTCAGAGTGAAAACTCTGTTGCCCTCATCTGAGAAGTGAACTCCATCTCCTCTGTAGATATCTTGCATGTAGTAACGCAAGTTATTGTTGTACAGGGAGCCCATTCCATGGTCTCTCATGTAAGCTGAAACAGATTTGTTTACATGCTTCCTCGATTTCTCAATTTGTGGACAAAATTGGTTCGACCACCTCCATTTCTGTCTTTGGCATATATTTGAATATACCAAGGCAGTCTGAGGAAAAAGTGCCATCAATTGCTCAAAGGTGTCCTTTAAAAGCATTTCCAGACCTACCCCAGTCAAAGTGCCCAAATCATTACCTCCACAGTGCACAATTAACAGGTCAGGTTTTGGCAAATGCATAAAGGTTTTCACCAATGGTATCAATTGGTGACATTTTAATCCTCTGTGGCCAAACCACTTAATTTCCACATCTTGTAAATTGAGGTTAGGTAAATTCCTGTTTTCAGCGTACCTTTGAGCCCAATATATGTAACTATGTCCAACAATCCAGACAGAAAACATGGTGAGAGAAGGTTCTGCTGCAGTCAGATGAAGTGTGGCAATGAAATGGCAGTTGAAAAAATGAGAGTGTAAAATGAAAAAAACTGAGGAGTTTCTGTGTTAATGAAGCAGTAAGAGTGATTGGTGGATTTTGATTGCTGAAAACAGAAAGTTAGTGTGCATGGATGAGTTCGTTGAAAGATGTATTTTGAGTGGCGAAGAAAAAATCATTAAATGAAAGAATGCTCTGGATATGCAGGTGCACTGAGAGTTCAGAGTTCAATTGCAACATTGTTGTGTGAGAGGTCTTGCAAGAGGTGGTTGCTATGCAGAAAAAGCAGAGAGGGGGCAGAGGGGGGAAGGGTTTTGCTTTGAAAAAAAGTGAGGGAAGAGTTTTGATTGGGTGACATGAGAGATATGTGTGAGGAATTACAGCATTTCTGTGCTTTTGATAGCTGCAGACTCTGGAGTGCATACCTTTTGCTCTGCTGAAGACAAATTGGTGTGTTTCTGAGACTGTTTTGAAACTCAAAGTATTTGCTAAGGTGAGAAAAGATTTCTTTAATTTAAATAGAAAATAGTGTGCTTTAAGGAGAACATTATGAAGAAAGTTGTGTTTTTCAAATGTTGCTTTGTCTCAAGTGTTTCACAAATAGATTTTGTTTCTTTGAGAAATTGTAATTGGAGAAAATGTGAAGTATTAGTACTGACAGGGCTTTTATGTGCATAGGAGCTGTGGAGTGTTTTCAAATTATGACTTGTAAATCGTTTTTGAGAAAAAGCAATGGTTTTAATATTGATGAGAAGGACATAATGGTGTCTGCTTCTTTATAAGGTAATTGAGAGTCTCTGATGTTATTTTTCCCATTTCAATGTAAGAAGTTTGTCTGTGGAGCAAATTGCTTGTAAATATGCTCCCACCTGTGCATGGCAAATTTAGATTTTGAATGTTTCCGTTACATAGGCATGTTAAAGGTGACTGAAACATGCTGCAAAGGCAATCAAAAAATGCTTTTATGTGTCTTAAGGACATTTTAAGTCATTTCCCCATGTGCAGTGTTTTCAAATTATGAGTTGAAAATCGTTTTTGAGGTAAAGGAATGTTTTCAAAATTTATGTGCGCCATATGACCCCAAATTTCTTTTTCAGGGGTGCAGCAGGGTGTTCTTGAGACACCCCTGCACCGTCGGAAAAATTCGTAATTTGCGATGAGGTAATTGCTAATCGCAAATTGCACCTTCATTCCTATGGGCCTCCTGCTGCATGGAAATGAATGGGTAATTTGTAATTAGCAAATAGGTCATCGCAAACTAGGAATGGTAAAGAATCGCTATTTATTCCTTAAAGTTCGCTATTTAGGAAATGCAAAAAACTTTGATGATACATATGGCGGTTTATCTCTAACAAGATAAGAAGCATAGGGATAGATTTATGATGACTGGCGCATCACCAGGGATGTGTTAGTCATTCTGTGCCGCTGTTCCGTCACCTATGGTGTGCTGCATTTACAATGCGGCGCATCATGGGGCAAAAACAGCACAGATGCGTGACGTATTTGTGCCGTAAAGTTGGCGCATTGATGGAGTTGTATCGCAAGTGTGATGAAGCTCCAGTAAGGTTGAGGGGTGCCCCTGTCGCAGGGTTTCTGTTCTGACACAGAACTGTGGACAGAGGATTGGAACCTCGGCGAATTAGGGTGTCCCAAAACTCACCTTAGTAATCAAAACCCCTTAGCAAGCTAGGTACAGTGTCACATTGGATATAACAAACTCTCAATGTTTAGACAATCCAGAATATGAACTTATAGTACCTCAGGATACGTGGAACTCATGAACAGTCGGTCGTTATATATTTCTTAGAAACGAGAACATGGAGTTAAGAAGAACACATGTGTATTTGAAATGTTTATTTACTAATGCCGTCTTCTCAGGCGTAGTATCTTAGATTATACAAGTACACATATTATCAGTAGCAAAATTACCAGCATAGTCAATAGTACATAAAAAGCGAATGGTGACAGTATGTTAACATGCTGTAAATGAATAAGAGTTAGCAACACTTATAAGCAGCCGCGGGCCGTGGAGGGAGTTACGGTGGGGCAGGGAGGCGGGGAGGGGGAGGGGCAGGGTGGAGAGGGCTCCACCCTGCCCCTCCCCCTCCCCGCCTCCCTGCCCCACCGTAACTCCCTCCACGGCCCGCGGCTGCTTATATCTCACCCTCCCTAATACACATAATATATTATTTGCTAAGAAGGTCTCTTTGTGTTGGTTTAGGGTGTGCCGATACTTTAGTGTCTTAGATTTGAAGGAATCACATCAGCATAGAAAAGATAATCCATATGCCGTGCTTAATATCGCCAACGGCATTGTGCCATAATATTCTAGCATGCGATTGCGGAACAGTGTCAGCAGCTGCAGGGCGGGAGCTTGCACAGGAGGGACATCCATATTTAAAAATGTAAAAAAGCACAAGAGCGTCCGCTGGTAATGCAAGTAAAAATGGGAATCCACGAAGCAGAGTGGAAAAAATAGAATGTAAGAAAGCAGGGATGACTCCAAAGATTTTCTCAAATGAAGTCACGAGACCACTGGTAACAACTTTAAAAAAGTGCGCCAGGCCCTTTGTGGAGGACGCGTTAGAGATAGTCCGAACCATCTTGCTGAAATGGAAAGGCGAATCTGTATTTAAAAGGGTCTGCACCTCTGTACGGGTGTTCGCTGTGTGAAGCACGAAAGTTTCACGGGCCGAACTCAAGGCCACCTCTCTCTGAGACAAAATAGCTCTTATTCTTGCCATGCCGTTGAAATGTGCTCCCAAGGTTGGTATTTTTGGCCAGATTGAAAACTCCCTATGTTCATGTGTGGGAGGAAATAGAACATTTCTGCAGCAAATAACCCGTTCATTTACTGTTACGATAAAATGATTACTTTTAATTAACCCAGAACAATCTTCATTATTGAGCATCAAATAACTACCATTTTCCAAGAACTTGAACGTGGGGATGATAGCAGGAACTGGTGTGCCTTGCAACACGCAAGCCATATTTGGTCGGTGTTTGTTGCATGAACCGTGTAACTGTATGTGCCTACACATTAGTGAATGATCTGGCGTCTCAGTGCATTCCTCTCCATTCAGATAAAGTTCTTGATCATCTTTGAAAATCTGTATGTGTAAGGAAGCGACCAGACTTCATGAAGAAAACCACTACCTAAAGGTTAATAACGACCTATTGGTATATATTTCATACAATTTGAAAACTTATATAAAGCAAAAGGCAGCGTTATTAAACCGTGGATAAGGCACGTTGCCAAAGCAGTCAACCTTTTGGATTTATACTGGAAATGTTAAAGGAAGAATTACGGAGTAGGGCCTGTAAATCTTTAATAGACAACGAGTGAAATTACTCCAACCATCATATTCCTCTAACTCCGGGATAGTATGGGTGTTTAATTTTTTAGAAGTAGCCAATCCAAAGCATTTGGTCTGGGAAATTGTTTCATTCACAAACAACATATGTTTTGGGATGAGACATGCACGGTGGAAAGCCTCAGTGCCTTGTACCTGCCAGGTTCGTGAACCCCAAACTGATGTAGATCCTGGATATTTTTACTCTGTATTACGTTAGCATGGTCTCATTACTGGTTTAAACGCCATTTTTCCTTTTTTGTAACTTCTGCACACGACACTTAGTTGTTGCTTTAGCTTTCAGCCTACCTGCGTCAAGATCTATGCCTGCTTCAAGCAGGCGCAGGGTTTTGATGTAGCTTTGTCCTATCTGATTGTAAATGCGGCACACCGTGGGTGGCAGAGCAGCGGTGCACCTTAACTGGTGCATCCCTGGGGATGTGCTAGTTAATATAAATCTGCCCCTTTACATTTAATTATGTGCAGGGGACACAGAGTAGGTGAGGTTTATCCAAGGTTAAGAAGAGATGAGTCCTGTTCAGTGAAAAATTGGAGATAGGCTTCAGTATATTATATACTTAAGTAGTGTGTTAAGTTTTTGATGACTGTTATTAATTTACTGTTGGGTAATAGTGGTTAATAACATTTTTTATTATATTTTACCACAGATTCAACTGCAGATTATTTCAAGATTTTAGGATGCCTAGCAAAGAAAGAGTAAGAAAGGCTGCAAAACGTCAAAGACAGCAGGACCATGGAATAATGCAGCAGTCCTCTAACAAAAAGATTTGTCAAGTCACCAAGAAAGCACCGGGTAAGAGTCGAAAAACAGTCATAAGAAATATGTGTAGTAAAAAAAATATTAATACAGAAAATGTTTCAGTCCAGAAAAGGAGAAAGAATTCAAATGGTAAGGAAAGGCCAATGAGAAATGTTACTGCTAGAGTAAGAGATAACTCTATGCATGAAAGTAGAAGGAAACAACAGTTTAGGGATATTCGTAAACGAATGTTCCGCCACAGGATAATTTGGAATTTGTTAAAAAATATTAAGAAAGGTCAGCAGAAAGTGGTTTTTTATAAGAGAAAAAAAATAGTTGAGAAAGTTATTGATCAGGCATTTGAAATTAAACGTAAGTTATTTATTTTGACAATCAATAGAATTAGGAAGCTAAACAAGGTAATTTATGATTTCAAAAGAAATAGTAGATGGAAGAGAATAGTTAATCGTAGTAATTTTTGTGAAGTTTTTTCTGGAGAATGGATGCATAGTTCAAGCTCTGAGGCATTTTTTAATGAGGAGAGTTATTTCCAGGATAATGATTTGGTGCATGCAGTTGACACCAGTGGTCGAGCTTATGAAGTGAAAGATGGTTGTCCAGTTGAAAAAGAAAAACTTGTGAGAACAGAGATAGAAGAGGTGTTAGGTAATGAGGTTTTAGGGAGACGTCCTAAGGGTCCTGTGTACACCTGGAAGTGTAGTAGTATTTGCAGTGTACGACAGGATTCCATCAATTTGCTTTGTGATTTTATACGGTCATTTAGTAAGAAAAGTTTGAAGCAGAAAATGAAGTTGTTGCAAGAATTAGATCCTTGCAGAGTGAGAGAAGTGATAGGTTTGCATGGTCATTCACTGGCTTGTCTTTCCAGGAGAGTATGCCAGAGTGTTTTTCATCATTTCAGGATGCTAGCAGTGCATCATAATAAAGTGAGGAAATTAGTTAGAATGTTGTATTATGCTAAGAGTCCAGCAATTATGCTTAAACAATTATGCGCTGCTCTTTTGCATGGTTCTGAAATAGATGTGAAGAATATATGTGAAGAAATTGAGTTTTGTTACTTTGGAAGTAAAGAGGAGAATGTTGAAATTGACCAAGAAGAAGAGAGTAATGTGGAAGATAGTGTACAGGTTTCCAGTACAGATAATTTCCAGAGGGAAATTGCGACGTTTGAGGTGAAATCAAGTGAGAGGCCAAATTTCACTTGTGTGTGTTGTCGACGCACTTATTATAAGAATCAGACTAAGTTAGTGGATTTATATGGAAAAAGTGAAAGGGAAAATAATAGTGAATGGAAGGATTTTACAACATACTTGATGGTAGAAAATTGTTTTGATTTGGGATTGGATCAACGTGTGTGTACTTATTGTTGTAACAAATTAAATCAAAACCAGATGCCTTCTAGAGCAGTTCATAATAATCTGGAATTGGTTGAGATTCCTTCTGAATTGAAGGATTTAAATACTTATGAATCTATTTTGATTCAAAGTATCCATCCCTTTCAGGCTATTGTAAGAATGGAGCCAAAGACAGGGAAATTGCCTCCATCAGATTTACAGAGAGGATTAAAGGGAAGAGTTGTTTATTTGCCTCTAGATTTGAAGAAAAACATTAACACAATTGGAGTAGAAAAAGTGGAAGAGGAACCTCTTGTTATCTTAGTTAATGGGGTTCCGACAAAGAATAAGAAAATATGGCAAGATTTAGTAGATGTTAGGAAAGTCAAAAGGGCAACATTGTATTTGAAAAAATATAATAAATACTGTAAAAATGTATATGTTGCAGAAGAGGAAGTAAGTGAGGAAGAGGATAGCGATTTGTGTGCTGGTCAAATTGAGAAAGTAGAACCCTGTACTAGTGAAGAAATATATGAACATTATAGTGTTCATCCTTTGCATTCCAAGGAAGTCATGGGGAATGCTATTGAGTTGTTTCAAATGAAACAAGCGAAAGGGAGTCCCATTAGTGTTTGGGAGGAAAGTTTGGAAGCTCGGTGTTTCCCACAGCTTTTTCCAACAGGTCAGGGAGGAAGATATGATGAGCGACCTCATCAAATTCCTGCTTCTGAATACCGGACTTTGCGATTGTATGCAGGAGATCCTAGGTTTCGACAATGCATTCCTTATTTGTTTCATCTCCTGTTTGAAAGCGATCTGTCTGGACTGTCATATGCAGTGAACCACATCTTGAAAAGTGGTATACACATGTAAACATCTCGGCAAGTGACTTTATGGATAAAGTCAATGTCCAAGACAGTATTTTGGATTCTCACCTGATTAATCTCATGGCGTGTCAGCGTGGTACTAATGAGTACTGGTACCGTCGTCATGGTGATTTAAAATGTATGCTGAGGAACTTAGGAACTCCCACATGGTTCCTCACTTTGAGCTGTGCTGAGTATGGCTGGGAAGACTTACTTGAATTTCTACGAGAGGCAAATGCTAACGTAGAAAACATTGAATTCAAGACACCCGGAGAACTGTGCTCTTTGGATCCAGTCAATGTATGTAGGTACTTCAATCATAGATTTGAAGGTATGATGTCTTTCATCATGAATAAGAAGAATCCACCTCTTGGAGAGGTGTTGGATTTCTTCTGGAGGAAGGAGTACCAAGCAAGAGGTGCTCCTCATATACATATGTTGCTGTGGATCAAGGATGCACCTAAATTTGGAACGGATGCAGACGACTCAGTGATGAGTTTCATAGAACAGTATTCTACGTGTGCTGTTCCAAACGCAAAGGAGAAAAAAAGCCTAAGAGAAAAAGTTCTACGTTTCCAAAGCCATCGATGTGGAAAGTACTGTCGTCGTAAATTCCGGAACAAAGACAAGTTCTACACCAAATGTCGTTTCGGCTTTCCACGATCGGTGATTTCTAAAGGAAGAGTGAACAGTTTGATGTCTTCGCTGCGACATAATGTGATGAAGAAATCACCTAAAAACACATACAATTTGAAGAGGAACGAAGAGTCTAAGTACATCAACGACTACAACCCGGTGATTTTGTCCATGTGGAATGCTAACATGGATATACAGTTTGTGGCTGATAACTGTATGGCTGTGGCTCGGTATGTGACATCTTACATCACCAAAAAAGAGAAGACAGAATTGAAGGATATGTGGGAGGACATTTCCCATGAAAAGAGCCTCAGCAAGAAGTTGTACAGTTTCAGTCTGAAGATGTTGTCGCATCGAGAAATCGGAGCTTACGAATGTTCTGACCGGTTGTCTTCAGCAAGTCTCTATGCCAAGTCCAGGAGTATCGTTTGGGCGAGTGTTGGTCTTGCTGCAACGCGTAATCGAGTTCTGAAACCTGTGCGGGAAATTGAGTATTTGGCGGAAAAGGAGCCAAACAGTACCGACATTTTGAAGAGCAACATGTTGGATACATATTATCCAAATCGAAGCAGTCACCTCGAGAATGTTTGTCTGTATGAGGTTCTGCAAAATTACATATTCAAGAGGAACATCAAAGAAGATACTGAGAAAGGAGTGTATGCTGTAATAGGAAGTGAGGGATGTCTGGTCAAGCAAAGAAAATGCCACTTGATAAACCATCGAAAATTGAGTGGCGAATCTCGTGAAAAAAAGGAGTTTTTCTATTTAGCACTTTTGCAACTTTTTAAGCCTTGGCGTGCAGAAGAGGAACTGCTTGGAGATTTCCTTTGTTACGAAGACTCATTCAATGCTGCCAAGGAGACCATAGAATGTCCTGCTTTTCCCAAATATGTAGAAATGTTGAATGTGGAAATTGAGCAGGAAGCAACGATTGCAGCCGAGATTGCCAGAGACAGTTCTCAGGACAGTCAGAGTTCTGCTTCATTGAGTCAGGATCCACTAGGAGGACCTCTTATCGAAAATGAAGCTGCCACTGCTATGAATGAAGTGGAAAGAGCCATGGCACATGCTCAGGAGGATGCGGTTAACTTAGAAGAGTTGGAAAGACAACTCAACGTTGAGCAGAGGAAAATATATGACGAACTTAAAAATGCAAATTGATCATGGATTAAGTCATGACAAGAAAGAGTGCTCATGTACGTCGTTGAAGCCTGTCCGACTGTACGTGAGTGGAGAAGCGGGAACTGGAAAAAGTTTCCTTATTAAAGCAATTTCATGTTATTTGCAGGAAAGGACAGAGTCATCGCTGTCTTGTGTTGTCACCGCTCCAACTGGACTGGCAGCACATAACATTAAAGGGATTACTTTACATCGTTTACTGATGCTGCCAGTGGAGCATGACAACAAATTAGAATATCACAAGCTATCTGGAGATGCTTGTTTTGAAGTTTCAAGAGTCTTGAGGAATATGAAACTTCTTATCATTGACGAAGTAAGCATGGTTTCCAATGTCATGCTTGCCTTTGTGCATTTGAGAATGCAAGAAGTTCTCAAAACAGAGTATGATGTGTTATTTGGTGGCAAACACATCATTGTTTTCGGAGATCTTCTGCAGCTGACACCAGTGAAAGGGCAACCTGTGTTCAAAATGCTCACGCATGAAGATACCAGGAAGTGCTTAGGGAGTATTGGCAACGTCAATATATGGTTAAACTTCAATTATGCTGAACTGCATGAAAATATGCGTCAGGCAAAGGATGAAGTTTACAAGACTATTCTACAAGATGTTAGAATTGGAAAAGTGACCGAGCATGGGAAAGAAGCTTTACATGCACGATTACTGACAAATTTATATCCAGACGAAGATGTTGTGCCTGAGAATATTTTTCAGAAAGTTACTGAGAAAAAATCTGGAATATGTTTGATGCCAACTCTTGCAGAATGTGCCAAATTCAACAACAAAATGTTGCATTTAGAAAAGCAAGAGATTGTGAAATTGGAAGCTATTGACAGAGTAGAGCATATGGGATCAACAATTATTTTGTCTGAGAATCTGAAAACAAAATTGGATTCATTAGAGAAGAGTATATCTAAAACTGCGGGTTTTGAAAAGACTCTGAATGTGTGCTTGAACTGCCGTATAATTTTAAGAAGGAATTTACATGTTGAAAGAGGTCTGGTAAATGGATCAATGGGTAATGTTGTTGATTTTGTGAAATACAGAAATAGAGATGGAATTGAATTTTTAAAAATTAAATTTTATGGCATTGAGGAAGTACAGCTAATTGCTCGTTGTTCTGCTAGATTTTTGCTTGTAAAAGACTTATATGTTCGTCGTAAGCAGTTTCCTGTTTGCTTGGCATATGCGGTGACAATCCATAAATCGCAAGGTTTAAGTGTAGACTGTGCATTGGTGAATATTGGCAGTTCTGTGTTCAAGGAGGGTATGGCATATGTGGCATCTTCACGAGTTAGGACTTTATCGGGATTGTACTTGATTGAGTGTGATGTCACAAACATTTGTGCGGATCTAGATTGTGTTAAGGAATACAATAGGTTGAGAAGAGAGTATGCGCCACATTTGCCTCAGTATCCTTTGTTTGAGAAACGTGTGGTAGGCCGGAAACGAAGAAATGTGACCAATACTGGGGAGGTTGTAGCAAAAAGACGAAAAGTCGATGAACCTGAAATTATAAGCAGAAACAAAAAGGATTCTGTTGAAGATGTTGTTGGTTTTCAATTTGAAAACAGTTCTGGTGTCAACTGCTATGCTAATGTAGTGGTTAATGTTTTGTTTTCTCTACAAAATGTAAAAGAAGAGATTGTGGTCAATTCTGATCAAAGATTTTGCAGTTTGTTAAATTCTGTGTTAGAGAAATGTAGCACTGATAGAACAAACATAGAAAGTGTGTCTGAAATTCGAAATCTGTTAGACAGATGTTCAGGCCAAACACAATTCTCTCAAAATAGTCAGCAAGATTGTCAGGAGTTTTTAATGTATATGCTTGATGTATTGCATGCTGAAGGTGTAGATGTAGATCACCTGTTTGGGCTTTCTTATCAATGGCAGCATGACTGCGAGAAATGTAGGGTATCAAGTAGTACTAGTGTAGACTCAGAAATATTTATATATTTAACTTTGCCAGACAGTAAATCAGTCTCTTTTAATAAGCTAGTAAAAGCAGCTGATCACAATATGGAGTGTAGGCAATGTAAATCTGAAATGATGCCACATTATTTATACGAACATATGGCCAGTATGTCATTTTAATGTTCCAACGATGTAGGCCTGATGGAACAAAATTGACAACTTTAATTAAAAATGTTGTGGCTTCACAGTTGTCAATATCAGGAAGGACTTTTGTAACTGTAGCAATTATATATCATGATGGTCCTTCAATAACATCAGGACATTATACAGCTTATTTAAAGTGTAGAAATGGCTGGTCATTCTGCAATGATTCTGTTTTAATTTTCAAAAAAAAATTGCCATATGACCTTAAAAACTCTTACCTGGTGTTTTTAAAACCAAAATCTTAGGGAAAGAATCTCGGGATGTGCTCTGAGGAATTTCAAGAAGTTCTCATGGCTCCTACACTATTTGGCCTTGAGGATAAGTGTAGTACAGAGACATAACTTTTTACCATAACACTGGACGTTATTGAGAAATACGTGCACTTTGAATGAGTTCAGAAAAACTATTTCTTTTTATAAGCTAATTGAAGCAGCCAATCAAAACATGGAGTAGAGGGAATGTAAGTCTGCAATGCTGTCTACTGTTTTACATTGCTTTGTGATTAAAAGTGATGTAGAGAATTAAATAATTGTACTAGTCATAAAGGTAGTGTAAGTCTGCTTCATAGTAAGCAGTATCAGTGTGATAGGAAATGTAGAACATGATTGAGCAAGAAGGGGAAGATATTACTAGTCCAGGATTGTGTAAATGATCTTCAACATTTTAATTCTGAAAGTTGCGGAAATGCGAAAAGACGGGATTGGCTAACAAGAAATCCAAGAGTTATACATGGCTCTGACAAGATTTGGCCTTGTGGAATCTTGTGGTAGAGGGCAAGAAGTCATTTATTGTATGTAACATGTTTTTGAAAACGATGGAGGTTTTCTTTCAGAAAGTGGCGGGTTGAAAGTAATAACAGCACAACAGAGTGTAAGCTGTTCATAGGACATCCTTGGCCGTCATGGAAAGTAAGTTAACTTTAAGGAGTTCTGAATTCTGATTTGTAATGTTGTATGGGTTTTTTAAACACAATCATTTTGATTGTGTTTTTTTTCCCCGCTGTTATATGATGAATACCTTCAAGTCACTGTTTTAGTGAAATTTGATACATTCTGAGAACAGCAAAAATAAACCATTTAACATGTATAATTAATTCTGTTCTGTTTGCATTTATGATGTACATGTAGAACTGTGTAGGAGGCATGGAGAAGGTGAGGCTTCTGTAAGTGTCAAAGTTGTTGCATACAGTGCTCATATTCTACGTAGTCTTTTATATTTCATTACTTTCACTGTTTCTGACTGATCTAAAAAATTTTTTTTAAAAAGAACAGTAAGTATAAGGGAAGGAAACAGACAGTTATGTTAAAAGAAACACAGCTATAGGGAATAAACTAGGGATACTGTTACCCGCAATCCTCTGCTGATGATGTCACTGAGCATGTCATGAATGATGTAATATATGACATCATCAGCAGTGGATTACGGGTAATAGTATCTCTAGTTTACTCCCCTATAGCTGTCTTTCTTTTAACATAACTGTCTGTTTCCTTCCCTTATACTTACTGTTCTTTTTAAAAAAAAAAAATTTTTGGTTCGCTTCCGGTTCGCGTACCGGGGAGCGAACTGGGAAGCGAACTAAGAGAAATAGAGGTTGGCACAGTTGCAAATATTGTACCAATTTTTTAATAACGGGGAGGTAGTTCTGAAAAGAACTTTTTTTTTAATTGTTTTTGTTGTTTTATATTTTTTTTATTATTTTTCTGAACATTTTTTTACTTTTTTTGAATTTTTCTGAACAGTTTTATATTTTTTTTTGTTTTTTTTTCAAAGGGGGCAACGAAAACGATTCATTGTAAAGGGCTCAACAGGAGCAAGAAAACAAAAAAAAGAATTTATTGTTTGGGGAGTTTCGGACAAACATGAGCATGATTGTCAATAGCTCTGTTGATCAGAGTGATGCTACTTTCTCCGTAGCAAATGAATCCACTGCAATGTACGCAGACTTGTTTTACTTCACGAAATCTCGTTTGTATATTTGGCACCATCTCCCTGCCCTCTGGTCCCGTTACTTCCGGTACAACAGATCTTCTGGCCATAATAGGGAGATTATCTAGGTCGTCCTGTTCCTCTTCTTCCTCTTCTTGCTGAATTATAACTTTAGCAGGTGGTCCACTCTTCCTTGGATGTGGTGGAGGTGGTGGGGAAGCACCAGCTGAAGCTAGTAAAGAAGCCATTGCTCACTGGTAACAAAGGGTCTTTCTCTCACAATGATGAAAGTCAGAGTGAGGAAAGAAGGAGGGATTTTCACCATTTGGGAAAAAAAATAGTTCTCAACCAATGAAAAGTGTTCATTTTAGATCATATGACCTAGTCTTACATCATTAGGAAACCGAAAGTGAAATGAACCAATGAAAAGTGTTATTACCAAGTCACATGACCTGCTGTGTTTACGTTACGCGCTTTGCAGGGCCTCCCGGTTTGCTTCCAGAAACCTGTGCTTTGCGACTCGGTAAGCGTACGAGTTCGCTAACGTAGCACGTCATATGACGTATCACGCGACAACGCGAAACGTCATGCGGACGGGAGGCGTCACGATGTTGTTTTCTAACGCGGCAGTTGCGGTAAAGAAACGTTTACCGGCTCGCGGTCTATTTCGCGGCATCAAGGTCAGCTAACGGGAAGCTTCCCGATTCGCGAAGCGGGAACGAAGAAAAAAAAATATTTAAAAAAAAAGTTATTAATAAACATATAAAATATATTTTTGGATTTAAAGAAGAATACATTTTACAGCTACAGATATTAGCTGTTAAAAACCAATGAAATTCACTGAAAAAACCATAGGTTATAGACCATATATAGTTAGGAATTAGCATTTACAAAACCTTGAAAATTCACTGAAAAAACCATAGGTTATAGACCATATATAGTTAGGAATTAGCATTTACAAAACCTTATTTTACTCACACAAAACCATTGAAATTCCATATATAGTTAGTTGCACTAACTATATATCGCGCACCCGCAATCCACTGCTGATGATGTCACATATTACATCATTCATGACATGGTCAGTGACATCACTGATGACATCACTGATGACATCTCAAATGACATCACTGATGACATCACTGATGACATCTCAAATGACATCACTGATGACATCATGACACACCAATACCAGTTACTACATACGCACTCACTGATTCCTACGTCTACACACACATTCACTCATTCACCCATACAATCACTCATACATACAGTCACTCATTATTACAACACTATCATATGCACTCATACACCTATGCAGACAGTCACACACTGCCACTCATCCATGGAGTTACTCACACACCAAGTCAGTCCTGTAAAGAATCAATCACACTTCCATTTCTTCATCTATACAGTTAAACACAGAACACCATACTTCAGTGACATCACTGATGAGATCACTAATGACATCTGAAATGACATCACTGATGACATCTCAAATGACATCACTGATGACATCATGACACACCAATACCAGTTACTACATACGCACTCACTGATTCGTACGTCTACACACACATTCACTCATTCACCCATACAATTACTCATACATACAGTCAGTTATTATTAGAACACTATGATATGCACTCATACACCTAGTCAGTCCTGTGAAGAATCAATCACACTTCGATTTCCTCATCTATAGTTAAACACAGAACACCATACTTTTCACACATATACTAACACATACTTACTCTCTTATACAATCACTGATACAAGTACACATTGATATGCACAGCGTCACACACCTCCCAGCCAGCCACACACACACTCAGTCTCCCATACAAATACTTGGACAATCAATCAGTAACCCATATAGTTAATCATATAGCTACTGATCAACACATGCAGCAGTTTACAGAACAACAGACATAATGATGCACAAATTAAGACAGTTTAGTCACTAACCCATGCACTCAGTGAGACACATTTAATCACTCACTCATACATTCAGTCATGCACCTACTAAATCCTTTGTCCAGACACTTATACTTCCACTCATTCTTCAATATGTAAGACACATTTTAACTTTACAGAAACATACAGTCACTGGATGTTGTCATCAGTGATGTCATCAGTGATGTCATCAGTGATGTCATTTGAGATGTCATCAGTGATGTCATCAGTGATGTCATTTGAGATGTCATCAGTGATGTCATCAGTGATGTCACTGACCATGTCATGAATGATGTAATATGTGACATCATCAGCAGTGGATTGCGGGTGCGCGATATATAGTTAGTGCAACTAACTATATATGGAATTTCAATGGTTTTGTGTGAGTAAAATAAGGTTTTGTAAATGCTAATTCCTAACTATATATGGTCTATAACCTATGGTTTTTTCAGTGAATTTTCAAGGTTTTGTAAATGCTAATTCCTAACTATATATGGTCTATAACCTATGGTTTTTTCAGTGAATATATATATATATATATATATATATATATATATTACCTACTGGCGGTCGCCAGTAGGTATATATAGTTAGGATTTTTTCTCTATGGGATTTTTGAAAATTCTATGTCTAATAACGTTGGCGTTTGTGGACGGAATTGGCTGAAATTTTCAGGAAAATGGCACATTTTGTTTCTGAGCAGCCCTTGAAAATTTGGGGGGGGTTCGTCAAGGGGGGGCCGAGAAAAAAGGGGGGTCCCAAAACGTGTTTTTAACATTGAGTTTTCCATAGGGCGGTTGGCCTCACTTTTAGCCCGAACGGCTGAATGGATTTGCACGAAACTTGGCAAAATTGTAGGGACTGGTAGCCCGATGTGCCTTTTGTAGGTCTCAATATATGTGCTCCAGTGGATTTTGAGAAATTAACGTTTAAAAAAAGATATATATCTGTAACAGCGGACCGGGCAGCGTCCCAGGACGCGTACTTTTCGCGCAACGGAGCTTTGTGAAGCGAAGCTGATTGGTTCTCTGGCGTCTGTCAACATTCCAAAAAGTCCGTAGCGGCCGCCATCTTGTCTCTCGGTAGGATCGAGAGACAAGAGGAGGCCAAAACAAAGGGGGAAATAACCATAAGGGGGCATAGTAGATCCTCGCTGACCCCCTAGGTTTGATGTGGAGGTTTTAAAAGGGCCCCGCGGGGCAAAAAAAATAATAATAATAATAATCGAACGGCTGAATGGATTTGCACGAAACTTGGCAAAATATTAGGGACTGGTAGCCCGATGTGCCTTTGCTAGGTCTCAATATATGTGCTCCAGTGGATTTTGAGAAATTAACGTTCAAAAAAAGATATATATCTGTAACAGCGCTCCGCTTCGCGTAACGGAGGTTTGCGAAGCTGATTGGTCATTCTGTCAGTGGGCTATAGTTGGGCTACATCTGGCTGATATTTGGGCTACATTTGTTTTTTTGTGTGTCTGGCGGCCATCTTTGGGCTACATTGGGCTACATTGGGCTTCATTGGGCTACATTGGGCTACATTTGGGCTCCAACATATATATAGGCCAATGTAGCCCAATATATATTTTTCAAAGTTAATTTTCGTAAAAACCACTGGAGCATATATCTTGAGACATAGCAAAGGCACATCGGGCTACCAGTCCCTACAATTTTGCCAAGTTTCGTGGAAATCCATTCAGCCGTTCGAGCTAAAAGTGAGTCCAACCGCCCTATGGAAATGAAGGAAATGAATGGGTAATTTGTAATTAGCAAATAGCTAATCGCAAACTAGGAATGGTAAAGAATCGCTATTTATTCCTTAAAGTTCGCTATTTAGGAAATGCAAAAAACTTTGATGATACATATGGCGGTTCATCTCTAACAAGATAAGAAGCATAGGGATACATTTATGATGACTGGCGCATCACCAGGGATGTGTTAGTCATTCTGTGCCGCTGTTCCGTCACCTATGGTGTGCTGCATTTACAATGCGGCGCATCATGGGGCAAAAACAGCACAGATGCGTGATGTATCTGTGCCGTAAAGGTGGCGCATTGCTGGAGTTGTATCGCAAGTGTGATGAAGCTCCAGCAAGGGTCGGGGGTGCCCCTGTCGCAGGGTTTCTGTTCTCACACAGAACTGTGGACAGAGGATTGGAACCTCGGCGAATTAGGGTGTCCCAAAACTCACGTTAGTAATCAAAAACTCCTTAGCAAGCTAGGTACAGTGTCACATTGGATATAACAAACTCTCAATGTTTAGACAATCCAGAATATGAACTTATAGTACCTCAGGATACGTGGAACTCATGAACAGTCGGTCGTTATATATTTCTTAGAAACCAGAACATGGAGTTAAGAAGAACACATGTGTATTTGAAATGTTTATTTACTAATGCCGTCTTCTCAGGCGTAGTATCTTAGATAATACAAGTACACATATTATCAGTAGCAAAATTACCAGCATAGTTACTAGTACATAAAAAGCGAATGGTGATAGTATGTTAACATGCTGTAAATGAATAAGAGTTAGCAACACTTATAAGCAGCCGCGGGCCGTGGAGGGAGTTACGGTGAGGCAGGGAGGCGGGGAGGGGGAGAAGCAGGGTGGAGAATACAAGTACACATATTATCAGTAGCAAAATTACCAGCATAGTTACTAGTACATAAAAAGCGAATGGTGACAGTATGTTAACATGCTGTAAATGAATAAGAGTTAGCAACACTTATAAGCAGCCGCGGGCCGTGGAGGGAGTTACGGTGGGGCAGGGAGGCGGGGAGGGGGAGGGGCAGGGTAGAGAGGGCTCCACCCTGCTTCTCCCCCTCCCCGCCTCCCTGCCTCACCGTAACTCCCTCCACGGCCCGCGGCTGCTTATATCTCACCCTCCCTAATACACATATTATATTATTTGCTAAGAAGGTCTCTTTGTGTTGGTTTAGGGCGTGCCCATACTTTAGTGTCTTAGATTTGAAGGAATCACATCAGCATACACCAGCTCTCTCTTCATGTGAACCGCATCAACTGTTGTGTATGTGTGTTCGGCAAAGCAATATAAAACCCGCCTCATGCCCAGAATTGGCAGAAGTTGCACTTATGTTATGAGTATGATGTCGTGGAGATCAGACCTCATAACAATTCTGTATCGTGTTGTTCTTGAAACTTTAGCACTCGCTGTACAGATATAGTTTAACAAGCAAAGCAGATAGTAGAGCAATAACATATTATTCTCATGTAAACCACGATGAACTACTAGGTGGAAAGCTAAAGCAACAACTAAGTGTCGTGTGCAGAAGTTGCAAAAAAGGAAAAATGGCGTTTAAACCGGTAATGAGCCCATGCTAACTTAACACGGTGTAAAGATATCCAGGACCTAGATGACACCTCCCCATGATCCGGAAATGAACTGAATAAGATAATAGAAGTGCCATCTCATGAGAGCAGATTGCAAGTTTATATGTGGACGGTCCGCAAGGTAAAGCATTAAAAACTAGGAAAATTTAATGCTAAAGAAAAATAAAACAGCCAAGTACTTTATCGAGTCTTAAGCCAATAGGCAAGGTAAATAATAAAAACTTGACAAATAAGTCAATGAATTGTCAATGAAATGCTAGTACTCAGCATATCAAACATGAAAAAGGTCTATGACATAACTGTGTATGCAAAATAAGCTGCAACAGCCTCCAATAGGAAGTCACCGTCTTCATCCGAAAACAGTTCAGCCATCCAATTTAAAAGCGGAAAAGAACATACGTGCTCTCCCAGCACTGGATCCTCTATCACCATCAGAGGACAGCTCGGTGGGTTTTCAAGAAAGCTCTGTTCCAAGAAAGACTGTGCTGCCGCCAATAAATTCCAGGGACCAATTAGTCCATGCATCAATGCCACAGCCATAATCCTTTCGCCAGGACAAACCAACTCGTGAGTAATGATAGGAGTCATCAGCTGATTAAAGTCGACGTCAGGAGAAACCGGTCCGCAGAGACACAAATCAATGGCCCAATCGAAATCACAGGTCAGGCAGTGAAATACAGGCTGGACACAGGTGAAGTAGGAGAATCGAAAAGATAATCCATATGCCGTGCTTAATATCGCCAACGGCATTGTGCCATAATATTCTAGCATGCGATTGCGGAACAGTGTCAGCAGCTGCAGGGTGGGAGGTTGCATAGGAGGGACATCCATATTTAAAAATGTAAAAAAGCACAAGAGCGTCCGCTGGAAATGCAAGTAAAAATGCCAATCCACGAAGCAGAGTGGAGAAAATAGAATGAAAGAAAGCAGGGATGACTCCAAAGATTTTCTCAAATGAAGTCACGAGACCACTGGTAACAACTTTAAAAAAGTGCGCCAGGGTCTTTGTGGAGGATGCGTTAAAGATAGTCCGAACCATCTTGCTGAAATTGAAAGGCAAATCTGAATTGAAAAGGGTCTGCACCTCTATACGGGTGTTCGCTATGTGAAGCACGAAAGTTTCACGGGCCGAACTCAAGGCCACCTCTCTCTGAGACAAAAGAGCTCTTATTCTTGCCATGCCGTTGAAATCTCTCCCAAGGTTGGTATTTGTGGCCAGATTGAAAACTCCCTATGTTCATGTGTGGGAGAAAATAGAACATTTCTGCAGCAAATAACCCGTTCACTTACTGTTCCGATAAAAGGAATACTTTTAATTAACTCAGAACAATCTTCATTATTGAGCATCAAATAACTACCATTTTCCAACAACTTGAACGTGGGGATGATAGCAGGAACTGGCGTGCCTTGCAACACGCAAGCCATATTTGGTCGGTGTTTGTTGCATGAACCGTGTAACTGTATGTGCCTACACATAAGTGAATGATCTGGCGTCTCAGTGCATTCCTCTCCATTCAGATAAACTTCTTGATCATCTTTGAAACATCTGTATGTGTATGGAAGCGACCAGACCTCATGAAGAAAAGCACTACCTAAAGGTTCATAACGACCTATTGGTATATATTTCATACAATTTGAAAACTTATATAAAGCAAAAGGCAGCGTTATTAAACCGTGGATAAGGCACGTTGCCAAAAAACCCGCAATCCTCTGCTGATGATGTCACTGAGCATGTCATGAATGATGTAATATGTGACATCATCAGCAGTGGATTACGGGTAATAGTATCTCTAGTTTACTCCCCTATAGCTGTCTTTCTTTTAACATAAGTGTCTGTGTCCTTCCCTTATACTTACTGTTTTTGGTTCGCTTCCGGTTCGCGTACCGGCGAGCGAACTGGGAAGCGAACTAAGAGAAATAGAGGTTGGCACAGTTCCAAATATTGTACCAATTTTTTAATAACGGGGAGGTAGTTCTGAAAAGAACTTTTTTTTATTGTTTTTGTTGTTTTATATTTTTTTTATTATTTTTCAGAATTTTTTTTTACTTTTTTTGAATTTTTCTGAACAGTTTTATATTTTTTGGGGTTTTTCTTGGAGGGGGCAATGAAAACGATTCATTGTAAAGGGCTCAACAGGAGCAACAAAACAAAAAAAAAGTATTTATTATTTTGGGCGTTTCGTACAAACTTGCATATGATAGTCAATAGCTCTGTTGATCAGAGTGATGCTTCTTTCTCCGTAGCAAATGAATCCATCGCAAAATACGCAGATGTGTTTTACTTCACCAAATCTCATTTGTATATTTGGCACCATCTCCCTGCCCTCTGGTCCCGTTACTTCCGGTACAACAGATCTTCTGGCCATAATAGGGAGATTATCTAGGTCGTTCCGAAACTGTGCAGCACTGTAGTTGTTAGGATGCCACCTAGTCATATGGCGATGCATTGTGTAGTTTCCGAAACTGTATTTTTTCTCGGTTCCTCTGGACAGTCTATCTTGACATATAAGGCAAGTTACGTATCTTGCATTTACTTTTTTCTGACCTTTGGGAATTTTAAAAAATTGCCAAATGAAGTTTTCTTTCCGGTGAGACGTCCTGGGTTCCTCAGGCAAAAACTGCCTCTCTTCCTGCTCTTCCTCGTCTTCCTCTTCTTCCTCTTCTTGCTGAATTATAACTTGAGCAGGTGGTCCACTCTTCCTTGGATGTGGTGGAGGTGGTGGGGAAGCACCAGCTGAAGCTACTAAAGAAGCCATTGCTCAGTGATCACAAAGGGTCTTTCTCTCACAATGATGAAAGTCAGAGTGAGGAAAGAAGGAGGGATTTTCATCATTTGGGAAAAGCAAGAGTTCTCAACCAATCAAAAGTGTTCATTTTAGATTATATGACCTAGTCGTACATCATTAGGAAACCAAAAGTGAAATGAACCAATGAAAAGTGTTATTACCAAGTCACATGACTTGCTGTGTTTACGTTAAGCGCTTTGCAGGGCCTCCCGGTTTGCTTCCAGAAACCTGCGCTTTGCGACTCGCTTCGCGTACCAGTTCGCTAACGTAGCACGTCATATGACGTATCACGCGACAACGTGAAACGTCATGCGGACGGGAGGCGTCACGATGTTGTTTTCTAACGCGGCACTTGCGGTAAAGAAACGTTTACCGGCTCGCGGTCTATTTCGCGGCATCAAGGTCAGCTAACGGGAAGCTTCCCGATTCGCGAAGCGGGAACGAAGAAAAAAAAATATTTAAAAAAAAAATTATTCATAAACATATAAAATATATTTTTGGATTTAAAGAAGAATACATTTTACAGCTACAGATATTAGCTGTTAAAAAACCAATGAAATTCACTGAAAAAACCATAGGTTAAAGACCATATATAGTTAGGAATTAGCATTTACAAAACCTTGAAAATTCACTGAAAAAACCATAGGCTATAGACCATATATCGTTAGGAATTAGCATTTAGAAAACCTTATTTTACTCACACAAAACCATTGAAATTCCATATATAGTTAGTTGCACTAACTATATATCGCGCACCCGCAATCCACTGCTGATGATGTCACATATTACATCATTCATGACATGGTCAGTGACATCACTGATGACATCACTGATGACATCTCAAATGACATCACTGATGACATCACTGATGACATCTCAAATGACATCACTGATGACATCATGACACACCAATACCAGTTACTACATACGCACTCACTGATTCCTACGTCTACACACACATTCACTCATTCACCCATACAATAACTCATACATACAGTCACTTATTATTACAACACTATCATATGCACTCATACACCTATGCAGACAGTCACACACTGCCACTCATCCATGGAGTTACTCACACACCAAGTCAGTCCTGTAAAGAATCAATCACACTTCCATTTCTTCATCTATACAGTTAAACACAGAACACCATACTTCAGTGACATCACTGATGAAATCACTAATGACATCTGAAATGACATCACTGATGACATCTCAAATGACATCACTGATGACATCATGACACACCAATACCAGTTACTACATACGCACTCACTGATTCGTACGTCTACACACACATTCACTCATTCACCCATACAATTACTCATACATACAGTCAGTTATTATTAGAACACTATCATATTCACTCATACACCTAGTCAGTCCTGTGAAGAATCAATCACACTTCGATTTCCTCATCTATAGTTAAACACAGAACACCATACTTTTCACACATATACTAACACATACTTACTCTCTTATACAATCACTGATACAAGTACACATTGATATGCACAGAGTCACACACCTCCCAGCCAGCCACACACACACTCAGTCTTCCATACATCCAGTCATTCTTCAATATGTAAAACGTATTTAAACTTTACAAAAACACACAGACACTAGATGATGTCATCAGTGATGTCATTTGAGATGTCATCAGTGATGTCATCAGTGATGTCACTGACCATGTCATGAATGATGTAATATGTGACATCATCAGCAGTGGATTGCGGGTGCGCGATATATAGTTAGTGCAACTAACTATATATGGAATTTCAATGGTTTTGTGTGAGTAAAATAAGGTTTTCTAAATGCTAATTCCTAACTATATATGGTCTATAACCTATGGTTTTTTCAGTGAATATATATATATATATAGTGTGAGACAGAGATGTGTGTATATATATATATATATATATATATATATATATATATATTACCTACTGGCGGTCGCCAGTAGGTATATATAGTTAGGATTTTTTCTCTATGGGATTTTTGAAAATTCTATGTCTAATAACTTTGGCGTTTGTGGACGGAATTGGCTGAAATCTTCAGGAAAATGGCACATTTTGTTTTCGAGCAGCCCTTGAAAATTTGGGGGGGGTTCGTCAAGGGGGGGCCGAGAAAAAAGGGGGGTCCCAAAACGTGTTTTTAACATTGAGTTTTCCATAGGGCGGTTGGCCTCACTTTTAGCCCGAACGGCTGAATGGATTTGCACGAAACTTGGCAAAATTGTAGGGACTGGTAGCCCGATGTGCCTTTTGTAGGTCTCAATATATGTGCTCCAGTGGATTTTGAGAAATTAACGTTTAAAAAAAGATATATATCTGTAACAGCGGACCGGGCAGCGTCCCAGGACGCGTACTTTTCGCGCAACGGAGCTTTGTGAAGCGAAGCTGATTGGTTCTCTGGCGTCTGTCAACATTCCAAAAAGTCCGTAGCGGCCGCCATCTTGTCTCTCGGTAGGATCGAGAGACAAGAGGAGGCCAAAACAAAGGGGGAAATAACCATAAGGGGGCATAGTAGATCCTCGCTGACCCCCTAGGTTTGATGTGGAGGTTTTAAAAGGGCCCCGCGGGGCAAAAAAAATAATAATAATAATAATCGAACGGCTGAATGGATTTGCACGAAACTTGGCAAAATATTAGGGACTGGTAGCCCGATGTGCCTTTGCTAGGTCTCAATATATGTGCTCCAGTGGATTTTGAGAAATTAACGTTCAAAAAAAGATATATATCTGTAACAGCGCTCCGCTTCGCGTAACGGAGGTTTGCGAAGCTGATTGGTCATTCTGTCACTGGGCTATAGTTGGGCTACATCTGGCTGATATTTGGGCTACATTTGTTTTTTTGTGTGTCTGGCGGCCATCTTTGGGCTACATTGGGCTACATTGGGCTTCATTGGGCTACATTGGGCTACATTTGGGCTCCAACATATGTATAGGCCAATGTAGCCCAATATATATTTTTCAAAGTTAATTTTCGTAAAAACCACTGGAGCATATATCTTGAGACATAGCAAAGGCACATCGGGCTACCAGTCCCTACAATTTTGCCAAGTTTCGTGGAAATCCATTCAGCCGTTCGAGCTAAAAGTGAGTCCAACCGCCCTATGGAAATGAAGGAAATGAATGGGTAATTTGTAATTAGCAAATAGCTAATCGCAAACTAGGAATGGTAAAGAATCGCTATTTATTCCTTAAAGTTCACTATTTAGGAAATGCAAAAAACTTTGATGATACATATGGCGGTTCATCTCTAACAAGATAAGAAGCATAGGGATACATTTATGATGACTGGCGCATCACCAGGGATGTGTTAGTCATTCTGTGCCGCTGTTCCGTCACCTATGGTGTGCTGCATTTACAATGCGGCGCATCATGGGGCAAAAACAGCACAGATGCGTGATGTATCTGTGCCGTAAAGGTGGCGCATTGCTGGAGTTGTATCGCAAGTGTGATGAAGCTCCAGCAAGGGTCGGGGGTGCCCCTGTCGCAGGGTTTCTGTTCTCACACAGAACTGTGGACAGAGGATTGGAACCTCGGCGAATTAGGGTGTCCCAAAACTCATGTTAGTAATCAAAAACTCCTTAGCAAGCTAGGTACAGTGTCACATTGGATATAACAAACTCTCAATGTTTAGACAATCCAGAATATGAACTTATAGTACCTCAGGATACGTGGAACTCATGAACAGTCGGTCGTTATATATTTCTTAGAAACCAGAACATGGAGTTAAGAAGAACACATGTGTATTTGAAATGTTTATTTACTAATGCCGTCTTCTCAGGCGTAGTATCTTAGATAATACAAGTACACATATTATCAGTAGCAAAATTACCAGCATAGTTACTAGTACATAAAAAGCGAATGGTGATAGTATGTTAACATGCTGTAAATGAATAAGAGTTAGCAACACTTATAAGCAGCCGCGGGCCGTGGAGGGAGTTACGGTGAGGCAGGGAGGCGGGGAGGGGGAGAAGCAGGGTGGAGAATACAAGTACACATATTATCAGTAGCAAAATTACCAGCATAGTTACTAGTACATAAAAAGCGAATGGTGACAGTATGTTAACATGCTGTAAATGAATAAGAGTTAGCAACACTTATAAGCAGCCGCGGGCCGTGGAGGGAGTTACGGTGGGGCAGGGAGGCGGGGAGGGGGAGGGGCAGGGTAGAGAGGGCTCCACCCTGCTTCTCCCCCTCCCCGCCTCCCTGCCTCACCGTAACTCCCTCCACGGCCCGCGGCTGCTTATATCTCACCCTCCCTAATACACATATTATATTATTTGCTAAGAAGGTCTCTTTGTGTTGGTTTAGGGCGTGCCCATACTTTAGTGTCTTAGATTTGAAGGAATCACATCAGCATACACCAGCTCTCTCTTCATGTGAACCGCATCAACTGTTGTGTATGTGTGTTCGGCAAAGCAATATAAAACCCGCCTCATGCCCAGAATTGGCAGAAGTTGCACTTATGTTATGAGTATGAAGTCGTGGAGATCAGACCTCATAACAATTCTGTATCGTGTTGTTCTTGAAACTTTAGCACTCGCTGTACAGATATAGTTTAACAAGCAAAGCAGATAGTAGAGCAATAACATATTATTCTCATGTAAACCACGATGAACTACTAGGTGGAAAGCTAAAGCAACAACTAAGTGTCGTGTGCAGAAGTTGCAAAAAAGGAAAAATGGCGTTTAAACCGGTAATGAGCCCATGCTAACTTAACACGGTGTAAAGATATCCAGGACCTAGATGACACCTCCCCATGATCCGGAAACGAACTGAATAAGATAATAGAAGTGCCATCTCATGAGAGCAGATTGCAAGTTTATATGTGGACGGTCCGCAAGGTAAAGCATTAAAAACTAGGAAAATTTAATGCTAAAGAAAAATAAAACAGCCAAGTACTTTATCGAGTCTTAAGCCAATAGGCAAGGTAAATAATAAAAACTTGACAAATAAGTCAATGAATTGTCAATGAAATGCTAGTACTCAGCATATCAAACATGAAAAAGGTCTATGACATAACTGTGTATGCAAAATAAGCTGCAACAGCCTCCAATAGGAAGTCACCGTCTTCATCCGAAAACAGTTCAGCCATCCAATTTAAAAGCGGAAAAGAACATACGTGCTCTCCCAGCACCGGATCCTCTATCACCATCAGAGGACAGCTCGGTGGGTTTTCAAGAAAGCTCTGTTCCAAGAAAGACTGTGCTGCCGCCAATAAATTCCAGGGACCAATTAGTCCATGCATCAATGCCACAGCCATAATCCTTTCGCCAGGACAAACCAACTCGTGAGTAATGATAGGAGTCATCAGCTGATTAAAGTCGACGTCAGGAGAAACCGGTCCGCAGAGACACAAATCAATGGCCCAATCGAAATCACAGGTCAGGCAGTGAAATACAGGCTGGACACAGGTGAAGTAGGAGAATCGAAAAGATAATCCATATGCCGTGCTTAATATCGCCAACGGCATTGTGCCATAATATTCTAGCATGCGATTGCGGAACAGTGTCAGCAGCTGCAGGGTGGGAGGTTGCATAGGAGGGACATCCATATTTAAAAATGTAAAAAAGCACAAGAGCGTCCGCTGGTAATGCAAGTAAAAATGCCAATCCACGAAGCAGAGTGGAGAAAATAGAATGAAAGAAAGCAGGGATGACTCCAAAGATTTTCTCAAATGAAGTCACGAGACCACTGGTAACAACTTTAAAAAAGTGCGCCAGGGCCTTTGTGGAGGATGCGTTAAAGATAGTCCGAACCATCTTGCTGAAATTGAAAGGCAAATCTGAATTGAAAAGGGTCTGCACCTCTGTACGGGTGTTCGCTATGTGAAGCACGAAAGTTTCACGGGCCGAACTCAAGGCCACCTCTCTCTGAGACAAAAGAGCTCTTATTCTTGCCATGCCGTTGAAATCTCTCCCAAGGTTGGTATTTGTGGCCAGATTGAAAACTCCCTATGTTCATGTGTGGGAGAAAATAGAACATTTCTGCAGCAAATAACCCGTTCACTTACTGTTCCGATAAAAGGAATACTTTTAATTAACTCAGAACAATCTTCATTATTGAGCATCAAATAACTACCATTTTCCAACAACTTGAACGTGGGGATGATAGCAGGAACTGGCGTGCCTTGCAACACGCAAGCCATATTTGGTCGGTGTTTGTTGCATGAACCGTGTAACTGTATGTGCCTACACATTAGTGAATGATCTGGCGTCTCAGTGCATTCCTCTCCATTCAGATAAACTTCTTGATCATCTTTGAAACATCTGTATGTGTATGGAAGCGACCAGACCTCATGAAGAAAAGCACTACCTAAAGGTTCATAACGACCTATTGGTATATATTTCATACAATTTGAAAACTTATATAAAGCAAAAGGCAGCGTTATTAAACCGTGGATAAGGCACGTTGCCAAAAAACCCGCAATCCTCTGCTGATGATGTCACTGAGCATGTCATGAATGATGTAATATGTGACATCATCAGCAGTGGATTACGGGTAATAGTATCTCTAGTTTACTCCCCTATAGCTGTCTTTCTTTTAACATAAGTGTCTGTTTCCTTCCCTTATACTTACTGTTTTTGGTTCGCTTCCGGTTCGCGTACCGGCGAGCGAACTGGGAAGCGAACTAAGAGAAATAGAGGTTGGCACAGTTCCAAATATTGTACCAATTTTTTAATAACGGGGAGGTAGTTCTGAAAAGAACTTTTTTTTAATTGTTTTTGTTGTTTTATATTTTTTTTATTATTTTTCAGAACATTTTTTTACTTTTTTTGAATTTTTCTGAACAGTTTTATATTTTTGGGGGTTTTTCTTGGAGGGGGCAATGAAAACGATTCATTGTAAAGGGCTCAACAGGAGCAACAAAACAAAAAAAAAGTATTTATTATTTTGGGCGTTTCGTACAAACTTGCATATGATAGTCAATAGCTCTGTTGATCAGAGTGATGCTTCTTTCTCCGTAGCAAATGAATCCATCGCAAAATACGCAGATATGTTTTACTTCACCAAATCTCATTTGTATATTTGGCACCATCTCCCTGCCCTCTGGTCCCGTTACTTCCGGTACAACAGATTTTCTGGCCATAATAGGGAGATTATCTAGGTCGTTCCGAAACTGTGCAGCACTGTAGTTGTTAGGATGCCACCTAGTCATATGGCGATGCATTGTGTAGTTTCCGAAACTGTATTTTTTCTCGGTTCCTCTGGACAGTCTATCTTGACATATAAGGCAAGTTACGTATCTTGCATTTACTTTTTTCTGACCTTTGGGAATTTAAAAAAATTGCCAAATGAAGTTTTCTTTCCGGTGAGACGTCCTGGGTTCCTCAGGCAAAAACTGCCTCTCTTCCTGCTCTTCCTCGTCTTCCTCTTCTTCCTCTTCTTGCTGAATTATAACTTGAGCAGGTGGTCCACTCTTCCTTGGATGTGGTGGAGGTGGTGGGGAAGCACCAGCTGAAGCTACTAAAGAAGCCATTGCTCAGTGATCACAAAGGGTCTTTCTCTCACAATGATGAAAGTCAGAGTGAGGAAAGAAGGAGGGATTTTCATCATTTGGGAAAAACAAGAGTTCTCAACCAATCAAAAGTGTTCATTTTAGATTATATGACCTAGTCTTACATCATTAGGAAACCAAAAGTGAAATGAACCAATGAAAAGTGTTATTACCAAGTCACATGACTTGCTGTGTTTACGTTAAGCGCTTTGCAGGGCCTCCCGGTTTGCTTCCAGAAACCTGCGCTTTGCGACTGCTTCGCGTACCAGTTCGCTAACGTAGCACGTCATATGACGTATCACGCGACAACGTGAAACGTCATGCGGACGGGAGGCGTTACGATGTTGTTTTCTAACGCGGCACTTGCGGTAAAGAAACGTTTACCGGCTCGCGGTCTATTTCGCGGCATCAAGGTCAGCTAACGGGAAGCTTCCCGATTCGCGAAGCGGGAACGAAGAAAAAAAAATATTTAAAAAAAAAATTATTCATAAACATATAAAATATATTTTTGGATTTAAAGAAGAATACATTTTACAGCTACAGATATTAGCTGTTAAAAAACCAATGAAATTCACTGAAAAAACCATAGGTTATAGACCATATATAGTTAGGAATTAGCATTTACAAAACCTTGAAAATTCACTGAAAAAACCATAGGTTATAGACCATATATAGTTAGGAATTAGCATTTAGAAAACCTTATTTTACTCACACAAAACCATTGAAATTCCATATATAGTTAGTTGCACTAACTATATATCGCGCACCAGCAATCCACTGCTGATGATGTCACATATTACATCATTCATGACATGGTCAGTGACATCACTGATGACATCACTGATGACATCTCAAATGACATTACTGATGACATCACTGATGACATCTCAAATGACATCACTGATGACATCATGACACACCAATACCAGTTACTACATACGCACTCACTGATTCCTACGTCTACACACACATTCACTCATTCACCCATACAATAACTCATACATACAGTCACTTATTATTACAACACTATCATATGCACTCATACACCTATGCAGACAGTCACACACTGCCACTCATCCATGGAGTTACTCACACACCAAGTCAGTCCTGTAAAGAATCAATCACACTTCCATTTCTTCATCTATACAGTTAAACACAGAACACCATACTTCAGTGACATCACTGATGACATCACTAATGACATCTGAAATGACATCACTGATGACATCTCAAATGACATCACTGATGACATCATGACACACCAATACCAGTTACTACATACGCACTCACTGATTCGTACGTCTACACACACATTCACTCATTCACCCATACAATTACTCATACATACAGTCAGTTATTATTATTAAACACTATCATATGCACTCATACACCTAGTCAGTCCTGTGAAGAATCAATCACACTTCGATTTCCTCATCTATAGTTAAACACAGAACACCATACTTTTCACACATATACTAACACATACTTACTCTCTTATACAATCATTGATACAAGTACACATTGATATGCACAGAGTCACACACCTCCCAGCCAGCCACACACACACTCAGTCTTCCATACATCCAGTCATTCTTCAATATGTAAAACGTATTTAAACTTTACAAAAACACACAGACACTAGATGATGTCATCAGTGATGTCATTTGAGATGTCATCAGTGATGTCATCAGTGATGTCACTGACCATGTCATGAATGATGTAATATGTGACATCATCAGCAGTGGATTGCGGGTGCGCGATATATAGTTAGTGCAACTAACTATATATGGAATTTCAATGGTTTTGTGTGAGTAAAATAAGGTTTTCTAAATGCTAATTCCTAACTATATATGGTCTATAACCTATGGTTTTTTCAGTGAATATATATATATATACTCCCAAATTGCCCAAGCTTGCGAGAGGCACACAACAGGATTCTTCCCTCCGGGCTGTTAGGCTTTGCGTGACTCGTTGCTTCACCTTTCATCAATGTGCCCGACGCGTTTCGGGGAACCACCCCCTTCCTCATGGGCTGCAACAAAAAGCACACGAGATTTGCATCAATTTCATCTGGACTTAATTTTATTCATGACAAGCCCCTCTGTGGGCGTATGCTAAGTGCATTTTGCTTACAGCGTATTATGGGACTTGTAGTCCGTTGATGCAGTTCAATTTTCAAATCTTTAAGTAAGTTCATGTGTCCATTTGTAAAATAGTGCATGTCTTTATACTGCCTTGAGTAGGCTGCGTTGCAAACCTGTCACGCTGTGTCATAAGCAGTTTCCTGTGCTTCTTTAGGTCCCAATAGTTCAGGATTCCAAGCCGCGCCTTGCCGCTATGGTCGTTTCTCAAGCAGCCAGCGCTGGTGCTCTCTCCACGGCTAGGCTGCCGTGAAAACATATACTCCCAAATTGCCTAAGCTTGCGAGAGGCACACAACAGGATTCTTCCCTCCGGGCTGTTAGGCTTTGCGTGACTCGTTGCTTCACCTTTCATCAATGTGGGAAGGGGGGAGGGAAGAATCCTGTTGTGTGCCTCTCGCAAGCTTAGGCAATTTGGGAGTATATATATATATATATAGGTAGGTAGGTAGGTAGCTAGGTAGTTGCCCTGCCATCTTACATCAAGGACAATACTCACTTCCTTGAGAAACTCAAAGAAATTACATGGTCATCAGAATATCTATTGGTATCACTTGATGAATGTGCTTTATATATAAGTATAAATCACATAGATGGTATTAATGCCTTAAAACTCTTCTTAGAAAGTAGACTGATTGAATTCTACCAGCATGGCAAAATGATTATAGAAATTATAAAATTATGGGGCTAAATCCGATATCGGACGGACCTGAGTCCCTCCGACATCGGCCAGGAGCTGTAACCGGCCGACCTGCTGTTGTCGGTTACAGCCCTGCTAGTATGATGCGACCGAACAGGGTTTGGTCGCATTCATATACTTAACAATACAGGCACGCATTCCGAGCGGAATGCATGCCTGCATTGTCGAAAGCAGGGGTGCAGTTTATCCCTGCACCGGGTGCAGGGACCAACGGAGGGGCACCATAGCTGCCCCCAGGCCGCCATCCGGCAGCCTCACACCCATGGGGGCCCTGCTGGGGGCCCCCACAGACAGCTTCCGACTGCCTTTTCGTGCAGGACACACCAGCACAAAAAGGCAGTGAAAAGCTGCCATCTTACTCCCTCGGTCGTAAAGAGGCGACCGGGGGAGTACTGAGGGATTTCCGGACTGCGGACAGGCTCTCCCAGCCTGTCGTCCGCAATCCGGAAATCCGAGGTGAATTCCTTTCTGACCAAGCCCATCAGAATGGCTCGGTCGGAAAGGAATCCGGCCCACACATTCCGGTTCGGTCGGAAGGGCTCCGACCATCGTATGAGCCCTTCCGACTGAAATAGGAATCGGCCCCTATGTCTCCCCTATGTCTCTATAACAACTACTTCCTATTCAGTAAGGATGTTTACCATCAGATATGGGGAGTTGCCATGGGGCCTGCTTCTGCCCAAGCTACGTGTGTTTACACGTGGGATGGCGGGAGGAGCAGGTCCTCAGTGTGCAACATTAAAACATATGGGAAGAGTGCATCATAGGATGGATGTGCTTTATAGATTATATATTCTTCATATGTAAGAAACCTGAGGTTTTAGTCAGAGGTTTTATCCAGAAGCTCAATGTAAACAACCTTAATCTTCATTTCACTGCAGAAGTAAATAACAAATCAATTGACTTTCTAGATGTTCATGTTTGCATTGAAGAAGGAGGCATTGAAACCACACTACACAGAAAGAGTACCGCCGGAAATTCGACGCTTCATGCATCAAGTTTTCACCCAACCCACTTGATAAGAAGTATCCCATATGGGGAATTCTTAAGGCTGCGCAGAATCTGTAGCACTGACCATTTCTTTGAAAAATGTATCAAGGAGAGTAAGCTCAGGTTTGCAGCTATGGGTTATAGGCATCAGGTCATTAATACAGCTTTGGCCAAAGTCAGAACTAAATCCAGGAGCGATTTACTAACCTGCTCCAATGTTACAGGTTTCAAGAGAAATTTGAGAATACAGAAACCAATTCAATGAGATTCATAACAACATATAGTAGCCAACACAAGAAGCTCAGGACTATTATAAACAAACACTGGCCAATAATTCAAACTGACATGGTATTGAGTCACTTATTCCCGACCCCCCCAGCATTGACATTCAGAAAATCCAAGTCCATATACAACGCCTTAGTCAGGCCTAGTCCTGAATTGACAACCTTAGTCAGCCAACCCAGCACAATGTGGCTAGCACCTCGTAACGGTTTCATCAAGTGTAATACATGCAGAGCATGTAAATTTGGAATAAATACAACTCAGTACACTACCGTATTTGGTGCATCAATTAAACCAAATTAAGTCTATATAGCTGCCACACTGAATTTGCTGTCTACGTGTTGAGTTGCACATGCGACTTACAATACGTAGGCAGCACAAAACTTCAGGTGCATGTTCGCAACTTGCAGCATCTGAGATCAATAGTCATTTCAGATATGACTTATCCAGTCGCCAGACATTTTAAGGCAGTCCACAGGAACAAAGTAGATGATCTTAAATACTATGTCATAGCTGCAGTTCCACCAATGAGAAGGGGAGGTAACAGGGAAAAAGTCCTTAGACAACTGAGGCAAAATTCATACTCGAACATAACACCCGTACGCTTAATGGACTTAATAATGGGGATGAATTGTAAAACTTTTTATAGGATAATAATGCTTTATCAGATTTGTGGAAAGTTTTTTAGAATATTTGTATTTTATAGGAATGGAACATTTTACATGTGTTTTACATTTATAGTATAATATAATATTTATATATTTTAAAGGTTATTTATGAAATTGTTAAGATATATTACAATTCTAGCAATCTTAACAACCTTTTTTGAAACTGAGTAAATGTTTACACACTAGTTACGGATGATCCTTGTCCATGAACGCCTATGTTTACATATTTATTCACACATATTTCTTTACATCCTCTTTAATGCTGATATACTTAAGACTTCCCCAATGTTTAAGTCAAATAGCTCCCAGTAAATGGCACCTGTTTAACAGAATCTCTTAAACCATTGATTTTCTAAAATGATTTTTCTGTTCCTGTAACTAGAATTTGAACCAATGACCATTATATCAGAAAAGTAACAACGGGGGGGGAGGGGCTTCGCGCGCATCGGAGATGGCCGCATGAGCACAGATCTCCCGAGGACCCTCGCTGCCTCCCGCATTTATCCTGGATAATATCCTGATTTGATGGAAGGTCATTGAAGACACAACCCGGCTGATGTACTAGCAGGATTTTGGGTCGGAATCGGACGCAGGGTCCCCGAGTTTTGCCATCCTGAAATTTGTGGCCTTCTCCATAGAACAGCCTGGACCTTGAGTTGTAGCAGTGCCCAAGTCGTAATTTAACAACAACAGCTTGAGAGGATCAGACCACAGCCTCACTTCACTTTCGGTTTCGTTTCTCCAGCGCACTGTCTCCTATCTGCGGTGTGTCTGTTGATCGGACGAGCTCCGATGCCAGCTCATTGAGCTTTGAGCTGGCGACTGTTTGGCTGTGGACTCAAATTGCCTCAACTTTGCCTCAACTTTGCCTCCTGTATTCTTGTGTGTGAATTTTAAGGAGCCATTTGGACCAGATCCCAAGCCTCCCTCCGGGGCACCCGACTCGCCATGACGGGCAAGCCTGAGGGTGAGAAGCGGAAAGTCAAGACCACTATCCGTGGAGGTTCAACCCAGACGAATGTCATGGATCGCTACACACTTTCTAAAGGATCCCCCGGTGGCGCACCTAAGACCCGGGAGGAGGCGGTCGACGATCCTGCTGTATTGGCGGACTTAACGCTACAGGACGTGATGGGCGCCATTGCTGGTATTCAGTCTTCTATTGGCCAACAGTATGAAGCCTTGGCTCTGAAGTTGGACACGGTGGCTATTGATGTTAACCTCATTCGAACTGATCTGGCCAAGACGAACGAGAAGGTGAAATCATTGGACCTAAAGACATCCAGCTTTACCACGGATGTGTCCGACTTGCAAACAGAAGTGTGCAACCTTAGATCTGCTAATGACTTTTTTGCTCGTCGCTTGGAGGATTTTGAAGGCCGTGCACGGCGCAATAACGTGCGTATTATTGGGGTCCCGGAAGATTCTAGTTCACTCGCCACTGATCTACGAGTGGAGGACCTCATTCTTAATCATCTTGCACCCAAGGGTCTGAGCAAATTCTTTGCCATCGAACGTGCGCACAGAGTGCTAGGGGGACAGGCGAAGCCCGGCTTTCCCCCCGTCCGATTATTGCACGGATCTTCAACTTTAGAGATCGCGACGCCATTTTGCAGGCGGCACGGACAAGCGGCCCTACGCAGTTCGAGA
Organism: Lissotriton helveticus; assembly: GCF_964261635.1. Classification (NCBI taxonomy): domain Eukaryota; kingdom Metazoa; phylum Chordata; class Amphibia; order Caudata; family Salamandridae; genus Lissotriton; species Lissotriton helveticus. The sequence continues at coordinate 388,507,487 of NC_136059.1, forward strand.
ACGCTGCTGTGAACTTTTATCCAGACTTTTCTCAATCGGTCCAGAAACAACGTATGGGATTTTAAGGGGTAAAACGGCGACTAAGAGACAAGGAACTAAAATATGCTATGTTATTCCCGGCCCGACTGCGTGTTGAATATGACAATCGAACATTCTTCTTTGTCAGGCCTGGGGAAGCGAGTGATTGGTTGGACACTTTGCCGGCTCGCCGTGCTCACCAGGACCATGCTGGTGGTGCTGAAGGGGGACTGATGGACCAAGAATGATTATGGTGCCTGTGTCCAGAACACTATTCAACTTGACCAGCTGAGGCTCACTGACTTCTTTGATCATTCCATTCGTATCTTGGGAGGTAGCGGGGAGGGCGGGACCCTTTCCTCCTCTAGGATTTTCTTTGTGTAGATTAGTTCTTTGTTTGTAATTGTTAGGGCAACAGGCACACTGCAAATTGGGGTGGCTTTTGAATCGGTGCAGGGGTCCAGGGTGGGGGGGAGTTGTGTTGGAAACCTTGGGGGGAGGGAGGGACATGTTTTGGGATTGTTTGTTTTTTCTTTTTCAAGGCAAGGTACTTTCCTTATCTTTGACATTGGTGTGATGCTCATTTTGCGATGGGAGTTCATTGTGGATCTGGATGGGGGTAGAGGGTTGAGGGTATTATGCTGGAGTGTGAATGGGTTGGGTGATCGCATAAAGAAAGGGGTGGTTATGCAGCTGTTGCGGCGCCTTTCGCCTGATGTCGTTTTGCTACAAGAGACACACTTGATAGGAAACACTTGTCACGCTCTTAATAGACGGGGTTATCGTCTTGCTGCCCATTCTGGATTTACATCTAGTTCTAGAGGAGTGGGTATTCTGCTTAGGGTTTCCCTCCCCCTCGAGGTTGATGATGTGATCCTTGATGCCAGGGGTCGATATGTTGCACTTGTTGGGCGGTGGGAGGGAAAACCAATTTCGTTGGTGTCGGTGTATGTCCCCCCGGGCTTACAATCCACGACATTTACGGACCTGGGGCGGATGGTTCTGGGTCTCCCGGAGGGTGTTTTGATACTGAGTGGTGATTTTAACTCCGTCATTTCTGGCAGGATAGACCGCTACCCGCCCCGAGATCTTCCTGCTGCGCAATCCTGGTTGGGTGACTTCCTGGAAACATTGGGACTCATAGACTGTTGGAGACTAATGCATCCAGAGCAAACACAGTTTACTTTCCATTCGGGAGCTCATGGTAGTTTTTCTAGATTGGATTATATCCTGATACCGGCAGCACTGTTCCCCTCAATTGGAGAGATTAGACACTTGGCCCAGGGTATATCGGACCATTCCCCTATTTGGTTTCATTTTAATCTTAGCATCGGGGCCGAGGGGAGGGTGGCTCCGATTAACCCCTGGTATCTTCTTAACCCTAAGACTCACACTGAATTGATTAAATCATTTGATCTGTATTTTACTGAGAATGCTGGTTCTGTTTCCTCGCCTGTTTCGTTATGGGAACATTTAAGACTGTGATCAGGGGACAGGCATTGTCTTTGGTGGGGTGTGCCAAGAAATGTAGGAATGAGGCAATTGTTCAGCTCGAGACTGAAATCACAGACCTGGAGACTGCATTGGAGCGAGAGGTGTCTCAAGAAGCATTACATGTCCTCCGCCTTAAACAATTAGAATATAAAACTTTGGTTACTGATGCGGCGAAGACGATGAGTAGGGAACAGCAGGGACGGCTATATGATGTGGGTGATAAAGCAGGAAAATTGATTGCCTGGCTGGACAGATGGGAGAGAGCGAGTCGAGTGGTTCCGGTGATTGAGACATGCGGTGGTGTGCGTGTAACGGACCCTGTTGAAATTGTTGAATGCTTTGCTGATTATTTTCGAGAGGTCTATACCTCGGTGTCCGACAGACCCGAGGAGGATTCGCAATTGTTGCTTCGAGATATAGCACTTCCATGTTTGTCGGAATCGGATCGGGACTGTTTGGATGCCACGCCCTCGGTGGATGAGGTGGCTCTCGCGCTACGCTCCATTTGTTCTGGTAAGGCTCTGGGTCCCAATGGCCTTCCTGTTGAACTGTATAAATTACGCCCTGATACTCTAGCTCCCTACCTCCGTGACATATTTTTAGCTGCGCGAAACAGTGGCTCCCTCCGTAGAGATCAGCGTCTTGCGACCATTGTGGTGATCCATAAGGAGGGTAAACCACGAGATCGCTGCTCGTCTTATAGACCCATTTCGCTCTTAAATGCGGAGCCCAAGATCCTTGCCAAACTGCTTGCTAATCGTCTGATTACGGTTATTGGCGACCTGATTCATCCGGATCAATCGGGTTTTATCCCGCACCGTAACACGGCATTAACTTTGCGACGTTTGCATGGTGTTCTCGCGAGGGCCCCGACGCTGCGTGAACCGGCCATCTTGGCGTCCTTGGACGCCACGATGGCCTTTGATACAATCGAATGGTCTTAACTCTGGGCGGTACTCGCCAAATTTGGATTCGGCGCAGGGTTTATTGGTTGGGTCAAACTCCTGTATGAAACGCCACTGGCACAGGTGGTGGTTAATGGCCGTGTCTCTGTACCTTTTACTCTTGGGAGGGGCACGCGGCAGGGTTGTCCGTTGTCCCCGCTCCTCTTTGCTTTGGCGTTGGAGCCACTCGCCGCTTGGCTACGGTGGGAACCTTCGATGAAGGGTATACGCTGGACGCCGGAATTTGAAGATCGCATTTCCTTATACGCTGATGACATTTTATTGTACCTTACATCTCCCCAAAAATCGCTCAACGTATTGTTTGACGTACTTACCTCCTTCGGGAAGAACTCGGGCCTTATCATTAATTGGTCGAAATCCTACATTTATGTACTTGCGGGTGATGTCCCTCGTTTGCCACGGGGCTGTCCCATCCAGTTGTCGCAGTCTGGCTTTAAGTACTTGGGTGTGTTTATCTCGATGGATCCGGCGGTTCGCTATGAACGTAATTTACTCCCCCCACTCCAAAGGTTGCGCTCCGATGTAACGCGTTGGCGTAAATTACCGTTATCTCCCCTAGGGCGTGTGGCCCTTTTTAAAATGATGTCCGTACCGCCGTTCCTATACGCACTTCAGAATAGTTTTGATGTCATCCCGTCGACATATTTTCGGGAAGTAGAATCGTTGCAGAGGCAACTAATATGGGATGGACGTTCACGCATCGCTCTTCAAAAATTGACACTTCCCTGGTATGATGGCGGTATAGCGCTCCCGGATATTCGTAGGTATTATTGGGCTTCCCACCTTGCTGCCATCAACCACGGGATGTATGGCCCGGCGTTGAATCCAGCATTTGAAATGGATAAGTGGCTGCTCCCGAGTGGTGATTACTACAGGGCGCTTTATTCGGGACCCTCCCATTCACAACTCTCGGGACCTACCGCTATAGCCGTGCTGGTATGGCATAGCGCAACGGCGGCTATGGGCTGGAGTGATAAATTAACTGGTGCGACTCCGCTCTATGCCTCTGCGAAGTTGGGTGGCCTATGGAAGACGAAGGGATTTGATAAATGGGACACGATCGGTATTGGTAAAGTGCGTGATCTCTGGGTTAAAGGAGGGGTGAAGACCTTCTCGGATCTGCAAATAGAGTATAAGCTGAGCGACAGGGAAAAAATTTGTTATATCCAGGTACGCCATGCTCTGAACTCTGTGTTGCCAGTGGGTAGTGATATTCCGGATTCCTCCCCCCTCGAAGATCGTATATTAGACGGTTATGTGCCAGACAGTACTATCTCACTGTTCTATAAGAAACTGATTAATGACCAATCGAGTCTGCTCTATCGCCTCCGTGAAGCCTGGATTGCTGATGGTATTGAACTGGATGATGAGGACTGGCAGTCTGCGATCTCCTCTCCCAGGGAGGTGGCGATTCCGGCCCGACTCCATCTGGTCCAACTCAAGATCGTCCACAGAATCTATGTCACCGGTCCCTGTCTGATCCATATGGGCTATTCCACGGACGGCAGGTGTAGGCGTGGGTGTGGTCTCCTTGGCACCTATCTCCATATCATATGGGAATGCCCTGAGGTGGTGCGATTTTGAAAACGTATACATGAGGTGATGGATGAAGTAACGGGTGTTGTGATGATGCCGGAAGCCCGACAATGTTTATTGAATGTGTGGGGTCCGAATGACTATGACGTGTCGCAGCTTCGGTGGGTGACTCTGGCCAATATGGTTGCGAAGAGGGATATTGCGCAGTTGTGGGGGTCCCCGAGGCCGCCTACAGTGACTGCTTGGAAAGAGAGTCTGGACTGGTGCATGTTCAGAGAGAAGACAGTGTATATGGCAAGAGGCAGACCCAAAAAATGGGGGAAGATTTGGAACCCTTGGAATTCATACCGTGGAGATATCTGTGCGCCCCCACTCACTGCTATTCCTAGTCCTTCCCAGTCGCCCTGACCTACATCACTTCTAGCTGTGGTATATTGTGCTGATCATATGCAATTCTACCTTTGCCGCCCTCCCCTCATCTGTATTCAAAGAATCTTTTCTCCTGCTGTCATGTATCTCCCGTCCTCCTTGAGCGCAGACCTAATGGCTGTATTATTACTGTATTGCCTTGTTTGTATGTTTGATGTGTTGTTCTTTCTGTTTTATATAATAAAAAGTTACGAAAAAAAAGAAAAGTAACAACGACCTAAGAGACTTTTTCTCCATTAATTAATATTGCCTACGATATCAATCAGAATCAGCAGTTTGCTTGTAAATCTTCCCTAAAACTCCCGAAAATCTGTATTGTTAAGCCAATTCGGATTTCTTATTAGATTTTCATAATCACAATAAGTACAATTGTGATGATTTATTGATTTATTTATTTTAGTTTTAAGCACTAAACACACTTTAAATAGTACCCGTAGAAGCACTTTAAAGTGTATCCCTGAATGGAGTTCACACTTAGACAAATGGCTAACAAAGCAAAGCAGTAGCAACTAAATTAAATTAACGGCGAGAGCAAGATACAAGGAAAATTGTTATCAATTATTGCAGTCTATTGGGTCTTCCCCCTAACAAAAAAGTAATTCAGGACTGTATTGCTACTTTTGTATTCAATATAAGAGGTCACAGTTCATAATTAGACTGAGAAATGTTTCACTTTGGCAGTGGTAGGCATATTTATCCATATAGCCATTAGATGAGCATGACTTTTTTGATAATGATATGCATAATTTAAATCTACAATAATGTATTTTATATATTATTTTTAAACATGCCTATTTTAAACTTGACGTATCCTGGTATTTAAACCAATAGCATTTAACTGTTTACAACCACGTATTTGCATGTTGTACTTTGTTAAAATAATTATATATTTATTTTGGGATTTAGCCAGCTATTATAATAACAGTGACATTGATATTGCCTTTTCAAAGAATAATACGTAGTCTATTGAACCTCAGATGGCTGTACACTTAAAGTATTTCTTCTACCCTCACTAAATCATGCAATGAGTGGTAAAAAAATGTGCTTAAATACTGTGGGAGAAGAGAGTGTCATCATGTGAACAAGCCCACCTGTTGGGTGAAATGCGTCAAGCCACCATGCAGAAGCGTCTGCTTTTTTGAATAAAAGAAATCACGCACCTAATTGGAGTCCGTGTCCCTATCTTCGTTTTGAGTGCAGAGCGAGTTGTGGGAACTCTGGTGTTTTTTATATATATATATATATATATATATATATATATATATATCTTACCTACTGGCGGTTGCCAGTAGGTAGTTATAGTTAGGATTGTTTCCATAGGAAATCCGCAACATTCTATTGGGAATAACTTTGGCGCAGATTGAGGGATCTGCCTGTAATTTTCCTCTCCTTTCCTGAAAGTTTGGGGGGGAGTCGTCAAGCGGGGGCCGAGATAAAAGGGGGGTCCCAAAACGTGTTTTCCCCATGTTAATTTCCATAGGGCGGTTGGACTCACTTTTAGCTTGAACGGCTGAATAGATTTTCACCAAACTTGGCAAAATTGTAGGGACTGGTGGCCCGATGTGCCTTTGCTATGTCTCAAGATATGCGCTCCAGAGGATTTTGAATAATTTAGGTTCAAAAAAATATATATATCTATAAGCGCGCCCAGGTACGCGCACCGGGGAGCATACCAGCGTGCAACGCGAGTTCGCGCGCGGAAAGCTGATTGGCTCTCGGGTGTCTGTAAACATTCCAAACAGTCCAGAGCGGCCGCCATCTTGTGTCTCGGTAGGATCGAGACACAAGAGGTGGCAAAAACAAAGGGGGAAATTACCAAAAGGGGGCAGGGTAGACCCCCCCTGACCGCCCCCCTGACCCCCTAGGTTTGATGTGGGGGCCATAAAAGGGTCCCGCTGGACAAAAAAAAAAATTGGATTCCATTTCTTCCACACATTTAAGAAACTCTTGATCAAGAGACTGATCCAAAAAGTCTAAATCATCAATCTCTTCCTCTGGGTTGTTCTCGAGATCAATTTAGAATGAAATATTACATTTCTTTTGTTCTCCTTCCATTTTCTTGCTGTAAATTGCATAAAAAATAAATATATCAGTAGAGATAGGGCACTGTTAGGTTTAAGTTCAGACAGGTACTTCTGAGTTTTTAACAGTGAAGTTATCTTTGGGCAGTGTATGGTATCAGGCAAGAAGTAGAACTATTAAAAAGTGCATGTGATGAAGCCTAAGTAAAATCATAATTATACTAGAGAAGCCTAACTTAATCCATAAATATAATAGAGAAGCGTATCTCAAGCTATACCTATAACAGAGGGACAATAAATAACTATCAGAAAACGTTTTTACTAATTAATTTAAAGTGCTCCTTACAAATTAACAACTTACTTTTGAGAGAGGTGAAGAACAAAAAATTTGAAAATCCTTTCAAGATGTACCTCAGGTAGTTGTAGTCAAAATGGCTGTGTTTCCCTCTTTTTTCATTTATATTCATGTACATAACCAATCAAATGTCAGGAAATAATACTAGAAATTGAAAGTAACATTTTAATTGGTTGTAAATTCTAACACTTCAGATGTGTTTTTGTCATGTAATTTACCTCAGGATATTTAGACAGGGCTACAGGCCAAATGGCTCAATGGAATTCCATCAAATTTGGGAAAATAGTAGGGACTGGTATGTAGTATGGCCTATTCTATATTTGGTGAACATCTCTACAGAGGTTTTTATGTAAATTAACTTTTAAATGTTTTTGGGAGCGCTTACCGGTGCTTACACCCACACATCCCACACACACACACACACTCCACACACATACCCCCAACACACACACATGTTACACACCCGCACCCCCACCTACACCCACTGACTCCCTATAAGTCACCCACACTGCCTTACTTACCTTTCTTTCCTGTTTCACTCAGACTCTTTCAGTCACTCCTTCCTTTACTCTCTCTCTCTTTTCTCTCTGTCACTCCCCATGTCTTACCCTTATTCACTTTTACCCACCCTCTTTCACCCCTCTTTACTTACACTCACTGCTCTTTTCTCACCCTCCCTCACCGTTGTTCATTTATTCCGGTTCCGTCACTACCCCTCATTCCCCATTCTTTACTGTCCTTCCTTTTACTTTCAACACCCACTCACATTCTACCAGTACCTCTACTCTAGTCTTCTTTTTCTCTCTTCCCTTCTTTCGCTCCCTTATTCATTTTCCTTTTCTCACTTACACCCTATTACACCTTCTCTGTTTTTACTATGTAATAAACAATCCCTCTGTGTTGCTCCCTCTAGCTCTTTTTCTCTTAACATTACTCTCTCTGTGTTCTTCCCTCATGCTCACTCTTTCTTTCTTTATTTTTTTATTTATTTTTTGGGTGCGCGCCTCGGTGCGCGCCCCGGTGCACGTACCGGTACGCGTACCCTGCAGAAAAAAGATTGACAGAGATTCTTTAAAAATATAGGTTTATTTTTATAAACTAAAGGTAGTTCTAAAAAGAACTGTTTTTTTTATTCTTTTTGTTGTTTTATATTTTTTTTATTGTTTTTTTGAACATTTTTTACTTTTTTGGGCTTTTCTGAACAGTTTTATATTTTTTTTGTATTTTTTATGGGGAGAAACAAAAAACAGGGAATTGTAAATGGCTCAACTGGAGCAAAAAAAAAATCAGAAAAAATTAGGGTTTTTTCGGGCACTTATGGTTATCACCAGCACAGATGATAAGTTTTATACTTTGCTCACCATAGCAAAGTGTCTTTCCACAATATTTGCACACGATTTTAAAATCGTTAAATTTTGGTTGTAGGATAGGCATCGTCTCTCTTGCCTCTGAACCCGATGGAGTTGGTTCTTTGGATGTTGAGGGTCTGGATGTTGATGGGGGTAGCCTACTGCAGAGGTCCCTTACCTCTGCAGCAGAATAGTTGTTTGAGTGCAAACGCATCATGTGCCGAATCATGGTATGATTCCTGAAGGAATATTTTTTGTTAGGGTTCCCCCTGGACAGCTCAGCACCACAAATCAAACAAGTCACCTTCGCAGCGTTGACTTTTTTGAAACCCCTTGGGATTTTGTAGAACTACCATACAAAGTGCTCTTTTGGTTTGTAGGGCTGATTATCTTCAGGCAGGAAATGCCTTGTCTGTTCCTCCTCTTCATCATCCTCCTCCTCTTCTTCTTGACCACAAATGTGATCTTCTGGTGGTCTTTTTGATGGTGGTGGTGGTGGTAGTGGGGCAGATGCTCCAGCTGCTGATATGACTGTAGCCATCTCTGTAAAGAAAAAGCAGGTCTTCCTCACTCAAATAACAAATTGAAAATGAGGAAAAAAGGTGGGGGCTTTCATCATTTGGAAAACAAAAGTGTTCTTAACCAATGAAAAGTGTTATTTTCAAGTCACATGACCAGGGCTTTCATCATTTGGAAACCAAAAGTGTTGTGAACCAATGAAAAGTGTTATTTTCAAGTCACATGACCAGGGCTTTCATCATTTGGAAACCAAAAGTGTTGTGAACCAATGAAAAGTGTTATTTTCAGGTAACATGACCCGACGCGCTTATGCTACTCGCCCCGGGGCGCGTTGCGTAAGCGCGTCAGGACGTTTCGCGATCGTATGCGCTCACGTGCTTCCGGGTGCGCTTACGCTGTGCGTCATATGACGCATCACGCGGCTACGCGATACGTCACGATGTTGTTTTCGTTCGCGGGAATAGCGCTAACGGGACGCTCACCGGTACGCGCCCCGGGGCGCGCCGTAGCACTGCGCTTACTGGTGAGCGCATCGGTACGCGCCCCGGGAGCGCTCCGGGGCAAAAAAAAAAATTTTACAAAAATATTACATAATTATACAATATAAAATTTGTTATAAAAAATATTACATTTCATACCTATAGAGATTTGCTATTAAAAAACCTGTGAAATTCACTGAAAAAACCATAGGTTTCACAGCAGTTATAGTTAGGAATTAGCATTTAAAAAACCTATTAAATTCACTGAAATAACCATAGGTTTCACACCAGTTATAGTTAGCTGGAAATTTTACTCACATAAAACCATTGAAATTCCCACGTTATAGTTAGTTGGACTCACTATAATGTGCGCGTGCAATGCACTGCTGATGACGTCACATATTACATCACTCATGACATGGTCAGTGACATCACTCATGACATCACTGATGACACCATCCTTGTGATACAGTGACAGACCTCCTTTCACTGTAATGTAACCCTTAAAACACATATTCAAAAATAGAAACTAAAATTTTCAAAAAAATGGAGATACCCATACCAGTTACAACAACCAATTCAATAATTCCACCATCTATATACACATCCACTCATTCACCAACAGTTCTATATAATCACTCATACGTATACTCACTCATCATATGTAGTGATACACCTATACATCCTGCTACACACCGACAGTCATCCAAAAGATACTCTCACACATACTCACACATGCAAATAAACTATTGAACATCCATTTATTTGCATATACAGCTATACACACACTACCACCTTACTTCTAAGGAACCTTACACATACTTACTCTCTTAAACAATCACGTATAGAAACACATACTTATTTAAACAGGAACTCTTACAATCTCTTACTCTCACATATACTCACTTATATACATCAATATTCACATATACTACATTAAAACATATGTAGTTACTGATAAAGACACTAGTGAGATAGTCATTCAGTCAGTAACACACACATATACACAGTCATCCACCCATACAGTCCTGCACATATGCTGTCTTCAAAACACATACAAACAGAGAGTCAGTCACTCATGCATCTATGTTCTAAGTAATACCCCCACCAAACATATAGACACTCATATTGATATAAAAAAACATCTAATAACCCATATACATACATATGTAGCTACTCACCAACCCATGCAGCCACTTATACACAAAGTGAAACACTAATCCTTATATTTAAATATTTAAACATTACTCACTAATATATGTATACACTAAGATACACTTAATAAGCCAGTGAACCAATCAATTTTTTTAAAAAAAACATCCATGTAAACCCTTATTTAAACATTTATTCTTCCATCAACTTTTACATATACATATACAACGCATAATTATTTTTTAAAAATACACACATTCACTGGATGGTGTCATCAGTGATGTCATGAGTGATGTCACTGACCATGTCATGAGTGATGTAATATGTGACGTCATCAGCAGTGCATTGCACACGCAAGTTATAGTGAGTCCAACTAACTATAACGTGGGAATTTCAATGGTTTTATGCGAGTAAAATTTCCAGCTAACTATTACTGGTGTGAAACCTATGGTTTTTTCAGTGAATTTGATAGGTTTTTTTAAATGCTAATTCCTAACTATAACTGGTGTGAAACCTATGGTTTTTTCAGTGAATATATATATATACATATATATCCAAGAAAGAAGTGACTCAAACAGATAGATTCACCAAAGAACAAAAATATATTTCCACTACAACGTTTCAGCTTCTACCTTCCTCAGGTAGTTTCAAGATGGTAAGCTCAGTGGCTGCACAGATGACACAGCTGAATTTTCAAAAAGCATCATGAGTGAAGATTCCATTTGGAATGTGGAATCAATGCAGTACTGAGAGTTCTTGAGATATGCAGTAATCAGGTTGCATTGTCAGTAGTGCTCAGTCCATCTGGATGCAATGATTTTAAACGGTACATCCAGAAGTTTTCCCTGGAGTCTAGTAGTTCATAATAAATTATATTATATTACATATTACCTACTGACGGTCCCCATGGCTAGTCATAGTTAGGACCATATTTCTATAGAAAAAGCGTTTTTTGACTTGCCTATATCTTTGGAAACATTTGACGAATCTTCACGAAATGTACCAAAAATAGTGTCAAGGTGAGTTTTGTTACGAATGGAAAGTTTTGGACTAAGCTATGAAGCGGGGACTGACAAAAAGGGTGGGGGGTAGTGTATTTCACACATTAATTCCCTTAGACTCTTTGGATACCTCTTCAGCCCAACATGCTGAACGGAATTACACCAAATGTGGTAGACAGCTACCTTTTGGTTCACAGATTGTGTTTTTTGTTATTTAGTGTAAATCTGTTCAGTAGTTGTTGAGAAATTAAAGGAAATTCAAATTGATTCATCTGCCCTCGTGATGAGTTTGTGCAGGTAACTGTAGAGCTTTGATTGTCTGCCAACGCTTCAACTAGGAAGTGTTGGCAGCCATCTTGGGGCTCGGCTTCAGCCAAGAGCCACATAAAAATGGTAAAAAAAAAGAAAAGAGGGCCTGGTAGGAATACCCTGACCCCCAAGTGTTGGTCATGGGGCCCTCCTGGGACCCCGCCATTGCATAAAAGCATTTGTTTTGTAAACTGTTGCACATTTGCGTAATTAGCTGCCAAAACTTAAAATAAAATAAAATTGTGTGAACTCCCACACTTGTCTAAATGATAGCTCCCAGGTGGGCCAGGTCACGAGAGCATGCAGGGATTTATAAATTAATGGAGGGAGGCACAGTGGGAACCCTCCAAGGGCTTATTTTTGCCCCGGGGATCCCAACCTCATGAGGCTCTTGTTTAAATTAGCGGGGGCCACGCTGATCCCCCCAGGTCCCAGGGCTATTTGAGAAGTTTTGCAGGTTCCACGTGGACCCCACCGGGCCATATATGGCCCCGGGGACCACAACCTTCCAGGGATCGGCTTGTGCACAACAAAGGGGGGGGGCACATGCCCCCCCTCCGGGACCCATTAATGGCCCTGTTGGGGACCCCCCAGGGTCTGCTCCTGCTGAGTCCTAGGGAGCCCACTTCTGGGACAAATCTCTTTGCTCTAATTTGGCGGGAGCTTTGATAGCTCCCACCAAGTCAGAGCAAACACCCCGCTTCCAGCAAGCGAGAGCTGACAAAATGATCTCGCTTGCTGGAAGCAGAGGTTTTGTTTGCTCCCCTGCCCGCTGTCAAGCAGGCAGGGTAACAGATGAAAGGATTGCTCCTGCACAGACGTAGCTGCCTTCCGGCAGCTCCCTCTATACAGCAGCAATGCAGGCTCCCGCATAATCTGAGATGTCATCAGTGATGTCACTGACCATGTCCTGAATGATGTAATATGTGACGTCATCAGCAGTGCATTGCGGGAGCTCAAGTTATAGTTAGCTGAACTAACTATAACAGAGGAATTTCTCTGGTTTTGTAGGAGTGAAATGTCCAACTAACCATAACGTCAATGAACCCTGTGATTTTTTCAGGGAATTTCTAAGGTTTTTTAAATGCTAATTTCTAACTATAACGTGCCTGAAACCTATGTTTTTTTCAGTGAATATATATATATATATATATATATATATATATATATATATATATATATCAATGCTCGAAGGTGTCCACCTTTGAGTAGCACGCGAACAGCACCTTGGTTTATGTATAGGTTGCACACACCGCTTCCGTTAAAGCCCCTGAAGAGAAGCATATGAAGCTTCGAAACGCGTCGGGCAGATCCCGTACGGAGCGGCGTCTACGAGTGCATCCCCGTCCTCACCTATACATAAACCAAGCTGCTGCTCGCGTGCTACTCAAAGGTGGACACCTTCGCGCATTGATATATATATATATATATATATATATATATATATATATATATATATATATATATATATATATATATATATATATATATATATATATATACATATGCAACACAAAGTGCCCAGAGACTTGTTTTTGGGGTCACAACAGCTTGCCTGCCATCCGGCTCTTTTACACATAACTCACTTCTGCTCCAGATTCATGAACTGGCCGACGCGTTTCGAGGACATCTCCTCTTCTTCTCGGGCTCTCAGAGATGAAATGCAACGCGCTCTCGTTGTGATAATTGATTACTTTATTTGCTCCTTCATCACATGACTGTTTTAAACATGCTGGAATTTGTCACATGACTGTTTTAGGCATACTGGGATTTGTAGTCCAGAAAACGATTACTTCACCCTAAGTGGGTGTGTTGCACTGCATGTCTGTTAAATATTAAATCCTTTGAGTAAGGTCCGGATGCATGTAGCGATTCAATTAAGTGTGGGCATGCTGCGCTGTTCCTGTGTCCGATCAGTTCTGACACCAGCCTCTCTCTTCAATTGCCGAGATGGTGCTCCCAGCGCGGTCGGGCGCCGCGCAATTTATGCAACTCAAAGTGCCCAGAGACTTGTTTTTGGGGTCACAACAGCTTGCCTGCCATCCGGCTCTTTTACACATAACTCACTTCTGCTCCAGATTCATGAACTGGCCGACGCGTTTCGAGGACATCTCCTCTTCTTCTCGGGCTCTCAGAGATGAAATGCAACGCGCTCTCGTTGTGATAATTGATTACTTTATTTGCTCCTTCATCACATGAAAAACAGTCATGTGATGAAGGAGCAAATAAAGTAATCAATTATCACAACGACAGCGCGTTGCATTTCATCTCTGAGAGCCCGAGAAGAAGAGGAGATGTCCTCGAAACGCGTCGGCCAGTTCATGAATCTGGAGCAGAAGTGAGTTATGTGTAAAAGAGCCGGATGGCAGGCAAGCTGTTGTGACCCCAAAAACAAGTCTCTGGGCACTTTGTGTTGCATAAATTGCGCGCCGCCCGACCGCGCTGGGGATCACCATCTCGGCAATTGAAGAGAGAGGCTGGTGTCAGAACTGATCGGACACAGGAACAGCGCAGCATGCCCACACTTAATTGAACTCGCTACATGCATCCGGACCTTACTCAAAGGATTTAATATTTAACAGACATGCAATGCAACACACCCACTTAGGGTGAAGTAATCGTTTTCTGGACTACAAATCCCAGTATGCCTAAAACAGTCATTTGACAAATTCCAGCATGTTTAAAACAGTCATGTGATGAAGGAGCAAATAAAGTAATCAATTATCACAACGAGAGCGCGTTGCATTTCATCTCTGAGAGCCCGAGAAGAAGAGGAGATGTCCTCGAAATGAGTCGGCCAGTTCATGAATCTGGAGCAGAAGTGAGTTATGTGTAAAAGAGCCGGATGGCAGGCAAGCTGTTGTGACCCCAAAAACAAGTCTCTGGGCACTTTGTGTTGCATATATATACATATATATATATATATATATATATATATATATATATATATATATATATATATATATATATATATATATACATACACACACATATGTTTGCATACCTTAACTGTACTTACCATGCATGGTAAAGGCATATGTATGGTAAAAATCAACTTTATAAATGATGCATGGTAATGCCACCGAGCCACCCCGAAGCACACCCACGGACCCTTCAGCTGCCACGCCTGCAAGTTCTCCTGCGTCCAGACCTACCCTGCACCAGCACCCGCCAAGCCGAACACCAGCAGCAACCACCTCAAGTGCATCCTGCTCAACACCCGCTCCGTCCACAGACATGCCGTCGAGCTCTGGAACCTGCTCGACCCCACAGACCCAGACGTCGCCTTCCTCACGGAGACCTGGATGAACGCCTCCTCAGCACCCGACATCGCCATCGCCATCCCAGAGGGCTACAAGATCACCCGGAGGGACCGCACCGCCAACCAGACGGGAGGAGGCATCGCCATCATCCACAGGGACACCATCCGCATCACGACCAACACCGACGACACCCTAACCACCGCCGAACACCTGCACTTCCAGATCCACACCGACCCGAAGACCACCCTCAGAGGCACCCTGATCTACCGACCCCCGGGACCACGCACACGATTCAGCGAGGACATCGCCGACTTCATCAGCCCACATGCCCTCCCCTCCGCCGACTACATCCTCCTGGGGGACCTCAACTTCCACCTGGAGAACAACAGCGACCGTAACACCATCACCCTGCTCGACAACCTCGCCAACCTCGGACTCAAACAGCTGGTGTCCACCCCCACCCACCTCGCCGGACACACACTCGACGCCGTCTTCTCATCCAGCAAAGACATCACCTTCAGCCACGCAACAGGACTCCACTGGACGGACCACAGCTGCGTCCACTTCACCTTCAAAAGAACGACGATCCACCACCACCAGCAACAGGTTGCCCGAAGAAGCTGGAACAAGATCACAGCCGACCAGCTCACCGCCTCCCTGAGCCAGCACCCGCCTGCCGGCTCAACGAACCCCAGCCAGGCCGCCGACAACCTCTCGAAGTGGATCAGCAACTGCGCGGACGAACTCGCCCCTCTGAGGACCCCGCCCAGCAGACCCGGCAGCAGAAAAACCCCATGGTTCACCGACGAACTCAAGAGCTCCAAGAAGAACTGCCGAGCCCTCGAGAAAGTATGGAGAAGGGAACCAACAATGAACAACATGTCCACCCTCAAGCTCGCCACCCGGAAACACCACCAACTGATCCGCGCCACCAAGAAAACTGCATACAAGGACCGTCTGGACAACAACGCACACAACTGCAAGGAACTCTTCAACATCGTGAAAGAGCTCTCCAACCCCAACGCCGGAAACAACGACATCACCCCATCGCAAGACCTCTGCAACTCCCTCGCCTCCTACTTCCACAACAAGATCGCGGACATACACAACAGCTTCAGCATCCAACCAACGCACGCCACAACCGCAGCAACGCCACCCACCACCACCCTCCGCGCCTGGACCCCGATCAGCACCGAAGACACCATCCGCACGATGAACTCCATCCACTCCGGATCGCCAACCGACCCCTGCCCTCACCACGTCTTCAACAAAGCCGACGCTGTCATCGCACCCCACCTGCGGGACATCATCAACACCTCCTTCGACACCGCCACCTTCCCTGAGAGCTGGAAGCACGCCGAACTCAGCGCTCTACTCAAGAAACCTACAGCGGACCCCACCGAACTCAAGAATTACCGTCCCATCTCGCTCCTCCCGTTCCCGGCCAAAGTCATCGAAAAGACCGTCAACAAACAGCTGGCCGCCTTCCTCGAGACAAATGGATCCCTCGACCCCTCACAGTCTGGCTTCCGAGCCAACCACAGCACCGAGACCGCCCTCATCGCTGCCACCGATGACATCCGAACCCTGATGGACAACGGAGAAACAGCGGCCCTCATCCTCCTGGACCTCTCCGCGGCATTCGACACTGTCTGCCACCGCACCCTAGTGCAGCGCCTTGACAACATCGGAATCCAGGAGAAGGCACTGGAATGGATCACCTCCTTCCTCGACGGAAGAACACAGAGAGTCCGCCTACCACCGTACAAGTCAGAGGCCACCGAAGTCATCTGCGGCGTCCCTCAAGGATCCTCGTTGAGTCCCACCCTCTTCAACGTCTACATGAGCCCCCTCGCGGCCATCGCACGCCAACACAACCTCAACATAATCTCCTACGCCGACGACACCCAACTGATCCTCTCCCTGACCAACGACCCCACCGCCGCCAGAGCCAACCTGCACGAAGGGATGAGAGAGGTAGCCGAGTGGATGACGACCAGCCGCCTGAAACTGAACTCAGACAAGACGGAGGTCCTCATCCCGGGCTCCTCGCCCTCCGCCTGGGACGACTCCTGGTGGCCCCCCGCCCTGGGCACCGCACCCAAACCGACGGACCACGCACGCAACCTGGGCTTCATCCTGGACTCCTCCCTCTCCATGACCAGACAAGTCAACGCCGTCTCCTCGTCGTGCTTCAACATCCTGCGCATGCTACGGAAGATCTTCTGGTGGATCCCCACCGAGACCAGGAAGACTGTCACCCAGGCCCTCGTCACCAGCCGACTGGACTACGGCAACGCCCTCTACGCCGGAACCACTGCCAAACTCCAGAAGAGACTCCAGCGGATCCAGAACGCCTCAGCCAGACTCATCCTCGACATCCCACGAAACAGCCACATCTCCGGACACCTGAGAGACCTGCACTGGCTCCCCGTCAACAAAAGAATCACCTTCCGCCTCCTCACCCACGCACACAAAGCCCTACACGACCAAGGCCCGAGCTACCTCAACAACCGGATCAACTTCTACGCTCCCAAGCGCCACCTCAGATCAACCAGCCACGCCCTCGCCGCCGTCCCCCGCATCCGAAGAGCGACAACAGGAGGAAGGTCCTTCTCCTACCTGGCCGCCAAGACCTGGAACTCCCTTCCGACCGACCTGCGCATGACCCAAGACCACCTCTCCTTCAGGAAGAAGCTCAAGACCTGGCTGTTCGAGCAGTAAAGGCACCCCCCCCCCTCCTAGCGCCTTGAGACCCTACGGGTGAGTAGTGCGCTCTATAAATGTATTGATTGATTGATTGATTGATTGCATGGTAATGCCTGTGTTGGAATGCTTATTTCCCTTTAGTATGTATGACATTAAAATGCATGCTTTTAGCATCCACATAAAAATAAATAAGGTAAGTAAAAACAATACCCTTTCACACACAAATCATCCCTACAGATTTCCAAGTGCCATTGATCATGAATCTTGGTTAATCTAGTCGACTGTATGAGTTTGGTCAAGACAAACAAGAGTAGGATTTGAAAGTTGGTAATTCTTTGCACCTACACTGCTGCAAGTTATCTCTGGTCCTGGCTTCTCTTTGGGTCAGATTCCTTGGGATTGCTCTAGTGTTTCTTGTCACACGTTCATTTGTCAATAGGCATAATGTAGGTGTAAGGGACCTATGCATTTTTAGACACCTAATACATTTCCCCAAACCAGAATGCCCACATTCACTGAATCGGATAAGGTGCTGAACCTCAACTTCATGAGGCAATGTGTCCCATGTTAAGACACCTCCAAAACAGAAAAATCTGGAAAATACAATCAAATTAATAAATCATCCAACTAAATAACTGAATTGCAGATCAATGGAAAAAGGAAGGCGCTGTATTACAGGTTTAAAAAATAAAGCAATATAAAGTAAATGCCAATGAAGGCTCTCAATGAAAATTATATATAAAAATCAGAAATTCGGAAGTGGGTAGCAAAATCTGGAGTGTAATAAACAGCCTCCCCAATAAAGCAGGAAAGTATTTTGGCACAGCACCAAAATCGAGGTTTCTATACATTATTTTCAATTATTAAATTACAGAAGCTCCAGACTCACTATAGTGGGAGCAAATTTAGCATTTCATTAGCAAATCAGAGCACATGAAACAATAAATGTCATATTGCCTTAATACTCATGCACTCTCCCGCTACATGAATAATTATTAAGCAGCCTCCATACTAAATCCATCCAGAAATGCTAGAGCAAAACTAGATACACGAACAATATTGAGTTATTTTAATGAATATGCACATTGTTCCAGGACCTTGGGTTGTTGTTATAGAATGTGACTGAAAGTTAATCTAGGGCAGTATAACAATATCACAGGAAATACACCAGTGCATTTCATCTTGACTGCATGCTGCAGAGTATGCGTGGAGAGAAGTGGGCAGCGCAGAAAGGAAAAAGGAGTGACAGGGATGACTTCCATCATGGACAAGATGGTGTTTATGTCTAAGGTGCAGGGGAGTAGCTTTGTCAGTATGATTGAGGGGAGTGTGAGCTTAAGATTGCCCAACTATCATGCTGGAACATCTTGTTAAAACACATTATTTGAAAACCAGGACATGAAGGGGGCTTAACAGGCAGTGGTAGTGGAAAGAGTGAGGAATGTGGAATGTTAGGAGTACTTAAAACACAATATTTTTCAAACTAATCAACATTTTTTAGGGCAATCAAGACATAGAGGAGAGAGAATGTGTGTGTGTTGTTAGTGTGGACATAAAATCCCAATTGCAATCCAACAGATACTTCACATTACCCAAATGAAAGTACCTGTACCCAACTATTTACAACAGAATACATTTTTAGGGGGTGTAACACCCCATACAACCACCGGGATCTATGCCCCTCCCGAATGGAGACCCAGTTAAACACAAATTATTAAAATGCACTACTACCCATCATAGTGAATTAGTTTCAAAAGCAATAGTGCCATATCTATGTATACATCTGTAATCGAGTGTGAAAATACATTTGCCTCATTGTTAATGATGCACAGAAATGTAAACCCAAAAAATCTTCTACAAATGCCCCATCTATTTATTCTAAAATCAATACACAAATAATAAATAGGGTTAAACTAATCAGAATTATATCACAATCTACATCACTTTTTTAAATTTCTTTCAGGTTGACATTAGCTGGTTGTAAACAAGATATTTGACATCCTCCATCTTGAACACTTCTCTCTATTGGTTTAATGATTGTATTTCACCCTCAAACCCACAATTTAGAAACAAAGACCAAGAACATTTTAACAAGAGAAACACAGCAATTGCACAAATCATTACAATTATTACAGACGTTAGACTTAGTCTTAATGCTCCCCCCTAAACTATCAATTCATTCACCAATCTTACTAAAATAGTTCTATATCTCGCCAAGCCTGGAACCTACTGTTTCCCACACACCATGCTTTTGTAAAGCTTTGATTTCACGAGAAATAATATTAATGTTTTGTACATATGCATTAATAAACCTACTGTTATCAGGTATGAAGGCACAGCACTTTTTTATATTGAGTTATCGTTATTGTTAGCTGGGTTTTGTATAGCGCCAAATCACCGGCAGGTCTCTAGGCGCTCCTGACAAGATTCAGTAACAACAAGTGAATATATATGTAGAAAAATACCGGCGAAGCACCGGCTCAGGTAGAACAGAAGGCTTCCCTAAATAAGAACGTTTTCAATGATTTCCTAAAGGGAAGAAGGTTAGCTTCTCTGCGAAGAATCTCCGGCAATTTATTCCACATCTGTGGTAGTTGGATAGAGAAGGATCTCCCACCCTTTGTTGCCATTTTAAAACGCGGGCATGACAGCAGTTGGGCGTTAGAGGATCTCAGTACCCGTTTGGGTTTATAGATGTTAAGTCGTTCCTTTATGTAGACAGGTGCATTCCCATAGATTGCCTTATGGGGGATACATAGGCCCTTGAATTCCACCCTTTGCTTTACAGGGAGCCAGTGTAATCTCTGTAGCAGTGGGGAGGCATGGGTCTGTCTGGGTGATCTAAAAATCAGCCGTGCTGCGTCGTTCAAAACAACCTGTAGACGGTTTATCAAGTTTTTTGGCAGACCTAAATATAGTGCGTTTCCGTAGTCAATTCTAGAGATTATTGTTGCCGAAACAATGGTTCGGAGCATATTCAAGGAAAGCAGGGGAACTAATTTGCGCAATTGCCTAATTAGATTAATACAGGTTCCGACAACAGAGGATACTTGGCTACTCATCGTCAATTCGTGGTCAATTTTTATACCGAGGCTCTTTACGTTAGGGCATGGTTTTGGGGTGGGCCAAGTTTTTCGGGCCAGAACAAATCGCTCCAAGGCGAACTAGCGGTTGAGACCACCAGGACCTCCGTTTTTTCAGGGTTTATTTTTAGTGAATTCGCTGTCATCCAGCCCACAGTAAACCTCAGTATATTCTGGGCCTGGGCCTGAGCCGATGTCGTATTATCTATACTCAGCAACAGCTGAGTGTCGTCAGCATAATTGAAAATTCTACAGCCCATATTTGACAGGGTGTCTATCAGTGGTTGCAGGTAGAGATTAAATAAAAGTGGTGATAGTGCCGACCCCTGCAGGACTCCACACTCCAGGACACCCAGTTCCGATATACAATCCACTAATTGAATTCTCTGGGTCCTCCCTGATAAAAAAGATTTTAGCCATTGAAAGGCCAGGTCCTCTATCCCACATGCGGCCAGTCTGTCCAAGAGCAGAGCATGGCTGACAGTATCAAATGCCGCTGAAAGATCTAAAAGTATCAGGGCACTTGGTTTTTTACTGTCAGCCATGCATCTAAGTTCATCCAGCACCGAGAGCATTACTAACTCGGTACTGTGATGTGCCCGAAACCCCGCTTGACGCTCCTGGAGAAGATGATGTGACTCCAGGAATGAAGACAGGGATTTCTGCACATGTTGTTCCAAGATCTTGGACAGAAAAGGCAGCTGGGATATCGGCCTATAGTTCTTCAAACAGGCCGGGTCCGTCCCTGGCTTCTTTATCAGGGGTTTGACGCAAGCCTCCTTGAAGCTAGCTGGTAGAAGACCTGTGTCTAGGGAGTTGTTTAGGAGGCAGATAATATGCTCCTCTAGAACGGGAAGCGCCAAGCAGAAAATTCCGGGGGGCAGGGGTCTGCAGGAGAACCCGACTTAGTTGTGTTCATAAGCTTGCCCAGGGTTTTGGAGTCTATAGCTGGAAACCTAGAGATAGTAAATTGTGGAGGAACTCGAGGGACCTGAGATGTCCTGGGAGTATTGAGAGTGTTCTTCTCGATGTCTGACAAAATAGTTGTCACTTTCTCAAGAAAATAACCTTGGAAGGTGTTACAGTCTATCGTTATATCCACCTTTTCATCTTTCTTGCTCAGTTCTTTTAAGATTTTAAATGTTTCTTTCTGAACATTGGTTGCCTTGTTTATACGTGTTTCATAGTGTTCCCCTTTCGCTGATGTTATACGTTTTTTGTAGGCATTCAGCGACATTTTGTAGTGCTCTCGATCTATACTATCTTTTGTCTTCCTCCAGCATCTCTCGAGGTGGCGAAGTTTTCTTTTGTGATCCCTTAGAAGCGGGGTGAACCAAGGGGCCCTTTTCCCAGCATCCTTGATTTTCTGTACCTTTTCCGGGGCTATCTGGTCGATAGCTTGTTTAAGGCTCCCCACTATAGAGTTATAGTCCTGATCTAAATTGCCATGAGAGTTCAATGGTTGAATATATTTGGGGAGAATATCTGATAAAGTTTTTGAATCTATTTTTTTCCAGGAACGCACTTTTTTGGTTTTAAGAGGTGGTTTAGTCAAGGTGGTATCCACAGTAATATCACACAGAAGTAAGTAATGGTCGGACCAGATACAAGGTATAATGCTCGTAAGGGCTACCTCTGAAGTGGAAGTCCAAATCAGATCGAGAGTATGACCCTTGACATGGGTTGGGGCTTCCACAAGTTGTTCCAGACCTAACGAGGTCATAGAGGTCTGTAGCTGGCGAGTTAGTGAATCCTTGTCTGTGCTATCCCAGTGGACATTAAAATCTCCTGTCACCAGGACTTTTTTATAACGTGTGCAAATATCAGATACAATGGGAGAGAAAAGTTCATTAAACACTGAGGTACATTGTGGTGGGCGATAGACCGCAAGGACGATAATGCAAGAGATATTCAAAGTGATTTTTACTCCAAGTATGTCAGCTGAGTTTATTGTTTCTGCTAAGATTTTAACCACAGTTAGATGTTTTTTAAAGATAATCGCTACTCCCCCACCTCGGACATTATCCGGACGGTTGTGCCAAATCATGTCATAGCTATTTGGGAGAGCGGCTATAATGTCGGGGGAAGAGTTGTCGCCTAACCAAGTTTCAGTAAGGGTTAATATGTCAATAGATTCATCCTGGAGGAGGGTAAACATTTCTAGGTGGTGTTTCTGGAGTGACCTCGTATTCAAGCTAGCAAGTTTTAGGAGGGGCGGGTGAGGCTGATCCTTACTGCAAGGGGATCGTAAGATATTAAGATCCTTTAGAATAGACCACGTCGTAGGGTCTAGAAGCTGCTCACCTAAGTCAAGTGAAAGTAATTCTCCAGTAGAATATAGCAGCCGCCTACCAGGAGTCCTGGCCCCTGGGCCCGGTCGAGCACGGACAGGCACAGACAGGCAGGACTCTGGCACGACTCCGGCGCAGGTCCGGCGCGTCCACTGTACGCGTCCGCTGCGCGGAGTCATACCCGTCTTATTTATGCGCTGCTAGAGCGCGTCACCCGCCTGATCCTCACCCAATATGGCCGACAAAGAACCGGGAAACAGCCCTCGGCGTCGATACTCGGCCGAGAGCGGTCCCGAGGCAGAGGGAGGGGGGAAAGGGGCACAGAGCGCAAGGAAGCGCTAAAGGAAGTCTCCACGCTTATTAAATCAAGCAGTTTTAAAATACGAGTAAAAAATGCACTTAAATGCAAAGCTAACAAAGTAGAGGAGAGAGACCTCCCGGCTTGCGCCTCAGGAGGGGAAAAATTGCTTCTGTTAGTTGTCACTCGAGCACACAAAACTGTTCCCTTTTTATGCGCTGCTAGAGCACGTCACCCGCCTGATCCTCACCCAATATGGCCGCCAAAGAACCGGGAACCAGCCCTTGGCGTCGATACTCGGCCGAGAGCGGTCCCGAGGCAGAGGGAGGGGGGAAAGGGGCACAGAGCGCAAGGAAGCGCTAAAGGAAGTCTCCACGCTTATTAAATCAAGCAGTTTTAAAATACGAGTAAAAAATGCACTTAAATGTAAAGCTAACAAAGTAGAGGAGAGAGACCTCCCGGCTTCCGCCTCAGGAGGGGAAAAATTGCTTCTGTTAGTTGAGTACCGTGCAAACACCGCCTTCTTACTTGAGAAGGATATCTAGTGCTAAACGGTTTTGCATATTTATTGCTTGTATAGTAATTACCTCAGATTTAATTTGATAGGGCTCCAATTGTGTAAGAAGCAAGCCAGTCCACAAGTGTTGCGCCAAGTGACTACATTTCATATCATTCATAGCCACACCTATTGTTGAAATCATGGCTTCTATTATAAATAAAACTACCTGCCCAAACCCATGTTTTTCTCTCTTCAAATTAACTACATCATTCGCTTGTGATAGACTTTAGGAAACACTAAGGCAAGATAA
The DNA here is from genome assembly GCF_964261635.1 of Lissotriton helveticus. NCBI lineage: Eukaryota > Metazoa > Chordata > Amphibia > Caudata > Salamandridae > Lissotriton > Lissotriton helveticus. Next base: position 388,531,567 of record NC_136059.1, read on the forward strand.
CATGATACAACACAACCGCATTGCAAATTGAAATAAGCCGTCATACCACACACACACATAATAAACCCCTCTCAGAATTGGTTCTACATCCATTATAAAATTAACATCTATAACATAACTTTTCTCACATTTGATTTCACTAACATGCTCAATTGTCCCAATGCTTGTAAGTTCACGGCGTACCATACATAACTCTCCATTTCTCTAATATTCCGCTCTCAATCTAGGATGCACATTTGGCAATCTAAATTTTCCCTGAGCCATAATCTGCTCACTTATTCTCTTTTCATTTCCCCAATCTCTCACAATTTTTAACTCTCATTTCATTATATTCTTTAAGAAACTCACACTCGTCATTCTTTATTGGGCACATATACTCATGTCTAGTACTTTTAATTTTCATCTTAATTTGTGAAATGTACTATAATTAAGACCCTTATTAGCATCTTCACTTTCAGAAATTTGTAGATCTTCCGGTGAGAGGTTGAGATCCAATAAGTAGGGAGACAAAAATTAATGCTTATTAAAAATACCAATGAACACATTACAAGACGACCCATTAGAAAGAGGTGCGGTTCAGTGGCCAGGGTGCCTGACTCCGGACCATGGAGCTCACAGCTCAATCCCCAGTGCTGGCAGCAGGTTAGCCCAGCATCATGTGACTCTGGGCAATAGCTCACTTAATCTTCCTGATGGCCTCCAGCGCCTTGACACCCTCGGGTAATTGAGCGCTTTACAAATACTGGTAGATGTAAAAGGGTAGCACATTCACCTGCAGAAGAGGGAGGGAAAGTACACACATAGTAATCTTTAACTCCCGTTATCTCAACACACTCATTTAAAATTTTAGTGTAGATACTATCATGAGATCCACCAGCTAAGGTTTCCCTACATGTCAGTGTATTATTTCTAACTTTGTGATGTACTGTAGTCAATTCAACATTTGTGGGGGTCATATTCCACTGAAGAAAGAGGTACAACAGGTAAGCCAACTAAGATTGTTAGTATCATCAGCAAGATGGGCAAACATATAATTGTTCAATGTATGCTATTCTATTGAGACCAACAAATGAAACTTATTGTGAAGCTCTAATAATAAAACAAAATCTTCAAAACAATAATAATTTTTATTTTCTTATTTCCTTGAAACAATAACCAAAAAGCAAAATAAACTTCAAAGAGATTTCTTTTTTTCTCAGTTTATTTAGTTCATGCTCTTAAAAGATTTTTCTCTCTTCTTTTCTAGATTTTATTTGAACATTTCTCGCAGTTCGGTTTATTTTTAACAGTCTTTCTAGATGTTCAAGGTGGTACTTTCCCCTCAGATTCTGATGTTAGATGCACTCATTCAGGCGAGATATTTTCTTTTTGGAGTTCACTTTCCTCCTAGTCTTTTAACAACTGATGGACCTCTTTCCCATTTCTTTGAATCAAATCAATTACCTCAATATCTTCATTGATCAGCTTTAATTTTTCATTCAGCCGATGTTTTATCCTGCAGGTTCTTTTCAGTGTCTTGGTTGCTTCAGCCCTTACTTTCACACTTGTGAATACTGCTGAGTCTTCTGTATTCACTGACGGATTTGACTTTGATCAGCGTCAGTATATGATTCATGCTGAACTGTTTTCTTCCTCTGGGGGTTTTAAGTGCTCGAATTTTCAACTGGAGGTTTTCAAAGTTTGGATCATAGACTATCACTTCCAGCTCCCACTCATGACTTTGACATTGTAATAGCTCTTCACTTGACCCTCACTTTGAAACTGGACACTGATGTTGGTACCTTCACCAGGATCTTCACTCTCATCAACAAGAACTTCTATTTCATTATCTTCACCAGTTTCACATTCAAGTTGTTTTTCACCCTCCTCTAGATCCACACTGTGAACTTGAGCTTTGACTCTGTAAATCAGTGGCTATTTTCACCACTTCTTCATCCATTGCCTTCACTTGTTTGTGTGAGTAGCAGAGATCCACTATCGAATTCCAGCACACTTCACAGCAGTAATAGCCACTAGTATAACTTGATTTGGGCCATGGCACCTTTCCTCAAGACAAGTCTTGTAGATATGTCTTTTCGCAACCACCAAATCCCTGGGTTCAATGGGTGATAATGGATTTTTTTTCTTCGGCGTAGTTCTCCTGATGAGACACAGCCACCATGAATCCTTCATGTTTTTGTGTTAAGATTGAAAGTGCGTACTCACCTTTTGCATTACAGAAAAGATAAAATTCCACATTATAACCAGGTATTCAGAAAGCAGATGCATTACACAAACTTTCCCCAAACTCTGGAAGGCCTCTAGGCATTCTTCATCAAATGTACCAGATCTTTGATATCACTATTGGTCAGTCTTACTAAAGGCTTTGCAATCAAGAAAGGTTTTGGAAACCACTGACAACAGTAGCCAACAAATCCCAAGAACACCCTAACCTTCCTCTGTTTGGTAGGAGGATTCATTTTCAGAATTGCAGAAGCGAATTCTTTTGAGACTTTCATTGTCACTTTTCCAATGAGATGACAATGATAAACTGCTTCTATTTTACAATACTGCATTTGTGTTGTGTAAACTTTGTGAACATAGTCAGATAAATTATTAAACAGGGCAATGGTGTCAAGTTTACAGTCTTTAATCTTAGATGCAACAATTAGGTCATCAGTATATTGTACCATAACCAACTTACAGGGCAACCTTACATTTTCTAGAACATTCTTCAGAATTTGACAGAAAAACGAAGGACTTTAAATATACACTTATGGGATTCTACAACAAACAAGAACTTCGTTTTGAAATTGTAAAGGGAATAATTATTGACAGTTTTTATAGTGCGGAATGGAGAACAATACTTTGCATATGTCGATAACTGTATACCATTATGTATCTGATGGAAACTGGATATAGGATTACTGCTGGATTTGATACTACTGGACAGCATATGATCTCTATTTTATTTATTTTTCCTCAAATCCTGCACTGTTCTCCATTTACCACTCAGTTTTTTAATTTTAATTCCCATCATGGGAAAGCTGCAAGGGCTACCAGACACTTCCCGAAGAATTCCTTGTCAGTCATTGTTTCAATGAAAGTCTTTCTTCCGTCCTCTTTTTCTCTCAAAAGTATGTATTGTTTAGTTCTAGGGGAAACAGAAATTGGGTTTGGTGTTTATCATAACATGTTTTGTACTTTTTAATAATCCTTTCTCATTACCAGAGAAAGCCCATACCTCTTCTATGACAGTATGTCTTAAATCCAGAGGTAAATCCTCTTTGGTCAGGACTGGGAACAGCGGGACTCTTGAGTCATGTGATTTGATTTTGAAGACCGATCTTCATTGTGGGTTTCAATTGCACACCAGTAAGACCCTGGTGCACCAGTAAGACCCTTGAGGACCAAAAACTATTTAAAGCTTCCCTCAGTCGCTACCACCACCTCCTGAAAAACACCAAGAAGATCACACTAACCACCCACATAAATGAAAGTTCCAACAACTGCAAGAAACTTTTCAACAGTCAAGGAATTCACTACCTGTTCAGCAACAAAAAACATCACAACCTTGCAAGTTTTCTGTGATGCACTTGCTGACTTTTTCCACAATAAAATTATTCCCATCTACCAAGGCTTTGCTCTCTAACCTTCCTCCAAAGTCGGCATCAAATTCCTCACGCCAACTGACGTCCACCCACACCAGAACACATCATGCAATCCCCTCACTGAGATGGAAACGGTGACCATCATAAAATCCATCCACTCCAGAGCTCCTGCAGACCCCTACGCCCACAAAGCTTTCAACCTCAGCAATTGACTCTTCAGCAAAGAACTCAACAGGGTCCTCAATGCCTCAATCACTACAGCCCACTTCCCCCAGAACTGGAGACACTCCGATGTGAAGTCTTTGCTGAAGAAGGCACCCTCGAACCCAGGACAACTGAAGAACTACAATCCCATCTCCTTGCTCCTCTTTCCAGCCAAGGCCATCGAGAAGGCAATCAACATCCAGCTCACAAGACATCTGAAGAACCACGACCTCCTGGACCCCTCCCAACCTGGCCTCAGAACAAACCACAGCAGGGAGACAGCTCTAGTCGCAGCTACAGATGAAACCTGAATGCTGCTAGACCAAGGAGGAGCAGAGGCCCTCATCCTCTTCGACCTCTCAGCTGCTTTTAACACCCTATCCTACCACATACTGTTCAACAGGCTCCGCCAATCGGAATCTAAGGAGTAGCCTTGTGGCTCTCATCATTCCTCACAAGAAGAATGCATAATATCATCCTCCGTCCCTACTCTGCTCTCCCTAAGAACATCACCTGCAGTGTACCTCAAGGCTTATCCCTCAGCCCAACCCTCTTCAACACATATATGACCTCCCCTGGCCAACATTGTCAAAAGCCAAGGACGCAACATCATCTCCTAAGCCGAGGACACCCAACTCATTCTCTCTTTGACCAACAATCCAAGACCATCAGGACAAGTTCCACAGATGTATGAAATATGTTTCCAACTGTATGGACAACAACTGTCTCAAACTCAACACCAACAAGGCAGAAGTACTCATCTTTGGGAAAGGCAAGGACACATACTGGAACAACGAATAGTGGCCTCCAGAGCTGGGCCCAACCCCGATACCCATCGAACATGCCCGCAACCTCAGCATCATCCTCGACAGCCAGCTATCCACGAAGAAGCAAATCTGCACTGTATCCACCTCCTGCTTCTTTACGCACCGAATACTCAGGGAGGTTTTCAGATGATTCCCAATCAACACCTGGTGAACTGTCATGCAGGCTCTCATCAGCAGCAGACTCGACTACAGCTACATAGGATTAACAGCCCAACTCATGAAGAAACTCCAGACGATCCAGAACACAGTGGCCAGGCTCATCCTCGACCTTCCCAGATGGACATTTAAAAACCCGCACCTCAAGAAACTCCTCTGGCTACCAGTCATGCAGAGAGGCCAGTACAAGTTACTCACCCATGCATACAAGGTACTACACAACAAAGTACCTGCGCACCTCAACCAACGTGTGATTTTTCAACCGCCCACCAGGAAACTCAGATCCCTCGCCCTAGCTGCCACCCATCGCATCTGCTGGACAAACATTGGAGGCCGCTCCTTCTCCCATCTGGAGGTCAAGACATGGAACAACCTCCCCCTGTGCCTTAGAGCCTCACCATGCTCCAACATTTTAGGAAGGACCTCAAGACCTGGATGTCCAACCAATAGGAGTACAAGCAGCATGATCCGACAGCGCCTGGAGACCCTTACAGGCGAATAAGCCGTGCTCTCTAAATCTTGATTTATTGATTCAATTCGAAAACCAGCCAATGTACAATAAATCACACAGTTCATCTTGAAAGCAAGTCTCTGCCAAACAAATTTACAGGACTTGAATCACACAGAATGAACTGATGATTATTTTCCATTGACCCTATTTATAAGGGACATCTGTTGTGACCCTTTTAACAATTTGTTCATTATTGATTCCAACAACCTAGACTTCTCTTCCTGAGAGGAGTAGGTTTGGAACTTTCACAGAAGGAACTGTAGAACGGGTAGCCCTCTTATCTATCAAGAAAGAAACGTGATGGCCATTGACTTACCTTTCAATATATGAGGGTCTACCTCCAGGACGGCTCTAAGTAAGAAATCATCCCCCGACCCCCCATCAGCTCCATCATTGAGAATTATTTTCTGGAGAAAACTGAGAAAATCAATAGTAAGAATCCCTGGATTTGGCTGAAACCCAGGATTGTAATGCATTTTCTTTAAAAAAAATGTTGCTGCAACACGGAGGCAATGGGCATATTCATGTAAAACTGTTTCTGATCATGCATGTTCTGTACAGGAGTTAGTTGAGCTGGGGTAGCATTGGAAATGGCCCTTTTTGCAGGGTTATCCCCAAACTTTTTGCTTCTTCCTCCCTTGTTTTTCCTGACCTGTGGTTGTTGGCAATAGGACTCTGGGCACGTTACCACTGCTGATCAGTGCTAAAGTGCATATGCTCTCTGTATCAATTGTAATTATGATTGGTTATCCATGATTGGCAGATTTATTTCATCAGTAGATCCCTAGTAAAGTGCACTGAGTGTGCTAGGGCTGGTGATTCAAATGCTACTAGTGGGCCTGCAGCGCTGATTGTGGCACCCACATAAGTAGCCCTAAGGCAGTGCCTGTGTGCAGTTGCTAACTGCCTTGCTGGCCACTGGCCAGGCCTAACCCTTCTCTTTCTGTGCACATTAGACACCCCTATGGTAGGCCCAAGGTACCCCCTGGACAGGGTGCAGTGTATGTGAAAGGTAGAGCATGTACTAATGTAGGTGACATGCTCTGATAGTGAAATACTGCCAATTTCATTTTCCACTATTGAAAGGCTATCTTGTCCATAGGCTATAATGGGGAATGCTGTGTATAATGTTTACCTGCATATCTTCCCATAGGAGCAAGATAGAAAATTAAAGTCTGGTAACCCTGAACTCAGGACTTAATAAAACATATTTTCAGAAGGATGTTTTTTTAATCCTGTGTTTGAAAACAGCACTTTTAAAAAGTGGGTGTTTTCTTGTCTGACCTTTCTGTGTGCCTTGGCCTGTTTGTGAATTGACTGTCTGGTTTGTGAGTGACAGGGGCTGGGTTGGTTCCAAGGAGCTGAGTGAGTCAGCCCTAGGATGAATGGCTTCATCTGCATCTTGAGTGGTGTGAGGAGATAGCACCTGGGCCTGAATAGGGCTGTGCCTGCTTTCCACAATGCTGGCTCTACCGCCTGCTAGGCAGCTGATGACCCTGCCCCTCTCTCTCAAAGGAAAGAAGGAGCCATGTAAACAGAGTGCTCCAGGACGGACCAGAACTGGTTGGAATAGGCCGAGGCCTCTCTGCCCTCAGAAGAACCATCACACCGCTTGCTTGCGGACCACATCACGTCGCTGCGAACATTGTTTCAGAGTCCAACGCCATCGCATCGAGGGGCCACGGCAGAAGAGGATCAACGCCGCGCATCACTGCTATACCGAAGATCGTCACCTTCCCGAAAATCGTCGCATCGTGCCTGTGCGAGACGCTTCTACCGGAGAACCTGCAACCCGGAATCCCCACAAGTTATCGCATTGCTGCACATACAGATCGGATTTGTTGCAACAAGCACGCTGCGTGCAGTGGGGTTGTCGCATCGCCTCTTCAGGGTCTCAGGAGTGACGAATTGCTTGTTTTTCGACACTGCAGTTGCCGCTAGGAACTTTTGTTGCATCTACAGGTACTTTGGACTAAAACTGACGCAATCATATCCTTGAAGTGTGTATGTTGGACATTTGTTGTTTTGGTGTAGTTTGAATAAAGATACTTTATTTTTCTAAACTGGTGTGGAGTCCATTTGTGGTGTTTTCATCGTGTTACTGTGAGTGTTGGTACAAATACTTTACACATTGCCTTTGAGAAGCCTTTCTGCTCGTGCCAAGCTACTAAAGGGGTGAGCAGGGGTTATCCAAAAAGTGTATCCCCCTTACCCTGACTAGAAGCAAGGGCCCCTATTTGCACATTGTAACCTACCTCTGCCAACTAGAGACCCCCAGATCTAACAGGTAGTGACTGCATCGGTGCAGGTTTCACTTTTCTTTGTACCTAGGTAACCAAATCATTCTGGATTCAATCTGTATTTTATCAACATTTCTGCTTTACCATAGAAATGATAACCAGTGCTCTTACTCAGCATGTCAACATTTGAATTCATCCTGGAGCTATTCACAATTCTGCTTCTATGACCTTGCATTTGCATTGTCCCATTTCCCATTCTAACACCTCGCATTGAAAATTGCACATTCAATCGAGTTAACATCTAACCATAGTCAGAACCCATCAACTGGTTCCAGCCATTTCTTTCAAAATACATTGTCTGGACAACAATCAGCTTTTTAAAATTCTTTTCTGCTTTGCATCAAACCAGTCTCTGCTGTACTTGGCAAAGTTCAGGATTTTATTAATACTCTTTGTCTGTCATCTCTGCTGTACATGAAAACTAAGCTCATGACACAATCCAATAACAAAAGCAGAAAAAAAACACAAGCAACATCTTTCTCAGTATCTTCGTCTCCACGGTGTTTCTTAAAAAAATGCATAGGTCTCTCATAATATGAATGCACTGACTCATTCGATTCTTGCGAGGAGCTCAAAATCTTTGCCTAATTAATGTCTTTCTCTGGTGCCTCCTTTTTCAAATACTCTACCACCTGCTTGTATTTGTCAGCAACTACATCTGAAAGAGCTTAATAAGGTGCAACCCTAGCTGACTTCTCAGTCAACCAAGTAACAAAAAACCTTATATTCAGACTGCAAATCACTAAGAATACAATATCACATAATAAATGTAACCAATCAAAATGATTTTTGAAATAGGAGGCAACCTACCTAGTTAATGCAATTCAGAAATCCAGATACATGGATAGAACCTAAAGTAAGTCATTATTTCATAAGCAGGCGTTTCCTTGGCAGGTAACTTCTGACCTTCAGTAAAAGGTACACTTTGTACTTTAGGCTTTTCAAGAAAACAACCATTATTTTTGCTCAAAACAATCCGAAAATCACAGGGAATAAGCTAGCAAACAACAACAAATCACAGCGCAGCTATGCCAAATGTCAAGACTCCCCGGTTGACTAACCAATCACAGTGTGACTTATGAAACTTCATGAAGAAGCTGTGAGCAATTGAAGAACCCTTTTCTCAATGAACCACCTACAAATAAACAGAATAGATCTCATTTGCTCAACCTAAAATGGAGGAAAATCAGCAAGTAAGAATAAGACAAATCTCAAAAACAATAAAAAAGAGCAGCGCCTTCACAACACTGATTAAACCCAATTCACACTAAGCAAAACCCCATCCAGTAGCAGTCTGCCACTGGCTAAATAATTTACTCCTTTGCACTTAGGATCAAAGAACACCAACCTAGATTAGACACACAAATTCAGAAAACACTACTTGTGTGCATGCAGCACCTCACAAAAATACACATCGTATACAAACAAGTAAAACTACGATATCTTGAGGTCTTTGATTTCAACAAATCTGATCTTCAAAACAACCAATAATATAAAAACATCTTTTCCAACAAAATCTCAACTAAGAATAGTACATCAAAACAACAGTGATCAACCCACCAAATAAAACTCCCAATCAACATCACATACTCAAATGCTACTCATAGGGCATAACAATACATTTCTAAGTGCAAGACTTGACACCTAATAACACTCAAAACATTCACAGATACCAGAATAATTCCACCCTATTCATACTTACAGGAGCAGCACTGCAAGTCAGGTTCTCAGCAAAAAAGCATCAGGATAATCCTCACCAGAAAGTACACTATCACTAAGTACAGTACAAAAAGGGTTTTTTAAATGCAGAAAGAGGGTGCTCTTTACCATGCAACCATCCTCTGCAACCAAAACTGTGGGCATGGCGAACTCTGAATCACTGTATCAGAGACTGTGTTGAACCTTAATTTCATGAAGCAATATGTCCCCACAATACGTCAGTTTACAAACATAAAATCAGGAACATACAATCACATTTTTATTACAGGATTAAAAAATAAAGCGATATAGTCACTGCCATTAAGGCTCTCAATGAAAAATATATAATAAATTAAAAAAATCTGAAATTATTCCAAGTCCCAGTTGAACAGCAAAATCAGAAGAGTAACAGAAAGCATTCTTATTAGAACAGGGAAGTCGTCTCTCTTAGCCACAAAATCCAAGGCTTTTATATAATATTTTTGCTAATGAAATTACAGAATCTGTAGCATTTCATTGAAGCACATGAACAAATAGACGTCATTTTGCCCTAATACCGAAGCACTATCCAACTACATGAATAATTATTCAGCACCTTATATGCTAATGCCGCCCAGAGATCCTAGAACAAAACTAGATACATGAACAATAATGTGTAATATGAATGATTAGTCACATTGCATCAGGGGAAGGACCTTTAGTTGTTACCGTCTGTGACTGAAATATCATCAAGAGCAGAATAACAATAACAGTGAAATTACAACAGTACATTTCATCTTGATGCGTGCTTCAGAGTTTACGGGGAAATAAGTGGGTGGGGGAAAAGAAACATGAGCAACAGGAATGACTTCATCTTGGTCAAGATGGCATTTGTGTCTAAACTGAGGCCTAGTTAAATACATACTAGAAAAATACACTTCTACACATCACAGAGAACTTCTTCTAGCTGGTATTAATAAAAACGGGGATAGAGGAGGAAAAAATGCTATAATGGGCTTTTTCCTCACAGGTCTACATGTTTCTAAGCTATATCCCTTAGGTTCTGTTCAGGACCAAATAAGATGATCCCTTGCACCACTATAAATCTATTCTAACAAATTAGTGTTGTGAGCCTGATCAATCTTAATGGCTGTTATGCATCTGATTCGACATGCATACGTTCAAAAAATTCCTACTTGGTATATTCCTTATAAATGATATTTTAGGTCACCTAACGAGGCCCCATGAGCTGTACGGGAGGGGAGGAGGGCTTGTAGTCAAACTTTCGTCAAAGAGCTCGCTCACCCAAGGAAGCACTGCCAGCCCATAGCTCCGAGGAAGTTTTAAAGTTTAGTTTTTTTTGCAGAGCCAAGTATTTTTGAAATTCACTTATTTCCTGACCCTTCCTCTGTCACATCATACACATATCAATCACTTCACTGGTAAGTGCTATTGCGTCGTCGTAGGTCATAGCACGCCCCATCCCACAGCAGGGCGTGAAGAACCCGATGATGAAGTATGCCACCAAGGGACCTTTTGGTGGGTGAGGATTATTTTAAAAACACTAGCTGTGAGGAGGAGCTTCGCCTGCAACCATGATGGCCGCCTAGACTCTCGGCTCCGCCGACCTTCGCGCTTTCCTCCGCGATCCTGCAATTTATCCTGCAACTGAGCCCAGCTTGAGCCCAGCTTTGAAACGGGGAACCGATCCTGAGCACAATGGTGTGTTTCCCGGCTCGTTCCAGGCGGTAGCGGCGGTGTTACACCCTCGCTTCTTCCCTGGCCCTGCGCAGCGGAAGGTCTGGGTCTTTGTTTGTGCGGCACGGCCGGACCCGACCACGACAACAGCGGACATCGCAGATGAGGCGGAGTCGATCGGCCGGTGGGAGACTGTCGCGCTGTGCCTCCCGCTGCAGCGCTTCATTCCGCCCCGCGATCTTGCCCGCCTGGACGCATTGTAACTACGAGACGTACATTGTATTGTCTCCCGGCTTGGAAGCGACCTGTACAGCTCCCTCGTCTACCCCTGCTCTGTAGTGGAAGCCATTTTATACGCCGCACATACAGCGCTTGAAGGTGGAGACCCTAGACCACGGCCGAGAGTCCGGATCATTGCCGATTTCCTATCAGCCCTGTGTGTGATACCGCGATGCAGTCCGTTGCCCCTATGCTTCTGGCTCGGCTGTACCCTGCAGATTACCGGCGGGGTGGTCAGCTGCTAACGAGTGAAGATGGCGACCGGATTCGGAGCTGATACACGTCCATGAGCCCTGGATAAAGAGAACTGCTGCGTCCTCTCTTCCTGGGGAACACCTGGGGCTCTGCGATATTCTGAGTGCTCTAGAAACTGTACGAGCTGCCTTGCAGGACAATGCCCGGGATCTCGGGAGTCGGCTTGCTGCCATTACTCCAGTTGGCCGTGGTTGTCCTTCGGTGCTGGGCACTGCGCCACACCCTGCGCCGGACCGCGGTGATCTGCTTACCCAGGTGGCTGCGGAAGCGGTGGGGGATCGTGGTTCAGGGGCAGCCGATGTTCTGACCGCGGTGGCCCGGAGGGGGGCTGGTGTTCGTGGTTTCGTGCAGTGGTTGGGAGGTCGTCCCCGGGCGCCATGTTTGCCAACTCCTTTGTGTTCTGATGGTGTGGCTCTTTCTTCCTTTTTGGAGCTGGTGCTATCGCTCGGGACTGCTGCTTCCGGAGGTCTTCTGCACTACCTTGACCCTTTTTGTGTTGTTCTCGGACGCGCGGAGGTGGTCTGGGCGGACTCTGGTGGACGTCTTCCCAATTTGTATTGGCCATACCGGGCGCCTCTGCCGTCCTTGATAGCGGCTGGACTGCCGGATTCCATCGACCATCTTGATCGCAGGGGGCAAGGTTGAGGATGCTTTCTGAATTGCTAAAGCTCACAGTGCTGGGACTGGGGGGACAAGCGAGACATTGTTTGGAGTCGGATGTTGGTATCTTCTCAACTTCAATTGATCGTGCGGGCCAGGGCTGAGGACGCTTTGGTGCTTTCTGGTGTTTGTCTGACCGGCGACAATGTGGGACACGTTTATAATGGTATCACGACTAGCGTCATGTGGCATTGAATGCCTTGCATTACTATATATTAATTGTTTCTTATTCCCGAGCTTGATCCGTGTGGAAAATCGCGACAACTCATTAGTGCTTGAAGGGGTCTTTGTGATGGAACATGATGCTTTGAGCTGAACTTGATTGGACATTGAAGCAATGTTTCCTTTGTCTTTGTTGGGTTATATCTATGGGAGCGAGAGCTAGACGTGGTTCTGAGTGTTTGATTTCTTTGTCTGCTGTATGCGGGACGGGTTTGAAGCTTCTGTGGTGCCGGAAATCGGGCGGGATGTTCCTTTTTCTGCTTGCTATTCCCCTACGAAATGTATCTTGATTTGCTATAACTTGCTTAACATTCCGCTATGGGGTGTTTGCTCTTGCCGGGGGGCTGGGAGTCAGGGAGCTCGTATTGCTTTGTTGCATTCTCCTCCTCCATCTTTTTCCCTTCCTTGGGGTGTAGTTTAGGGGGCGACAGGCACGCTGCTAGTGGGGTTGGGTCGTAGCCATCGGCAGGGGTGTGGGGTGGGGGGGGGTTATTTTTCTTTGTTATTTTCTATGACCATTCTATTTCCCCTTTCCTTTCTTCACAAGAGCTGTGGCGTATTCTCCTGATTCTTATCTATAGCGTATTCGGGTGCCCCATGTTTGCTCCGTATATCCTGTACTACTGGTGGGCGGGTGTTGGTGGGAGGTGATTGCTGTCATTGCTATCTAATTGCTTGCTTTTGGTTCACGCTGCATTTGAATTTCTGTGGCTTATGGCTGTGCATTATTTTGTCACTTATTTTGCCCGTCCACGGCTGTGCTGTAGTTCGTTTATTGCCACCCGATATGTCTATGTATATTTTTCCTCTTGTGTTATAATAATAAAAAGTTTTCAACAAAAAAAAAAACACTAGCTGTTTCCTCATGCAAGAAACTGACAGTCTCTCATGGGTTTAGTAATTTTCTAGTAAGGATAGTACAGTTCTTCTTTTTGATTTAGAAGAGGACTCTGTGTTTTTTCATTGCTTACGGAGGAGGTTGAGTCCACAGCTTTTGAAACCTCGTCACTCCCCCACCATTGTTTTGTGACACCCTCCTGGTACCTCCTGTAAATCCTACACAGCGGAATTCCTGAGCTCTGTTTGGAGGCCCAGCCCCCTTTCTTCACCACTCTGCAAACGTGGCTACCAGTTAAAGAAGCATTTGTAATATAATAGGTTTAGCATTTGCAAGAGTTAGAGCTATTGGCGTAAATCTAAAAGTTTTTTACTAATGTATTTGGGAGTGGAGTGGATGTACTTTGTGTGTAGTGGAATTGTATGATATTTTGTGCAGTGAAATTATGTGGATAGAAAGTATGTGGTATTTAGTGTATAGGAATTATGTAGAGTGGGGTTATGTAGAGTATTTATGTTGTTTTTAGTCTTGTTGTTTCCATAGAAGCTAAATTATGAACGCAATGAGACAAAAAGAAGAAGGAATCACTGAGGAGCACTTCTGGACCTAGTCAGAGGTGTGAGCAGGGCCACTGGAATTATGCAACTATTTGGCTGCACTGACTTTCGCACAATTATAAATTTTCCGCATTAGCCTCATAATCCACCATCTGCTCCCAAATCTGCAGATTTTAACAAAAAAAGCCTTGTTTCTAGCTCAAAGTTCAAACATCACCAAAAATACAGTGACAAGGGCTCCAGCATGATGGAAGGTCATTTGCACACCTAGAATGGTCAACTGTTACTTATTGCTAAATGTGGGTGTTAAAATGGTACTAATGGTGTGCAAACCACTTGTGCTTCTTTCTGCGCCTCTCTGGCCACGTTCGGCATTTCTGTAGCTTCTTTCTGCAACTTTCTTTTTTTCTGCACTTCTTTTGTCTCTTTCTGCTCATCTCTTCCACTTTCTGTACCTCTCTTGCTTCTTTATGCACCTCTCTTGGCTCTTTCTGTACCTCTATTGCCTCTTTCTGCAGCTCACTTGCTTCTTCCTGTACCCCTCTTGCCTCTTTCTGCACCCCTGTCCTGCTTGATTCCGTACCTCTCGTGCCTCTTTCAACACTTCTCTTGCCTCTTTGTGCGCCTCTGTTGTTTCTTTCTACACTTCTCTTGCCTCTTTCTGTACCCCTCTCACCTCTTTCTGCACCTCTGTTGCTTCCTTCTGTACTTCTCTTGCTTCTTCCTGCACCTTTATTGCTTCTTTCTGCACCTCTTTTGCTTCGGTCTGCCCACCTGTTCCCTGTTTCTGCACCCATTTTGCCTCTTTCTGCAACTCTCTTGCCTCTTTCTGTAGTTCTCTTGCCTCCTTCTACACCTCACATGCCGCTTTCTGCAGTTCTCTTGCCTCTTTCTGCAGTTCTCTTGCCTCTTTCTGCACCTCTCTTGCCTCTTTCAACACTTCTGTTGCCTGTTTCTGCACCTCTCTTGCCTCCTTCTTTACCTCTGTTCCTTCTTTCTGCACCTCACTTACTTAATTCTGCACCCCTTTTGCCTGTTTCTGCGCTCCTCTTTGTGCAACTCTCTTGCTTCTTTCTAAACATCTCTTCCCTCTTTCTCCACCACTCCTGGTTCTTTGTTTACCTCTGTTGCTTCTTTCTGACACTCTTTTGTCTCATTCGGCACCCTTCGTTTGTGCCTCCTTCAGCATCTCTGTTGCTTCTTTCTGTAGTTCTCTTTCTTCTTTTTGCTCCCCTCCTTTCTGTATCCCTGTTGCCTCTTTGTGTACCACGCATCCATTTCTTCATCCCTCTTGCCTCTTTCTGCACCTCTGTTGGATCTTTCTGCAATGCTCTTGTTCTTTCTGCACATCTGTTCCAAACTTTTCTATCCTCTTGCTTTTTATGCACCCCATTTCTCTCTTTGTGCACCTCTCTTGCCTCAGTCTGCCCACCTGTTCCCTCTTTCTGCACCTTTCCTGCCTGTTACTGCAACTTTTTTGCCTCTTTCTGTACCTCTGTTGCATTTTTCTGCACTTCCCTTGCTCTTTCTGTACCCTTTGCGCCTCTTTCAGCACCTCTGTTGCTTCTTTCTGCACTTCTCTACCTTCTTTTTGCACCCCTCCTGCCTCTTTCTGTACCTCTCTTTCCTCTTTGTGTATCTCTCCCACCTTTTTCTGTACCCCTCTTGCCTCTTTTTTCACCTCTGTTGGTTCTTTCTGCACTGATTTTGCTTCTTTCTGCATCTCATTTGCTTCTTTCTGTACTTCTATTGCTTCTTTGTCCACCTCTGTTGCTTCTTTCAGCAGTTCTCTTGCCTCTTTCTGCATTTCGCTTCCTTCTTTCTGCACCCCTCCTGCCTCTTTCTGCACCTCACATGCCTCTTTATGCACTTCTCTTGGTTCTTTCTACAACTCTGTTGCTTCTTTCAGCAATTCTCTTGCCTCTTTATGCACTCCTCTTGCTTGTTTCCGTACCTATCTTGTGTCTTTCAGCACCTCTGTTGCCTCTTTCTGTACCTCATTTGCCTCTTTCTGTACCCCTCCTGCCTCTTTCTGCACTTCTCCTGTTTCTTTCTACACCTCCCTTGCCTCTTTCTGCTCCTCTCTTGCATCTTTGTGCATTTGTCATGCCTGTTTCTGCACTTCCCTTGCCTCTTTTTGAACCTCTCTTGCCTCTTTCTGCAACTCTCTTGCCTCTTTCTGTACTTCTCTTTCTTCTTTCTGCACCCTTCTCCCATTTTTTCATCTCTCTTGCCTCTTTCTGCAGTCTCTTGCCATTTTCTGCAACTCTCTTGCCTCTTTCTACACCTCACTTGCCTCTTTCTGCTATTCTCTTGCTTCTTTCCATACCTCTGTTGCTTCTTTCAGCAATTCTCTTGCCTCTTTGTGCACTTCTTTTGCTTGTTTCTGCACCTCTCTTGCGTCTTTACGCATCTCTGTTGCCTCTTTCTACACCTCACTTTCTTCTTTCTGCACCCATCTTGCCTCTTTATGCATCCCTCTTTTCTCTTTCTGCACCACTCTTGCCACTTTCTGCACCCCTGTTCCCTCTTTTTGCACCTTTCCTGCCTGTTGCTGTACCTCTCTAGCCTCTTTCTGTCCCTCTGTTGGTTCTTTCTGTACTTCTCTTGTGCCTTTTTCAGCACCTCTGTTCCTTCCTCTGGACTTCTCTTCTGTCTTTCTGTATCCCTCCTGCCTCTTTCTGTACCTCTCTTGCCTCTTTGTGCACACCTTCTACCTTTTTCTATACTGCTCGTCCTTCTTTTTGCACCTCAGTTGGTTCTTTCAGCACTGCTCTTGCATCTTTCTGGACCACACTTGTCTCTTTCTATGCCTCTCTTGCATCTTTGGGTACCTCTTCTACCTTTTTCTGTACCGCTCTTGCTTCTTTTTGCACCTCGGTTGGTTCTTTCTGCACTGTTCTTGCTTATTTCTGTACCTCACTTGCCTCTTTGTGTACTTCTCTTGGTTCTTAATACGCCTCTGTTGCTTCTTTCAGCCATTCTCATGCTTGTTTATGTACCTCACTTGCTTCTTTCTGTACCCCTCCTGCCGATTTCTGTACTTCTCTTGCTTCTTTCTACACCTCTCTTGCCTCTTTCTGTTCCTCTCTTATCTCTTTGTGCATTTCTCTTGCCGGTTTCAGCCATGTTCTTGTTTCTTTCTGTACCTCACTTGCTTCTTTCTGTACCCCCTTACCTCTTTCTGCACTTCTCTTGCTTCTTTCTACACCTCTCTTGCCTCTTTCTGCTCCTCTGTTACCTCTTTGTGCATTACTCTTGCCTGTTTCCACACTTCCCTTGCCTCTTTCTGAACCTCTCTTGCCTATTTCTGCGCCTCTCTAACCTCTTTCTGCACTTCGCTTGCTTCTTTCTGCATCTCTCTTGCTTCTTTCTACACCCTTCTATCCTTCTTTGCATCTGTCTTGCCTCTTTCTGCTGTGGTCTTGCCATTTTCTGCACCTCTTGTGTCTCTTTCTGCACCTCACTTGCCTCTTTCTGCACTTCTCTTGCTTCTTTCCACAGCTCTGTTGCATCTTTCAGCAAGTCTCTTGCCTCTTTCTGCACTTCTTTTTCTTGTTTCTGTACATCTCTTGCATCTTTAGGCACCTCTGTTGCCTCTTTCTACACCACACGTGTTCTTTCTGTGCCACTATTGCATCTTTCTGTAACCCCCTTTCCTCTTTCTGCACATCTCTTTCCTCTTTCTGCACCCCTGTTTCCTCTTTCTACACCTTTCCTGCCTGGTTCTGTACCTCTCATGCCTCTTTTTGTACCTCTGTTGGTTCTTTCTGCACTTCTCTTGCTCTTTCTGTACCTTCACACCTCTTTCAGCTCCTCTGTTGCTTTTTCTGCATTTCTCTTCCTTCTTTCTGCACCCTCCTGCCTCTTTCTGTACCAGTCTTGCCTCTTTGTGCACCTCTTCTACCTTTTTCTGTAACACTCTTGCTTCTTTTTGCACCGCTGTTGGTTCTTTCTGGACTGCTCTTGCTTCTTTCTGCACCTCACTTGCCTCCTCCTGCACTTGTCTTGCTTCTTTCTACACCTCTGTTGCTTCTTTCAGCAATTCTTTTGCATCTTTCTGTACTGTACTTCTCTTTCTTCTTCCCTCCTGCCTCTTTCTGTACCTCTCTTGCCTCTTTGTGCATCTCTCATACCTCTTTCTGCACCTCTGTTGCCTCTTTCTGCACCTCTGTTGCTTCTTTCTGCACCTCTCTTCTTTTTTTCTGCATCCCTCCTACCTCTTTCTGTACCTCTCTTGCCTCTTTGTGCACCTCTTCTACCTTTTTCTGTACCGCTCTTGCTTCTTTTTTTGCACCTTATAGGTAAATTCTGCGCTGCTCTTGCTTCTTTCTGTCCCTCACTTGCCCCTTTCTGCACTTCTCTTGCTTCTTTCTACACCTCTGTTGCTTCTTTCAGCAATTCTTTTGGTACCTCTGTTGCTTCTTTCAGCACTTCTGTTCCTTCTTTCTGCACGCCTCCTGCCTCTTTCTGTACCTCTCTTTCCTCTTTGTGTATGTCTCCTACCTTTTTCTGTACCCCCTCTTGCCTCTTTTTGCACCTCTATTGGTTCTTTCTGCACTGCTTGTGCTTCTTTCTGCATCTCACTTGCCTCTTTCTGTACTTCTATCGCTTCTTTGTCCACCTCTGTTGCTTCTTTCAGCAGTTATCTTGCCTCTTTCTGCATTTCTCTTCCTTCTTTCTGCACCCCTCCTGCCTCTTTCTGTACCTCACATGCCTCTTAATGCACTTCTCTTGGTTCTTTCTACAACTCTGTTGCTTCTTTCAGCAATTCTCTTGCCTCTATATGCACGCCTCTTGCTTGTTTCTGTACCTCTCTTGTGTCTTTCAGCACCTCTGTTGCCTCTTTCTGTACCTCACATGCTTCTTTGTGTACATATTCTACCATTTTCTGTACTGCTCGTCCTTCTTTTTGCACCTCAGTTGGTTCTTTCAGCACTGCTCTTGCATCTTTCTGCACCACACTTGTCTCTTTCTGTGCCTCTCTTGCCTCTATGTGTACCTCGTCTACCTTTTTCTGTACCGCTCTTGCTTCTTTTTGCAACTCTGTTGGTTCTTTCTGCACTGTTCTTGTTATTTCTGTACCTCACTTGCCTCTTTCTGTACTTCTCTTGGTTCTTAATACGCCTCTGTTGCTTCTTTCAGCCATTCTCTTGCTTGTTTCTGTACCTCACTTGCTTCTTTCTGTACCCTCCTGCCGATTTCTGTACTTCTCTTGCTTCTTTCTACACATCTCTTGCCTCTTTCTGCACCCCTGTTCCCTCTTTCTACACCTTTCCTGCCTGTTTCTGTACCTCTCATGCCTCTTTTTGTACCGCTGTTGGTTCTTTCTGCACTTCTCTTGCTCTTTCTGTACCTTCACACCTCTTTCAGCTCCTCTGTTGCTTTTTCTACACTTTTCATCCTTCTTTCTGCACCCATACAGCCTCATTCTGCATCTTTGTTGCCTCTTTCTGCACCTCTCGTGCCTCTTTCCGCACTTCACTTGCTTCTTTCCGCAATCTCTCTTGCCCATTTTGGCACCTCTGTTGCTTCTTTCTGCACTTCTGTTCCTTCTTTCTGCACCCCTCCTGCCTCTTTCTGTACCTCTCTTTCCTCTTTGTGTATCTCTCCTACCTTTTTCTGTACCCCTCTTGCCTCTTTTTGCACCTCTGTTGGTTGTTTCTGCACTGCTTGTGCTTCTTTCTGCATCTCACTTGCCTCTTTCTGTACTTCTATTGCTTCTTTGTCCTCCTCTGTTGCTTCTTTCAGCAGTTCTCTTGCCTCTTTCTGCATTTCTCTTCCTTCTTTCTGCACCCCTCCTGCCTCTTTCTGCACCTCACATGCCTCTTTATGCACTTCTCTTGGTTCTTTCTACAACTCTGTTGCCTCTTTCAGCAATTCTCTTGCCTCTTTATGCACTCCTCTTGCTTGTTTCTGTACCTCTCTTGTGTCTTTCAGCACCTCTGTTGTCTCTTTCTGTACCTCACTTGCTTCTTTCTGTACCCCTCCTGCCTCTTTCTGTACTTCTCCTGTTTCTTTCTACACCTCACTTGCTTCTTTCTGCTCCTATCTTGACACTTTGTGCATTTCTCATGCCTGTTTCTGCACTTCCCTTGCCTCTTTTTGAACCTCTCTTGCCTCTTTCTGCACCTCTCTTGCCTCTTTCTGTACTTCTCTTTCTTCTTTCTGCACCCTTCTCCCCTTTTTTCATCTCTCTTGCCTCTTTCTGCAGTCTCTTGCCATTTTCTGCAACTCTCTTGCCTCTTTCTACACCTTACTTGCCTCTTTCTGCTCTTCTCTTGCTTCTTTCCATACCTATGTTGCTTCTTTCAGCAATTCTCTTGCCTCTTTCTGCACATCTTTTGCTTTTTTCTGCACCTCTCTTGCGTCTTTACCCATCTCTGTTGCCTCTTTCTGCACCTCACTTTCTTCTTTCTGCACCCATCTTGCCTCTTTCTGCATCCCTCTTTTCTCTTTCTGCACCTCTCTTGCCACTTTCTGCACCCCTGTTCCCTCTTTCTGCACCTTTCCGGCCTGTTCCTGTACCTCTCTAGCCTCTTGCTGTACCTCTGTTGGTTCCTTCCGTACTTCTATTGCTCTTTCTGCACCCTTTGTGCCTTTTTCAGCACCTCTGTTGCTTCTTTCTGTACTTCTCTTCCATCTTTCTGTACCCCTCCTGCCTCTTTCTATACCTCTCTTTCCTCTTTGTCCACATATTCTAGCTTTTTCTATACTGCTCGTCCTTCTTTTTGCACCTCAGTTGGTTCTTTCAGCACTGCTCTTGCATCTTTCTGCACCACACTTGTCTCTTTCTGTGCCTCTCTTGCCTCTATGTGTACCTTGTCTACCTTTTTCTATACCGCTCTTGCTTCTTTTTGCAACTCTGTTGGTTCTTTCTGCACTGTTCTTGTTATTTCTGTACCTCACTTGCCTCCTCCTGCACTTGTCTTGCTTCTTTCTACACCTCTGTTGCTTCTTTCAGCAATTCTTTTGCCTCTTTCTGTACTGTACTTCTCTTTCTTCTTTCTTCATCCCTCCTGCCTCTTTCTGTACCTCTCTTGCCTCTTTGTGCACCTCTCATACCTCTTTCTGCACTTCTGTTGCCTCTTTCTGCACCTCTATTGCTTCTTTCTGCACTTCTCTTCTTTGTTTCTGCATCCCTCCTACCTCTTTCTGTACCTCTCTTGCCTCTTTGTGCACCTCTTCTACCTTTTTCTGTACCGCTCTTGCTTTTTTTTGCACCTCTGTAGGTAATTTCTGCACTGCTCTTGCTTCTTTCTGTTCCTCACTTGCCCATTTCTACACTTCTCCTGCTTCTTTCTACACCTCTGTTGCTTCTTTCAGCAATTCTTTTGCTTATTTCTGTACTTCTCATCCTTCTTTCTGCACCCATCCAGCCTCTTTTTGCATCTCTGTTGCCTCTTTCTGCACCTCTCGTGCCTCTTTCCGCACTTCACTTGCTTCTTTCAGCATCTCTCTTGCCCATTTTGGCACCTCTGTTGCTTCTTTCTGCACTTCTGTTCCTTCTTTCTGTACCCCTCCTGCCTCTTTCTGTACTTCTCTTTCCTCTTTGTGTATCTCTCCTACCTTTTTCTGTACCCCTCTTGCCTCTTTTTGCACCTCTGTTGGTTCTTTCTGCACTGCTTGTGCTTCTTTCTGCATCTCACTTGCCTCTTTCTGTACTTCTATTGCTTCTTTGTCCACCTCTGTTGCTTCTTTCAGCAGTTCTCTTGCCTCTTTCTGCATTTCTCTTCCTTCTTTCTGCACCCCTCCTGCCTCTTTCTGCACCTCACATGCCTCTTTATGCACTTCTCTTGGTTCTTTCTACAACTCTGTTGCTTCTTTCAGCAATTCTCTTGCCTCTCTATGCACTCCTCTTGCTTGTTTCTGTACCTCTCTTGTGTCTTTCAGCACCTCTGTTGCCTCTTTCTGTACCTCACTTGCTTCTTTCTGTATCCCTCCTGCCTCTTTCTGCACTTCTCCTGTTTCTTTCTACACACCCCTTGCTTCTTTCTGCTCCTCTCTTGCCACTTTGTGCATTTCTCATGCCTGTTTCTGCACTTCCCTTGCCTCTTTTTGAACCTCTCTTGCCTCTTTCTGTATTTCTCTTTCTTCTTTCTGCACCCTTCTCCTCTTTTTTCATCTCTCTTGCCTCTTTCTGCAGTCGTTTGCCATTTTTTGCAACTCTCTTGCCTCTTACTACACCTCACTTGCCTCTTTCTGCTCTTCTATTGCTTCTTTCCATACCTCTGTTGCTTCTTTCAGCAATTCTCTTGCCTCTTTCTGCACTTCTTTTGCTTGTTTCTGCACCTCTCTTGCATCTTTACGCATCTCTGTTGCCTCTTTCTACATCTCACTTTCTTCTTTCTGCACCCATCTCGCCTCTTTCTGCATCCCTCTTTTCTCTTTCTGCACCTCTCTTGCCACTTTCTGCATCACTGTTCCCTCTTTCTGCACCTTTCCTGCCTGTTCCTGTACCTCTCTAGCCTCTTTTTGTACCTCTGTTGGCTCTTTCTGTACTTCTCTTGCTCTTTCTGCACCCTTTGTGCCTTTTTCCGCACCTCTGTTGCTTCTTTCTGATTTTCTTTTCCATCTTTCTGTACCCCTCCTGCCTCTTTCTGTACCTCTCTTGCCTCTTTGTGCACATCTTCTACCTTTTTCTGTACTGCTTGTCCTTCTTTTTGCACCTCAGTGTGTTCTTTTAGCACTGCTCTTGCATCTTTCTGCACCACACTTGTCTCTTTCTGTGCCTCTCTTGCCTCTATGTGTACCTCGTCTACCTTTTTCTGTACCGCTCTTGCTTCTTTTTGCAACTCTGTTGGTTCTTTCTGCACTGTTCTTGCTTATTTCTGTACCTCACTTGCCTCTTTCTGTACTTCTCTTGGTTCTTAATACGCCTCTGTTGCTTCTTTCAGCCATTCTCTTGCTTGTTTCTGTACCTCACCTGATTCTTTCTGTACCCCTCCTGCCGATTTCTGTACTTCTCTTGCTTCTTACTACACATATATTGCCTCTTTCTGCACCCCTGTTCCCTCTTTCTACACCTTTCCTGCCTGTTTCTGTACCTCTCATGCCTCTTTTTGTACCTCTGTTGGTTCTTTTTGCACTTCTCTTGCTCTTTTTGTAACTTCACACCTCTTTCAGCTCCTCTGTTGCTTTTTCTGCACTTCTCTTCCTTCTTTCTGCACCCTCCTTCCTCTTTCTGTACCAGTCTTGCCTCGTTGTACACCTCTACTACCTTTTTCTGTAACACTCTTGCTTCTTTTTGCACCGCTGTTGGTTCTTTCTGGACTGCTCTTGCTTCTTTCTGCACCTCACTTGCCTCCTCCTGCACTTGTCCTGCTTCTTTCTACACCTCTGTTGCTTCTTTCAGCAATTCTTTTGCCTCTTTCTGTACTTCTCTTTCTTCTTTCTTCTTCCCTCCTGCCTCTTTCTGTTCATCTCTTGCCTCTTTGTGCACCTCTCATACCTCTTTCTGCACCTCTGTTGCCTCTTTCTGCACCTCTGTTGCCTCTTTCTGCACTTCTCTTCTTTTTTTCTGCATCCCTCCTACCTCTTTCTATACCTCTCTTGCCTCTTTGTGCACCTCTTCTACCTTTTTCTGTACCGCTCTTACTTATTTTTTGCACCTCTGTAGGTAATTTCTGCACTGCTCTTGCTTCTTTCTGTCCCTCACTTGCCCCTTTCTGCACTTCTCTTGCTTCTTTCTACACCTCTGTTGCTTCTTTCAGCAATTCTTTTGCTTATTTCTGCACTTATCATCCTTCTTTCTGCACCCATCCAGCCTCTTTCTGCATCTTTGTTGCCTCTTTCTGCACCTCTCGTGCCTCTTTCCGAACTTCACTTGCTTCTTTCCGCATCTCTCTTGCCCATTTTGGCACCTCTGTTGCTTCTTTCTGCACTTCTGTTCCTTCTTTCTGCACCCCTCCTGCCTCTTTCTGTACCTCTCTTTCCTCTTTGTGTATCTCTCCTACCTTTTTCTGTACCCCTCTTGCCTCTTTTTGCACCTCTGTTGGTTCTTTCTGCACTGCTCTTGCATCTTTCTGCACCACACTTGTCTCTTTCTTTGCCTCACTTGCCTCTATGTGTACCTCGTCTACCTTTTTCTGTCCCGCTCTTGCTTCTTTTTGCAACTCTGTTGATTCTTTCTGCACTGTTTTTGCTTATTTCTGTACCTCACTTGCCTCTTTCTGTACTTCTCTTGGTTCTTAATACGCCTCTGTTGCTTCTTTCAGCCATTCTCTAGCTTATTTCTGTACCTCACTTGCTTCTTTCTGTATCCCTCCTGCCAATTTCTGAACCTCTATTGCTTCTTTCTACACCTCTCTTGCCTCTTTCTGTTCCCCTCTTATCTCTTTGTGCATTTCTCTTGCCTGTTTCAGCCATGTTCTTGTTTCTTTCTGTACCTCACTTGCTTCTTTCTGTACCCCCTTACCTCTTTCTGCACTTCTCTTGCTTCTTTCTACACCTCTCTTGCCTCTTTCTGCTCCTCTCTTACCTCTTTGTGCATTACTCTTGCCTGTTTTTGCACTTCCCTTGCCTCTTTCCGAACCTCTCTTGCCTATTTCTGCGCCTCTCTTACCTCTTTCTGCACTTCGTTTGCTTCTTTCTGCACCTCTCTTGCTTCTTTCTACACCCTTCTATCCTTCTTTGCATCCCTCTTGCCTCTTTCTGCTGTGGTCTTGCCATTTTCTGCACCTCTTGTGTCTCTTTCTGCACCTCACTTGCCTCTTTCTGTACTTCTCTTGCTTCTTTCCACAGCTGTTACATCTTTCAGCAAGTCTCTTGCCTCTTTCTGCACCTCTCTTGCCTCTTTCTGCACCCCTGTTCCCTCTTTCTGCACCTTTCCTGCCTGTTTCTGTACCTCTCATGCCTCTTTTTGTACCTCTGTTGGTTCT
Source organism: Lissotriton helveticus (assembly GCF_964261635.1). Lineage (NCBI taxonomy): Eukaryota > Metazoa > Chordata > Amphibia > Caudata > Salamandridae > Lissotriton > Lissotriton helveticus. The sequence continues at coordinate 388,556,221 of NC_136059.1, forward strand.
TTCTGCACTTCTCTTGCTCTTTCTGCACCTTCACACCTCTTTCAGCTCCTCTGTTGCTTTTACTGCACTTTTCTTCCTTCTTTCTGGACCCTCCTGCCTCTTTCTGTACCAGTTTTGCCTCTTTCTGTACTTCTCTTTCTTCTTTCTGCACCCTTCTTCCCTTTTTTCATCTCTCTTGCCTCTTTCTGCACTCTCTTGCCATTTTCTGCAACTCTATTGCCTCTTTCTACACCTCACTTGCCTCTTTCTGCTCTTCTCTTGCTTCTTTCCATACCTCTGTTGCTTCTTTCAGCAATTCTCTTGCCTCTTTCTGCACTTCTTTTGCTTGTTTCTGCACCTCTCTTGAGTCTTTACGCATCTCTGTTGCCTCTTTCTACACCTCACTTTCTTCTTTCTGCACCCATCTCGCCTCTTTCTGCATCCCTCTTTTCTCTTTCTGTACCTCACTTGCCACTTTCTGCACCTCTGTTCTTTATGCACCTTCCCTGCCTGTTCCTGTACCTCTCTAGCCTCTTTCTGTACCTCTGTTGGTTCTTTCTGTACTTCTCTTGCTCTTTCTGCACCCTTTGTGCCTTTTTCAGCACCTCTGTTGCTTCTTCCTGTACTTCTCTCCCATCTTTCTGTACCCCTCCTGCCTCTTTCTGTACCTCTCTTGCCTCTTTGTGCACATCTTCTACCTTTTTCTGTACTGCTCGTCCTTCTTTTTGAACCTCAGTTGGTTCTTTCAGCACTGCTCTTGCATCTTTCTGCACCACACTTGTCTCTTTCTGTGCCTTTCTAGCCTCTTTGGGTACCTCTTCTACCTTTTTCTGTACCGCTCTTTCTTCTTTTTGCAACTCTGTTGGTTCTTTCTGCACTGTTCTTGCTTATTTCCGTACCTCACTTGCCTCTTTCTGTACTTCTCTTGGTTCTTAATATGCCTCTGGTGCTTCTTTCAGCCATTCTCTTGTTTGTTTCTGTACCTCACTTGCTTCTTTCTGTACCCCTCCTGCCGCTTTCTGTACTTCTCTTGCTTCTTTCTACACCTCTCTTGCCTCTTTCTGTTCCTCTCTTATCTCTTTGTGCATTTCTCTTGCCTGTTTCAGCCATGTTCTTGTTACTTTCAGTACCTCACGTGCTTCTTTCTGTACCCCCTTACCTCTTTCTGCACTTCTCTTGCTTCTTTCTATACCTCTCTTGCCTCTTTCTGCTCCTCTTGTACCTCTTTGTGCATTACTCTTGCCTGTTTCCGCACTTCCCTTGCCTCTTTCTGAACCTCTCTTGCCTATTTCTGCGCCTCTCTTACCTCTTTCTGCACTTCGCTTGCTTCTTTCTGCACTCCTCTTGCTTCTTTCTACACCCTTCTATCCTTCTTTGCATCCATCTTGCCTCTTTCTGCTGTGGTCTTGCCATTTTCTGCACCTCTTGTGTCTCTTCCTGTACCACACTTGCCTCTTTCTGCACTTCTCTTGCTTCTTTCCACAGCTCTGTTGCATCTTTCAGCAAGTCTCTTGCCTCTTTCTGCACTTCTTTTTCTTGTTTCTGTACATCTCTTGCGTCTTTAGGTACCTCTGTTGCCTCTTTCTACACCACACTTGTTCTGTCTGTGCCACTCTTGCATTTTTCTGTAACCCTCTTTTCTCTTTCTGCACCTCTCTTGCCTCTTTCTGCACCCCTGTTCCCTCTTTCTGCACCTTTCCTGCTTGTTTCTGTACCTCTAATGCCTCTTTTTGTACCTCTGTTGGTTATTATTATTAATATTTCTGAGCTTATACAGCGCCTGGTTACACTAACCAGTGTGTACCCGCACTTTTTGTGGCATCAGCATCCCCCCAACGCATCAATCCTGGTCCCAACCTCAGAGCTAATCCCTAGGGAACAGAAAAGTTTTTAATTTCGTTCGGAAAACCACCTCCGAAGTCTCCAAACGGAGTCCGAGGGGTAGAGTATTCCATCTGCGGGCCGCCAGCAAGCGGACGGATCAACCTCCCCTTCTGGCCCTTCTGGTCTTAGGTATGTACAACAGACCAGCACCCTGAGATCGCAACAGCCGAGTAGGGGTATACGGAGTAAGCAAGTTGTGCAGAAAGCGAGGGCCTTTCCCCTGCACGATCTTATGGCTGCACCCCTCCTTCCTCTTTCTGTACTTCTCTTGCCTCTTTGTGCACCTCGTCTACCTTTTTCTGTACCCCTCTTGCTTCTTTTTGCACCTCTGTTGGTAATTCCTGCACTGCTCATCCTTCTTTCTGCATCTCACTTGCCTCTTTCAGTACTTCTCTTGCTTCTTTCTACACCTCTGTTGCTTCTTTCTCGCAATTCTATTGCCTCTTTGTGTGCTTCATTTCCTTCTCTCTGCACCCCTCCTGCCTCTTTCTGTACCTCTCTTGTGTCTATGTGCACCTCTCCTACCTCTTTGTGCATCCCTCTTGCCTCTTTCTGTACCCCTCTTTTCTCTACCTGTACTTCTCTTGCCTCTTCCTGCACCCATGTTCCCTCTTTCTGTACTTCTCTTGCTCTTCTGCACCCTTCGTACCTCTTTCAGCACATCTGTTGCTTCTTTCTGCACTTCACATTCTTCTTTCTGTACCCCTCCTACCTTTTTCTGCCCCCTCTTGCCTCTTTTTTGCCCCTCTTTTGGTTCTTTCTCCACTGCTCTTGCTTCTTTCTGCATCTCCCTTACCTCTTTCTGAACTTCTCTTGCTTCTTTCTACACCTCTGTTTCTTCTTTCTGCAATTCACCTGCCTCTTTCTCAACTTCTCTTCCTTCTTTCTGCATCCCTCCTGCCTTTTTTCTGCACCTCTGTTGCTTCTTTGTGCTCCTCTCGTGACACTTTTTGCATTTCACTTGCTTCTTTATGCACCACTTTTTGCCTGTTTTGGCACCTCGTTGCTTCTTTCAGCACTTCTCTGGCCTCTTTCTGTACCCATGACTTAGAGGTAGTTTCCACCCCCCTGCCCTATTATGTACTAGGGCCTTACTGGGGAGGTCATGCCAATTACAGGGGTACACCAACCCAGATTGTACCCTAGTGTATGTAGGTGTTTCCACTGTATTCTAAGTGTCTTTCAGCAAAGTACTGGCTCCTGACCTGGCTAGTCAGACTCAGTTACCACCAGTACCAGTCAGCAAAAAGTCGGGGGCACAGGATGACTTTGCAACAAGGTCTCTTTCTGCACCTCCGTTGGTACTTTCTGCATATCTCTTGCTTCTTTCTGCGCTTTTCTTCCTCTTTCTGCACATGTCCTATCTCTGTAGGCATAGTTAAAAATTAGCATTTAAAAAAACTTTGAAATTCACTGAAAAAGTCATAGGTTTCAGGGATGTTATAGGTAGTATTAGCATTTAAAAAACCTTAGAAATTCACTGAAAAGAACATAGGTTTAAGGGACGTTGTAGATAGAAATTAGCATTTAAAAATCCTTAGTAATTCACTGAAAAAAACATAGTTTTCAGCGACGTTATAGTTAGTTGGACATTTCACTCGCACAAAACCAGAGAAATCTGGCTGTTATAGTTAGTTGAATTAACTATAACTTGCGCCCGTGCAATGCACTGCTGATTACGTCACATATTACAGCATTCATGACATGGTCAGTGACATCATTGATGACATCTCAAAATGACATCCCTGATGACATCATCCACGTGATAATCTGACGCACCTCCTCATATCCTAATATAACCTTTGATACACCCATTCTATAATACAGACTGCCATTTTTGAAACCATAGACACACCAATACCAGTTACTACATACCCACTCACTGATTCCTAGGTATACACACACATCCACTCATTCACCCATACAGTGACTCATACATGCAGTTATTACTCAATACAGCACTATCATATGGAGTAGTGTGGCTCACTGGTTAGAGGCGGCAGGCCTGAGAGCAGAAGTCAGCCTGGGACCAGGGTTCAATTCCCGACGCGGCAGGGTCGTGGACCTTGGTCAGCGGACTCGATAATTCTCGCTTCGGTGCTTACTCTAATCAGGGGTTCCACTCGGCAACTCTGGGCATTAGCTTGCCTAATCTAAACAACGGCCCCACCAATTCCGGGGATGCCTGGCTCCACCTTGGAGACTCCCAGCAAGGGACCATCCCACAGGGAAAGCCAGGACGGGTTCCCCAGAGTTATACAGCGCCGGGACGCCCCGTTGCTGGGGCAGCTGTGCGCTTTACAAGTATACTACATTTACATTTACATTTACATATGCACTCATACACCTATACAGACACTCACACACCACCACTTATCCATAGTTACTCACACGCCTAGTCAATCATGCAAAGAATCAATCACACTCCCATTTACTCACCTATATAGTTAAACACACACCATATCACTTATTCATACAGATACTAACACATACTTACTCTCTTATATAATCACTGACACAAGCACACACTCATCCATACAGCTACTCTCAGAATCACTCACTCTCACATATAGTCATTTATATAGTCCAACACTCACATATACTGCCTTTCACATATATAGTTACTTACATATGTTCCACTGAGACATCCATTCACTCACCAACATACCCGTACACACACTCACCCACCCATACAGCCCTTCATAGATGCACTCTTGAATCCATACACCCAGTGAATAATCCACTCACACATCTATGCACAGAGTCACATACACTCCATCCACCCACACAGATACTCAGGCACCCATACAGATACTCAGACAACCAATCAATAACCCATATAGACACTCATGTAGATACTCTCCAACCCATGCAGCCGCTTATACACCAACTGACAAACTAATACAGACATTCACACAGTTTAATGACTAAATCATGCATTCAGTAAGACACATTTAATCACTCACTTATACAGTCAGTCACGCACCTACTAAATTATCCATTCAGACACTTATACACCCACTTATTCTTCAATACACCTTGGCATATATATATATATGGGTATTGTAGTCCGTCACTACATGATGAACTACTACAGGTGCGAGCAAAATCATGGGGCGGAGCCGCCCAGCCTGAATAAGAGGGGGCGGTGCACTTGATTTGTGAGAGATTTGTGGAAGTGGGTGCATAACAACTTGGGCGCTGAGGAAGGCATATCTTGCCGAAATGCATTCGCCATTTGAATTTACATTAAAGCTGCTTCCAAAGGAATCCCCCGTTGTGGCCTCTGCTCTTCTGTTCGTGGAGGAGGTGTGTCGATATATATATATATATATATATATATGTATATATATATATATATATATATATATATATATATATATATCATATTTAAACTTTACAGAAACACACAGGCACTGGATGATGTCTTCAGTGATGTCATCAGTGATGTTTAACACAAAAAGAGTCGCTCCCAGTTTGGTGACCTAAGTGCTACAGTATTATTTTGTGAGTGCAGGCATCTCACAAAAAGTGAAAGACTGGTCTCACACACCACCTGGTGTCATGCTTCATCATTGACCAGCCCTCGCCCTCTAAAAAATTGGTTTGATAGAGGACGAGCATACACCTGAAGACAGGGATGCACTTCTAAAGCTGAGTGGGGCCCTTGCAAGAAGAGTGAAATTTAAAAGGCCATTACAGATGTCAAATTCATTTTAATGTAACTGGCATATGTATGGTGCTTAAAACAAAAATGGGCGGTGTGTTGGGGATTCTATTGTTCCCCCCACCCTGATGTTAGTGGTCGATATGTTTCTGCCTGTTGGCCCAGTCGGTTCCATGGCATTCATCAGGACCTAATTTAAACAAAAAAGGGCTTCACCCTTACCGTACTATGGTGGGAGGGTTCCACTGAATGGGATGACCAATATCACACTCCACTGATGTGCGGCTAATATATTCAAGCCCTCAAATGGGACCTAATAGCCCCATAGGAGGGTGAGAAAGGAAGACCCCTTAGATCATGCGTGTTTGAAGGAATGTCTCCCGCCTCTGCCCTACGTCCGAGGTCCTCCAAACTTGGAGCGGCTCTTTTTGTGTTAAACAATATTTATTGGAGGCTGCCTGCTCCTCGTGCCCCCGTGCCTCTAGTTCCCTTCCCTAGGTCTTATCTGGAGTTCTTGTAGGTAAACATGTCATCAGTGATGTCATTTGAGATGTCATCAGTGATATCACTGACCATGTCATGAGTGATGTAACACGTGATGTCATCAACAGTGCATTGCGGGTGTGCGGGTCAAAGGAGCCAATTAGGATGGTGGAAGGACCACCACCGCAGGGCTGGAGGTGACGGTCCTTCCGCCATAACACAGTGATTTACCCACTGCCCAATTAGGATGGCAGTGGGTACCGCGGTGGATCCAAAGGGGCCCAGTAGGAGGGCGGGCGGATTGCCCCCGCCAGGCTGGCGGTAGCCACCGCCGGCCTGGCGGGGGTGATCCACCTGCCATCCTACCCTGAATGACCCCCCGCCATATTAGCATGGTGGGGAGTACCACGGTGGACGTGTAGTGTAGTTCCTATTATCCCAATAGGCTCTGCGCATTGGAATAATACCTTCAATAGTATAGGCCTAGACCAGACGTTAACTAGGTCTACTACTGTCGATATTAGACTTAAAGTTTTGGGTTTGCCAGCTAGCTCAGAGTTCACTAGAAACTTTCTCGAATAGGCAAGGAGGAGTTGAACCTCCCTGGATAGACAAGAAGGGATTTAGTTTCTGACAACCATAGAACATGACAACTTTGCTCTCCCCTAATCAAGAGTGTATCTCGAGAGTCGTGTGAAAACAAAAGGCGATTTATTTTACTCAGTCAGTACGTGCATTCTTAGTCTCATCAGATTGTAGAGAAAAGGAAGAGACGGGCGTGTTCAATAAAAGATGTTATTTATTGATCAGTCTCTTTTCTCGTACAAGAGAAATGGATCGATATTATTGCAATACTTATGGTTAAGTAAAGTGCATACATTAAAAGCAGAAGTATAAAATAATACTGTAAAAACATTGATATGGTTACTAGGCCATATGAAGGTTTAAAATGAATAAGATATATTACATACACATATACATTTGACTAATCGTACTCAACTGGTGTTTCTAACTACGCCTACCCCGTGTACCTGACCTAAGTCTAATGCGTGGGCGGGAATAGAAAGTTACAGTTTAAGTTAAGTTTGTTTTGCCAAGTGACTGACTAAAGAATTCTCTGCGAGGGGTTATTCAGTTCTGTACCTGGAATCTAGGATGGATGAGGGATGGTATCTCTCGTCTCTGGTCTCGATATTCCAGGCTGCCTGCGAGGGCTACCCGGAAGCGCCGGAGCTGGATTTCTCAGCAGGAGAAAAACGGCTTCTCGTTCTCAGCGCGTCAGGAAGGCGGGGCTGAGCCAGCGGGGTCTGCTCTGCTCTGGGCTTCGGCAAGTCTGGCTGCTCCGTCCTCGTCACCATCGCGTGTGTTTGCATAGGGCAATATCGGTAATATTTATACCTTTAAGGTGCCGAGATTGACGTAAGGATGGACATAGATACGTCAATAAGGATGTCATACGACCAGGTCGTTAGCACATTCTTTTGCTGAAGTTCTCGGTGAAATCAAAACAATGGCCGCAGGGTTTTTCCCAAGGTGTCATAGGTTTGATTTGTTTTGAGAACTCCGTATGCCTTATCAGGGGCTGGAGGAATATCGCTTGTCTAATTAGATGGCAAGCGTTATGACCTAATCAGATAACACGCTCCTGTGCCGTAGTGTGGCTTTATCAGATAACGGTTCCTGCATCATGGGGGTTTTCTGCCTCATGGGATGGCTGCTAGTTAACTTGTTAGTTTGTTAACCAGAATAGGGTCAGGAATAGGGGGATCGATACAGAACCTATAGGAATACATCACACCCACTCCACGCTAACTATGGACATATTTACTAATCTATGCATAGTAAAACATACTGTAGAGTATCGTGTATACCGTACCACCCCAAAATACATAAATGCATTTTGAAATTATCAAATATACGGAAAAAAAAAACATTTACATGTATTGTATGCACTCAAGCTGTGAAATAATGCTAAAGTAATCACGCATTTGTATACATTATTGCTAAATGGTATATGAGAATTTACACATGAAATGGCTCTTAATACAGAAAAAAAGTTTCGAGACCATTCCATCACAGAATAAAATAATTATGAACATACCAGCGGGCAGCTAATGTCTATAAGCTATCTAAAAGTAGAAATCTTAGTTCTCTAAGAATAGTTCTTACTTTAAGCAGAAGATAGTGTCCCGAAAAATATGCAAAAATATTTTGGGGCTGTTGAAAAAAATTGCTGTCCGTGAACTGGAGGGAAAATTGTTCATGGTATTTTGCTTTTCTAGTTGAAGGTCAAATTCAGGGAACGCCGTGTACAAGCTTGCTCAAAAGTCTCTATTTCTGCTCTGGTGAGAACATCATATCATTTAGACTCTCGAAAAAGTTGTCAACAGCTTCCTGGGAGAGTTCCACTAACTCGGAAATAGGTGTAACCATGCATTCGTGCGCATGATTGTCTCCATTGACATTCCGATTTGGATTGCTGACAGAAGGTCGTACCTGATCGATGCTGCTTTCATTTTGAACCTCACTACCCCTTAATCGTAGTGGTGAAGCTTCCACGAATGCCGTCATCAGGATTGGTAGCCGTTGAGGGCAGCACAAAGCATGAGCCTTTGTTGGACTCAACAATGTTTCTGCATCCATTGGCGCATCCGATTGTAGCGTCAGACAGGTGTCTAACACGCATTCTTCTCCGCATAGCAGGCACCTTAATACAGGTAAAACACATCGTTGCCACATTGGTCGAAATGATAGAAACCAAGTCATGTTCAGGTCTCTAAGCCGGGATAGTCCCAGGATTTTTGATATCCGGTCCCGGTATCCAATGGCTAGGATTGTTTCTTCCCTTGTCGCAGGTGTTTTGTCTGTGACATGGTTTGCCATAACGAAATATAAGGACTAAGAATAGGATTCCTGCAATTAGTCCTAAAATGAGGGGAAGTCCGCCAAAAATCGAATGGACGAAATCTGGAAAAATACCCAGTATGGCTTTGAATGGTGTTAATGCCATCGAAAATACTGTCTTAAATACTTTTGAGACTCCACTGGTATCAGAAATATTTAAGATTTCATTCAGGATTTCTGCGAAATGTATGGGGGAATTAGTCGATAACAATGAATGTATCTCTGCAGTCGTCCTTGCGACTAGGAGATCATACGTTTCTTTTGATGACGTGAGCCTTGTCGGCGTCTGAAGAAGCACTGTTTTCATTCTGCTTAAAGTATCTATTCGAATAGAAGTAATTTTCAAGTTGGGCCATGCCCTTGCCTCCCTGTCTGGAAAGGAGCTGGGGAACAATAAGCGTCCACAGCACTTGACCTTCGCAGTCGTAGATACGAGATAAGGAGTCCCGGGCATAAGACTACAGCATCTGCGGTCTACAATTAGAATGTAACTCCCATTATAGAGTCTTTGAAAGAATGGTTCTATCTCTGTAGCAGGTGTGCCCAGCTGGTGACATGAAAGGTTATTTGAGTTCCCTTCACAGGCTCCATGCAAACTAATTCCGTTACACAGAAGTGTACCGCTTAGTGACATCGCACAATTATCGCCACTAAGAAACACTTTCTGTCCTTTATTACTGACACATGCATGTGAATAGGGCAGGTTCCATGTTGTTTTAATGTACCCTTTTCCCAATTTTTCGTACATGCCAGCCTGTATATATTTCTGGCAGTATTGAAACCTGAAGGTTGAGATTGGAATATTAATTATCCCATGTATTATCCATTCACTGACAGGTCGTTATGACATTGTCACTGGTAATCTTTCGAGTTTTTCAATGCTCAGGATTGTATAATCAGCACCCTTCTGGGCCATACTGATTTGTTTATCAGTAAGGTTAAAGATATTGAAAAGTGACGTTGTGTTGATTAAACGCCAAGGCACATAGCCTGAACGCAGATTTTGTAACGTCCAGCCAAGCTGTACAATAGAACGCAATTGAGACTGACCGTGTTGTAACAACAGTAAGTCTTGCGATATTATGTCGATTGCTGAAGACACAATGCTGTCCAGAGAAAAAATTCTGGAGGACAGAGTCATTAACCCATTGTCCACTACAGAAAGTGATTTTTCCAAATTAATACGGTCAATTTCCCGTATTCTTTCTGCTGTCTCAATTTGAGTAACCTTCCAGGCCTCGTTGTATGCTGCATATACAGAGGCTGCTATGAAACGTTTCTGACGCTGTTTGTGCGGTCCCATAATGAAATCACGTAAGTCAGCACCATCAGTAAGTAAAGTTAGGTGTTGCTTAATTTCTGCCAGTGTGGAAGTCTGTAGCCATTGAAGGCATAATTTGCCCACACTGTAGGTGGTTATTATTCCTGGGTGTTGTCTTTGGGAATATCTAGGGTCTGGCCTGGTCATTTTGAACCCCTGTGTTTCGTTCAGGAATCTGTCTTGACAGTTATTAGTATCTGTGGGCCAGATCAACCACTGTTTCCAATCAGGATGTGTTCTGTTTTGGTTTAATACATAATTTACGTCTATCTCTTCGTCTGTGGAGCTATTGCTGTTCAATGTTGGTTTTGGAATAGACGGTTTGTTTAAATCTTTGATTTTGGCTAAGCCAAGACAGGTAGTTTGTTGAACAGTGTCATTTAAAAATATAATTTGTTCTGGGATCATGCAGGCTCTAAACAAAGATTCTATACCCTGTACTTGCCATTCTTTTGTGCCCCAAACACTTTTCAATTCAACATTTTTGTCCCAATAATCAAAACCAAAAGTATTCATTTGTTCAAAGAAAGAGTCTGAATATATCAATTTTGTGTTGGTTATCATGGTCTTTGTCCCTGTCTTATTTGACAATTTGAAATAAAATGTTTCAGCATTACTTATGTTAAACCATGAAAAGTATGAATATTTGTCGTAAACGGTTCTTGAGCTTCCTTTTGGAGGGGTTGCACAATGTTCCCATTGATTATAATTTAAAACATTTCTAGGTTGTGCAGATCTATGTAGAAAATGGTTACCATAGTGGTTATAACAGTACATACTATCATAATTTGTCGAACCCTGCAAATAATCATGTTTGGTAAATTTAGCAGACATCACTAAGTCAGACATCATATTGTTTATACTTTCAAAGTCCCAATCATCAGCAAATGTGCTTGGTTTTACGAAGTCACTCAATGAGATTTTAATTTGGTGTGGATATTTCAGGATTTCAACCGGACCATAGATTTCGTAGTCAGTGTTGTCCCATGCTACCCCACCCGGTATAGGATTGGCTGTGAAGTTGACTGAAGAAAGTTCTCTTTTCTCGACGTGTGAAGATGTGTGTGGTTTGAGGATCAAGTTGATTTTCTGACTTGCTGTGTCCATTTTAGCATATTTTCCCTCAATGAAGCGTCCCAATGTTAGTATCATGATGAGCCACAGTATGAGGATAAATGCACCAAAACCCACCCAAAATTCAATCCATGGAGAAATCAGATATGTTTCTTTCAGTTGTTTCAAAAGTTCTTTAGCTTTATCTATAAAGGTTTTTGATGATGGCTGTGTTTTTGATTCAGTGAAGCCTTCAGAGGAATCATCGAAGTTTATGAAGTAGCCGGATGCAGTTCTGTCTATTGTTCCAATTGTTTCAGGATTACTGTTTCCTGCATAGTCGTTTGTTACTTCATTATAGGTTGGTGTGTCTCTGCTAAATGTTTTTATTTGGGTGTTCAGAGGTCTAAGTTCCATTGCATTGTTGCATAGTCCTTGTTGTTCTTCTGTAGGCGTTTCGAATGTGATTAGCCTCTTTGTTAGGACCTCTGTACTGGTAGCAAACCTTGGTGTTCTGCTACTCATGGGGAGTCCACTTGGCCTACTGTTTTTATCGGCCACATGATTGTGGTTTTACCAGGTCGATGGATACAACTCGGTTCTCCTTTTTACCAGCAAGCGGCGGTAGTACAACTGATCTTGTCCCGTTGATAGACAAGACAGGAACTGCTTTTCTGTAAGAAGGCCCAAATTCCTTCTTTACCGCGATCTTTTCTCTGACTAGATCCCCGACTTTTGGAATCCAGACAGGTCTTGCTGGGACAGGTGGTGGTTCTTCAGTGGTTGTTGGCTGTTGTTTCAACTTTATGTTGCTCAGGTCTTTTCTTGTTTCGTTTAAGTCCTGTAAAATAGCCAAACGATCTTTGATATCAAAGCTTTTTTCCTTTACCACTGAAGTCTGACTGTCAAGGTCAGAGATTAACATCCTAGTTCCAAATAATAATTCGTACGGACTGAATCCCTTCAGAGAATTTCTTGGCAGGTTATTTAGACTACGTTGGACACTTATTAGATGTTTGACCCACCCAGCTCCCGAACCTAATATCCTTTCCGTTATAGATTGCTTTATGCCTTGGTTTTTTCTTTACACCATCCCGTATCCCTCAGGAAGGAAGTGAGAAGATTCCCGCTGTGCTATGCTCATTTGGCCATGTTTCCCCTCAGGCTGGAGGGCTAGAGTGAAACAATGGTCAAACGTAGCATGCTCTTAGCGTATATGCCATTTAGACTCGCAAATCTTTGTATAACAGTCCAGACGTCAGCCGAGTGCTGGTGATCTACATTATAAGTGGAAACTAGCCTGTATATGTTAATCGCTAGCCTTGCTTTTTACTGTTGATTTTTTCTGGAGTGTCACGACACGGTATTACACCGTTTCTCTCACCACTGCGATTCCTGTTGCAGTTGGGGCACTTTTTTACAAACATGGTGTGATGCAGGCTCATGCCTGGCCACCAGTACCTTGATTGTAATTCTTCCAGAGAATCTTTTAGTTTGAGGTGTCTTAGACCCTCGCCCATATGTGCATCTGCGATTAACAAGTTTCTCCTGTCCATGTTTGGAATCACTCTATCCCCCACTCCAGGGATTCGAGCAAAAGGGACGGAGTTTGCATCGATTATGTATGTATAATTGAGTGGATAGTTGATCGGTAGCGCTGAGGAGTCGCCTTTTGATGACGTTTTCACTGCCAGCACTGTTTCACCGTCAATATACTTCACTGTACGCTTTTTTCGAACTACGGAAGCCGATTTAGTTGCTACCGCTGTGGCTGTCTCAGCCAATGAATTCCCTGCAACGTGAACGCCATCACGCTGATGACTCAGGGAGTGTGTCACGTGAGTCTTTGGTAGTTCTTTTTGTAAAAGAGCTATTTGTTCCCAGAGCAGTTTCTGCTTTATTGTTGCATCTGTGTCATCTTTGTAACCGTTTTGAATCCATGTCTGCAAATCCTTGTTATATGATTTGACGCAGTAATATGAATCGGACACTATAAGTGTCGGGAATTCGCGATCCGCATTATCTAGCGCCATTTTCAATGCTATTATTTCAGTCTGTTGTTCTGAATTAGTTTCTACTGAGTGTGTTTTTGTTAATAGAGGTCTTAGTTTACCTCCGCGCCACACTTCTTTTGTAATCTCACATGTGGGGTTGTATGCTTGTTCTCCCCAAACGGAGGGTTGAGCATGTCCGTCTGTATAGATTACACAAGCGTATTGTCGTAAGGGCAGAATGTCGATAGGCAGAGGGAATGTTCTTTCATATTCTAGATTTTTTAATTCCTTTAGTTCTGGATCAAAGTAGTAGTATACTTTGTCCGTTGTAATTGAATTCACCCATTGTATCCATTCCGGATTCAATGTTGTTGTTGGTAAATTATCCGGGGTTGTTCATGCCTCAAAGGCCGATTCTGCTGTTCTGACTGTGATATGTCTACCATCCGCTTGATCTTTTTCTCTAGCTATTGTGGTTTGAACTGCATGAACAATGTTTTCCTTAATGCTGAATTTCTGTTCAGCTTCTGTGTACAAGTGTGATTTGAATGCAATTGGTACCTTTTCTCCCTCATTAGAGGTCAGGTATGTGAATCCGCATCTTCCTGGGATGACTCGAATCACAAGATTGCGTGTGTTATCACGTGTTTCTAATTTTGTTTTAATTAACATGTCTGTTTGTAAGGATCTCAGAATTTCTGTGTGTATTTGAGTCCAATTGGTTCTTTTAAAATCTGGTTTTATTAGATCATAAAGGGGTTTGACCCTTTCTGCGTAATTTACAATGTATGTTCTTCCGAAATTTAGGAAGCCTAGAATTGACTGTAGGTTTTTTAGTGTTCTAGGTGCTTGGAGTACGGCACATTTCTCTAGGAAATTGTCAGCCAGGCTTTTGCCTTCACTTGATAATTCATATCCTAAGAACAGGACTGTCAGATGGGCAATTCTGGATTTTTTAAAGTTGAATTTGTAACCCTCTGCTGCGAACCCAAGTATTATGGTGTTCACTCTCTTCAAGTGAGTCTCCAAGTCATCATCTGTTAAGTATATGTCGTCGACATATGATAATGCTTCGTCGTCATATGTTTGTAGTAATTCTGTTACTCTCGCTGAGAATACTCCCGGGCTGTTCTTGTACCCCTGGGCTAACCGACAGAATTGTTTTTGAGTGCCATTTATTGAGAATGCAGACAAATATCTGCTCTCTGGTGCTATGTTTTGACAAAAGAATCCATTAGAGATGTCTAATGTTGTTTTGTATTTTTTGCGCACTATGTTATTCATTAGTGCAGCACTATGCGAGTTTTGTACTGCAAAAGTTTTGCAACATGTGTTAAGGTGTCGGTAATCCAAAACTAGACGATATGAATTATCTGGTTTGGAGACCGGAAACAAAGGGTTGTTCATTTGTGAGGTGCAAGTTTCAATCACCCCCTGGTATTCTAGCTGATCTAGGATTTCTTTTACCTGTTTTTTAGCTTCTTGCTTAATTGGGTACTGCCTCTGTGCAGTAGGTTGTGATTTTAACTGGATTTTGTGAGGAGGAGAGTCCTCATCCCATCCTACGTGATTTTTATATAAAGCAGGAGCTAGGGCTACTGCCCACTTTCTAGCAAGTGTGTATTTTTTATGAATTGGGATGTGATTTGAGAAGGCAGGCATAATTATTTCTTCGCCATGAGGGCAATCCCTGACAAACTCTGGTGGCCAGTCTTTTTCAGCTAGAAGGATGTCATAGCCCTTGGAGAGATTATCCCAAAATAGTCCCCTTATTTTTCTAGTCTTATCCCCCTCTATACGTAAAGTTATTTCATATATTTTGTGAGGTTTGCTAACTCTGGTGTCTGCAGTTTCCACTTGAAGATATTCATTCGTGTCCACTGTCTCCAGATGATTCATAAGGACTTTGCGAGCTATGCTCACTTCTGCTGCGCTGTCTAGCATTGTCTGAGCCCATTCTCCGTTTTTCAGTTGTGTCCTCAGTATTCTCGGCATTGTTGACTACCTTGATACTAGCTACCTTCTTTTTTGGAAATTGTAATTTCTTTTTTAGCTGAGCAGGTTCCTTGTCTTTGGACTTGGTGTGCTCTTCTCTTTGTTCTGATCGTCCTCTTCTTTCCGATTTCTGCGAGGAAGTCTGAAAAGATTGAGAGGGACGTGTATCAATGTCTTGATATCTATCAGGCTTCTTTATATTATCCCTATTTCTAAGGTTATATCTTTTCGCAGAGGGGTCACTTTGGGGTGACCTGTGTCTTTGGTTCGGAGATTTTTCTCTCCGCCGAGGAGACCTTCCTCTGGACTGGAATTTCTTTTCTTTAGGATTGGATTGTTTGTTTCCATCCCAGCTCTTTTTTTGTGATGTTGAATTATTATTAAAAAATATTTTTTCAGGACTTTCAATCAGTTGTGGTTTTACTGGTATTCCACCTAAACTATCTCTACCTAGTTCCTCATAGGATTTTTCTATGATTCTGGCTATTTCAGCTGGTTGGTCTGCTATATCTGTCTCCTTTAACCTCTGGCGGATTGCCACGTTTGCTGCTTCTCCCTTTATGTTGGCTAATAATATAGCCGAGACCTGCTTGAAGTCTTTTAGTAATTTCATACCAAGAGTTAAAGCGGGCTCTGGACCATATTCGTCTTGAATTTGTTTTAGCACATCTGGTATTACCGAAATGGATGGAACACCGTGCGTTTTTGTGTAGATGGAAGCAAAGACTGTACCCCAAGTGTCACAGTCCTCAATGTGTGGTGCGATTCCCATTGGAAGACAGATAGTCAGAATCCTGTGTTTTTCTAACGGGGTGGTGTCTGGAAACACCGCCTCTATTTGGGTGATTTTTTGTGCTAATCAGAATGGTATTTGTTCCCGTTTAGCTGGTACTTTACCTAGGATTGTATGTTCTGTGGTGTAATTTTATTTGTGTTCCCCTGGTGAGGGGTCAGCTGTGGAATTTTAATTGCTGGTTGAATTGTTGAAGTCCGCATCACATATTGGACTAATTGTCTATGTAATTTTATTAATTGTTTCAACTGTGTTAATAGCTCTGCTGCAGACATCCCATTGATGTCTGGATGTGGTGTGTATCCGGCTAGGACCGGCCACGTTGCTCCTGGTCTACCTAAAGGACCGAGCCTGGTGACGTGATTATTGTGTTTTAGGGCGCCATTAAATAAGAGCAGGTGCTCTTGAAATTTAAGTGGTACTTCCACCTCCTCGAAAGGAGTGTACTCTCCAGGAGGTTCCTCTACTTTGTAATAGTGGAAGTACTTTGTTACAGCATTTGCTGCTGGAAAATGTATCCATGAATAGTATACCTCTGTCTGCCGATATTCGTGTGCCTCAATTACGAATATGACTGTACCACCTCTAGGTGTCAGTCCATTTTCTATAAGTTTTAAAGTTATAGATTTCCTCTTAATGACCAGGATGAGTATTATATCCTGGTCTGCGTCTAGCAGTGCAGCATCAGCTGCTGCGAGTTCAGTTGCTAATCTAACTGCCTCTCTTTCTCCTTCACTGTCTGACATTGTACTGTCCAGAAGGTTATTTTGTTTGTTTGCAGATCAGGTTTCTTGTGGAAACAAAGATTAGATGCACAATATTTTGGAACGGTTTATCCTTCAACGTTGACTAGACCAAGTACCATACATAGGAGTTTCCTCCTGCGAGGTTTGGCGGATATTACCTTTCACCCACTCCAGACGTCTTTGGAGTATTATGGGAAAAGGGGTCTGAGTGAGAAAGCACGACTGAGTTACTCTAAATGTCTTACGTTAATTTTATCGCCCTTCCAAACGCGTTGGGCGCCATGTAGTGTAGTTCCTATTATCCCAATAGGCTCTGCGCATTGGAATAATACCTTCAATAGTATAGGCCTAGACCAGACGTTAGCTAGGTCTACTACTGTCGATATTAGACTTAAAGTTTTGGGTTTGCCAGCTAGCTCAGAGTTCACTAGAAACTTTCTCGAATAGGCAAGGAGGAGTTGAACCTCCCTGGATAGACAAGAAGGGATTTAGTTTCTGACAACCATAGAACATGACAACTTTGCTCTCCCCTAATCAAGAGTGTATCTCGAGAGTCGTGTGAAAACAAAAGGCGATTTATTTTACTCAGTCAGTACGTGCATTCTTAGTCTCATCAGATTGTAGAGAAAAGGAAGAGACGGGCGTGTTCAATAAAAGATGTTATTTATTGATCAGTCTCTTTTCTCGTACAAGAGAAATGGATCGATATTATTGCAATACTTATGGTTAAGTAAAGTGCATACATTAAAAGCAGAAGTATAAAATAATACTGTAAAAACATTGATATTGTTTCTAGGCCATATGAAGGTTTAAAATGAATAAGATATATTACATACACATATACATTTGACTAATCGTACTCAACTGGTGTTTCTAACTACGCCTACCCCGTGTACCTGACCTAAGTCTAATGCGTGGGCGGGAATAGAAAGTTACAGTTTAAGTTAAGTTTGTTTTGCCAAGTGACTGACTAAAGAATTCTCTGCGAGGGGTTATTCAGTTCTGTACCTGGAATCTAGGATGGATGAGGGATGGTATCTCTCGTCTCTGGTCTCGATATTCCAGGCTGCCTGCGAGGGCTACCCGGAAGCGCCGGAGCTGGATTTCTCGGCAGGAGAAAAACGGCTTCTCGTTCTCAGCGCGTCAGGAAGGCGGGGCTGCGCCAGCGGGGCCTGCTCTGCTCTGGGCTTCGGCAAGTCTGGCTGCTCCGTCCTCGTCGCCACCGCGTGTGTTTGCATAGGGCAATATCGGTAATATTTATACCTTTAAGGTGCCGAGATTGACGTAAGGATGGACATAGATACGTCAATAAGGATGTCATACGACCAGGTCGTTAGCACATTCTTTTGCTGAAGTTCTCGGTGAAATCAAAACAATGGCCGCAGGGTTTTTCCCAAGGTGTCATAGGTTTGATTTGTTTTGAGAACTCCGTATGCCTTATCAGGGGCTGGAGGAATATCGCTTGTCTAATTAGATGGCAAGCGTTATGACCTAATCAGATAACACGCTCCTGTGCCGTAGTGTGGCTTTATCAGATAACGGTTCCTGCATCATGGGGGTTTTCTGCCTCATGGGATGGCTGCTAGTTAACTTGTTAGTTTGTTAACCAGAATAGGGTCAGGAATAGGGGGATCGATACAGAACCTATAGGAATACATCACAGACGGGGCGGAAAAGGGTTTATATGGTGGTGGTGTCTATTAGACACCGCCAGCCATATTAGGATAGGCATTTATGAATGCCTTTCCGTGGCGGCATGCGGAGTCCCCCTACTCCGGGGGTGGGGGGTGCACATGGGGGTACCTATGGTACCCCCCTGCATTTCAATGCACAACGTGCATTTATAGCATTGCGGTGGGCGGTGCTGCAATGCTAAAAATGCGGGAAGCGCCCGCCACTGTGGCGGGCACATCCTAATATGTACAATGGGACCCCCGCCCTTATGGCGGGTGGTCCCATTCACCGGTAGGGTGACGGGCGGACAAAGTCCGCCCGTCATCCTAATGGGGCCAAAGTCCGTCCGCCACTTTTCCGCCAAAGCAATTAGTCTAATTGCCTGGTGGATGGTGCAGGGTGCCTAAAATGGTGGTGGTGCCTAGCAGACACCGTCCACCAAATTAGGGTGTTGTTTAAAAACAGCCTTTCCATGGCGGTGATGCCGCCATGGAAATGCTGGTGGGGATTGGGTTTGGGGGCCCGTTGCGGAGGGAGGTGTTGCTGCACTGGGGGAATGCCCATGGTACCCCCCTGCATTTCACTGCACTGCATGGCAGACACTGTGTGGTGCCTCCCCCGTAGTGCAGGGAAATGCACAGCATCCCATTTCAACATTGTGTACGGTGCTGCAGTAGTAGCACAATCCGCAATGTTAAAAGACCGGAATGCGCCTGCCATATTGGCGGGTACATTGTAATTGCAGTGGTGGGACCGCCGCATGACGAGTGGGTGGTCCCACACACCGCAACAATGGCGGGCAGACTCATGTCCACCCGCCATCAAAATGAGCCCCATAGTTGGCTCAACTAACGATAACAGCCGATAAGCCTGAAACCTTTGGTTTTTTCAGTGAAATTCTAAGGTTTTTTAAATGCTAATTTCTAACTATAACGTCCCTGAAACCTATGTTTTTTTTCAGTGAATACATATATATATATATATATATATATATATATATATATATATATATATATAAAGTCAAAATTTGGGAGCTGTTGCTCACAGTGCCTTTCCCAGCCACTTCATGGCGGCGGTCCGTGATGAGGCAGGCAGCCTCAAACATATGCACCCAAGCCGTCGCACAATCGAAGCTGGACAGCAATCACGGACACAAAATCTGCTGCAGTTATCCTCCGTTTATTTCCAGGTCAGAATGGCAAATAACACTCAACGCGTTTCAGGATCACTCCCTTGTTCACAATAACTGCAGCAGATTTTGTGTCCGTGATTGCTGTCCTGCTTCGATTGTGCGACGGCTTGGGTGCATATATATAAATATATATGTACCAGTAACATAAAATCTAATAAAGAAAACATTTTATTATAAATTAAAACTTCAAACATTTTAAAACATGTTAAACAGTGCAACAGTAGGGAAAGTGTTGGATTGCAGAGGGGTAAAAATTACTATTCCCACTTCAGTAAGTGTAAAAGTAGGAAAAGTGTTGGATAGCGGAGGGGTAAAAATTACTATTCCCACTCCAGTGAATGAATGAATGAATGAATATATTTTATTGTATCAATTAACAAAAATTGTTACAAAAAGTGTCCTTTAAAATATCCACAAAACTTGCTTGCTACAGTAATCATCGTTAACTGCTACACATTTGGATGCACTAAATCCTGTAAAGCAAATCCTAAGAATACAGATCATAGATAATAAAAACATTAAAACCCAGGTGTCAATTATCAATTCAAGGCATTCAAAGGCCTATTTTGGAATAGAGATTCCAACAAAGTGCAAAATAGATACAGCTTGTCGCAGCGTGCAAATCAAAGTCTGGGCATGCCCAAAGTGCAGTCTTGAAGTTCTAAAGTGCAAGGTGCGTTACTTAAACGTTCTTTAACTTTATGTGCAAATTTGGCGAACCTTGCCAATTCCATCGGTGTCTCCAGGCTAAACAAGAGTTTCATGGCATCCTTTCAATTACGTGTCCCATATTTTAAAAACAATGGCCTTAGTAAAGTGCGACGTGCTTGTATTAGGCAGTGGCATATGCAGTCCAAATGGACCATGGATTCTTCATGCTGGTGGCAAAGTCTGCAGGTGGTAATCGCCTCTAGGGAGTGCAACAGTAGGGAAAGTGTTGGATAGCGAAGGGGTAGAAATTGCCATTCCCACTCCAGTGAGTGAAACCGTAGAGAAAGTGTTGGATAGCGGAGGGGTAAAAATTACTATTCTCACTCCAGTGAGTGCAACAGTAGGAAAAGTGTTGGAGAGCGGAGGGGTAAAAATGAATACTCCCACTCCAGTGAGTGCAACAGTAGGAAAAGTGTTGGAAAGCGGAGGGAAAAAATTACTATTCCCACACAAGTCAGTTTAACGGTAGGGAAAGTGTTGGATAGCGGAGGGGTAAAAATTACTATTCCCGCCCCAATCAGTGCAACAGTGAGGAAAGTGTTGGATAGCAGAGGGGTAAAAATTACTATTCCCACTCCAATGAGTGCAACAGTAGGGAAAGTGTTGGATAGTGGCAGGATAAAATGTACTATTCCCACTCTAATGAGTGCAACAGTAGGGAATGTGTTGGATAGCCGAGGGGTAAAGATTACTATTCCCAGTCCAGTCAGTGCAACAGTAGGGAAAGTGTTGGATTACAGAGTAGCAATTAATATTCTAACTCCAGTCAGTTCAAAATTAAAAACAAACAAAATTGTAAGAACAAAAATATTTAAAAAACTAAATAGATAAAAAAATATATAAATATGTTAAAAATCTAAATAAAAATATATTTAATATTAAATAACAACAAATTAGAATGTTAAATCGATATGACAAATACATACAATATTATATTAAATAAAATAAAAAATAATTTCCAAACAAATGAATATTTTTAATTAGAAATATTTAGAAACAAAAACATTAATTATGACATACATTTAATGTTCCTATTTCCAACCCTAAAACACCAAACAATTCACAACCCAAATCTAAATTTAAAAATAATGTACTTCCTAAATTAACATAATTAATGACCAATTAAAGAAATATTAATTAAAAAACAAATTAAAACTCATAAAAATTATTCAACTCCCCACACTTTACCCCTATAATCCCCACAACCCACAACTTAAATTAAACTGTAAGAAAATTAATTAAACAACTAAAACCTATTTTCAATTAATAAACTAATAGTATTTAACAACTAATTAAATGGTAACATTAATTTACTCCCCGCAATGTACCCCATAACAATAAAACCTACACACACACAAATATAAACAAATACCCTTATTAGATATAAATTACTTATTTAATATTAATGATCAACTAATTTTTAATTAATTAAACATAAATTACTTCCCACCCTTTTACCCTATAAACTTCACAACCCACACCTAAAATCGATTACACAAATCTCATATTTAATTCTCAATTAATTAATTATTCATTCACTAATTAATAATTAATTAAACAAATTATTTCCCTTGCTTTACCCCATAAACCCCGCAACCCACACCTAAAACAAATCGCACAATTACCATAATTATCAATTAATTAGTTAATATAAATTAACAACTAATTTTTAATTAATTAAATATAAATTACATCCCCCCTTTACCCATATAAACACCACATCCTGCACCTAAAATAATTACACAATTTCAGTAATTAATGTTCAATCAATTAATTAATATTAATTAAGTACTAATTATTAATAAATTAAAAATTAAATCCCAACCTTTACCCCATAAACCCCCAACTCACACCTAAAACAAATAGCACAATTACCATAACTAATTATCAATAAATTAGTTAATATAAATTAACAATTAAGTATTAATTAATTAAACAAATTACTTCCCACCCTTTACCCCTATAACCCCACAACCCACACCTAAAATTGAACACCCAATTTCCATAATTAGTTTTTAATCAATTAATTAATATAAATTAACAACTGATTAATAATCAATAAAAAATAAATTACTTCCCACCCATTACCCCTATAAACCACACAACCCACACCTAAACAAAATTACACACTCACCATAATTATCAATTTATTAATATTAACAATCAATTGATAATTAATTACAAATAAATTGCTTACCATTATTAACACTATAAAATGTAAATTAAATAAATAAAAAATAATCATTTATTATAATTAAATTACTTCCCACCCTATTTCCCTATAAACCCACAACCCGCTGCGGAACAAAAAAACTCCAAATTTTATTTAAAATAAAATTCATAACTTCATAAAAATGTAACACATATATTAAAAAACATAAACAATATTTATACAAAAAATCACATACATTTAAAATAAAAACTAAAATACATAACACTAATTAAAATATCAATAGTTTTACCAATTATATTTTTGCAAACAATATTAATGACTTATATTTTTTTAATGATATTTCTTACCTTAAATTCGATATTCTTGACCACGATATTCTTGCTGTCGATATTTCTGTATCACTATATTTCCAACTTGATATTTCTGTAAGTTGACATTTCCAACTCAAAATTCTGTCTCAACACCATCTCTTTCGATAGTTGCATCTTATTCTATGGTTTTGGTGCCTTTTGGCTTATTTCCAGCTTTAGAAATACCACATGGGTGCATATATGCTACGGTGAGAAAGCTGTGTATCCTAAAGTAGCCTGCATCTGTGTTGACTTATAGAAAGAAATCTACTGAACTAGGAATAGGGTGAGGGTCTATACAGATTTATGTACACTGTGGTCAGAGCCGAGTTGCATTTCTGCATCATTGTAGCAGTGGCATTTTGCACTAATTGAAGTTTGTTTATTGTCTTTACTCATAGTACAGGATAAGAGGCATTACAATAGACAAGCTTTTCCTGAACTAATGCATTCATGATGTTTATTCTCTGCTGGGTGGTAAACAGACAGCTTATGTGTGTCAGTTTGTTTTATGCTTTTATAAACTTTATTTAACAATAGCAGAAGCAACATGAAACATCCTGAATGGGTACAATGAAATGAAATATAAACTGTCACTAAATAAAAATGACATCTCCAGAGAAAAAGCTTTTAGGATTTTGCATTTGAGGGGAAGGGGGAGGTGCATGGGCAAGGAAGGAAGAAACAAAGGAAATACAGGATAATCATGAGATGGCGGAAATAAAACCCTTGCTAAGTGTATAACAAATGAGAGAATCTGAAAATATCATAAGACATAATTCAATAACAATGTAGAGTCACAATACTCTTGAAGAAATAATACCAAAACAGAGATGTAAGTAATCATGATGGATGGAAATTTCCAGATAACATTCAAAAACAGTATTAGAAGCAGAAATGTGAACATTTTGCAGGAAGGTGGTTAATGGCAACCACAACATATGTCTAATATGAAAAGAAGAACTAGAAGGCATATAAGTAGTATCTAACTTTTGTTGATAACACACAGAATCCCTCAAAACCTTGTAAGAAAGCTTAGAGGAACATTTCCAAGAAAGAGCTCTTTGTTGAAAGGCGATTTGCTAAAAATATATCAAATAATATGGTCTCAGGAAAGTGGAAAGAAAATTTGCTATTGAGAGTTTTTAAAAAGAAAGAGAGTAAGGAGGTTAAAGGATGATGTGTCTGAAATATTTAAGTAACTTGGTTCTTATACATTATGCCAGAAAGATAAGGTGTCGGGACACCAAAATAGCATAGGCATTATATCACTTTTGAGAAACGTACAAGACCAACATCGGCCTGAATTATCTGCAGATAATTTGGCACTATGAAGGAGAGTAATATGCAGTCTATGGTTAATAAAAAATAAAGTTTGGGTTACAGTAGCAGATCTGGAACATTTATAAGTACATAAGCAAATTTTGTTCCAAAATTTTATCTGCCAATTAACCCCTAAGTCTTTCTCCCAGAGGCACTCAGTCCTGGACTTGGTTTGAGTAGGATTTGGAGGTGACATAAGTTTATTAGTAATGGAAACCTTAAAATAACTGAGAACTGTTCTGTACTGGAGGTAAAACATCTTATAAGGTGAAGAGAACATCTAGGATGGTGTTTAGAAGCAATGAAAATGAGATTGAAAAGATTGTGGTCAATGTAATGTGTGTCTGAGTTGAGGAAAAGAAAAAGGATCACCGCACTGAAATAACTGTGATACTCAAATAATGCCCTTGTCTCGCCAAGGCCGCCAGAAAATAGGTCTATTATTTATTTTAATCAATTTATTATACCAAAGAGACATGGTCAAAAGGGTATTTTTGGATAAAACGAGGGGGGGATACAATGACCGCAATAAGTAACAAGATTGTTTGATAAGGGGAATGCAGTAAAGAAGATTTTGAAGAGAAAAAGTGAATCTCCTGAGTAGCAAAAGGATGAATCAACTTCTTTTCAATATCTAACCACAAAGAATGAAAACCAGAAGTTGATTGAGGAAGCCAGAGTTAAGTTTGATGTAATCTAAATCCTTTATCATATTGAAGAATATCTGAAAAGTTGATGCCGCCTTCTAGTATGAATTTCTTGAGTAAAGAAAGACAACCCCTGACTTTCTATTCTGCCATAGGAATATACAAAGAATAGAGCCTATTTTCTTAAAAGCAAGAGTAGTGCCGGAGACTGGATCAGAAATAAAAAGAAGAATATCATCAGCTTATGCTGCTAATTTCAGGTGTTGGTCACCAGATAGAAATCCGGATATGGACTAGTTATGTCTGAGGCTGAAGACGCGGGACGCTTGAGCACAATGGTTCATGCCGGCCCAGCCATAATTCAGTGTCATCTGCCATCAAGGGGCATTCCTGGTTCCTGCAACTGAAATGATCCTGTGAGAGGGTCCCCAGGTGCACTCTCTTTGGGAAGTCTGTGGATTCTTGGCAGGGCTGGTGATTACGGGAGGCATGCGTTGGGACCAGACACGGCACTAAAGATGGTGGCCGGAGCTTGATGTGTAAGGCATCCCCGGGGTTTGTGGGCCTGTGATGAGTGAGAGCTGTGGAGCTTGGAGGTGCTGAGAGGACTAGTGCTCTGGCGGGCCTCAGCTGGGCGTCTGCCTGCTGACCTGGGTTAGCATAGAGGATGATGGAAACCCTGTGTTTTTGGTCCTGGGCTTGGCGGCCATCTAAGGAAACTTACAAAACCCTGACATTTCTGGCAACTAGACACCCGGGAGAGTTATCATCATCAACATCATCAATAAAACTTTAAAAATGTAAACCATAAAAGTTACACAGCAAAGTACAATATAAGTGATGTTGCATTGTTTAAGTGATATCCAGAACAAAAAAAAAACAAAAAAAATAATAAATAGTTAAAAAGCCTGGCAAGCACTCATTACTGGTCCATGTAATGTCTACAATTGACAGTTGCTTTTAAGAAGCCCACAATAAAAAATAAGCAGTCCTCTTTCAATAGTTGGAGATACACCAATGCTGGTCAAACCTGCCTAATATTCAGTCTTTTTAAAAGAGGAACCAATTAGCGTTTACGAGGAAATTCATACATTTGACATAAAAACATAAAATGCAGCATATCCTGCAGAGACTTTCCGTCGCAGCCGCAGGGGGCTGCCACTTTGCTTGTAGTAAAACATTTAGGTCTGGCAAGCAGAAGGTGAAAAAGGTACAATCGAAACCTGGTTAAAAGGAATTTTTTGTGCGTGGACAGTGACCACATAAGATAAGGCTCTGCTCTTGGGGTTGTTTTAAGCATTATGTACATCGGCATACTTGGTTTCTGTACCTCCTTTGCTTCTCTAATCTGATTCCTACCTGCCAAGAAAGCGGTTTTGACTTCCTCCACATCTCTCTTAGTAATGCATTTGGGGTTATAGAATATATCCCTCTGCCCTAACCTACCAAGATTTTCCTTGACGTACCTCAGCCACGGAATGCGAGCTGAGTTGTCGAGTAACATACAATCTTTTATGATCAAATGGGTCAGGGGGAGGTCTGGATTCAGCCAGCACTTTCACCAATAAATCAGTGGGCGCAGGGAGAGTGCATCATTTATATACGGAACCCCCAGTTCCTCATGGACCGCTAAATTAGATGTACCACGGGGAACACACAAAAGCCGTTTCAGGAAGTCATTTTCCATTATTTGAAGGGATTCTCCCACATTGTATCCCCAAATTTCGCTGCCAAATGTAGCTATGGCCAGGCCTTTAGCCTGGTACACTTGCAGCAGAGCTCCGGTGGGTTTCTTCCCTAATTTGGAAGCAAAATTGAAAATTGCTGCATTCACCCTGAGAACATCCCCTTTTTTTCTATAATAGTGGACCCCAATTGAGCTTATTGTCGAAGAGGACCCCTAAATATGAAAACACATTTGTGCGGGGAATTTTTGAGTCTCCCACACTTTGGTGTTGTTAATTGCCAAATCCCTATCTGACATAAATCCAGAGACGGCGGTTAAAAGTGATTGTAAACCCCTTTCTGTCCTGGATATGAGGATATATTTATATGAGGATGGCATCATCCGCATATAACAGGACGGGGATCCCTCGCCTTCCAGGCTGTCAGCTATTAAATTCCTTAATATAGAAGTTAAATAAAAAGGGAGCCAATATACAGCCTTGCGGCACTCCCTTCTTAATATTAAAATCCCTCGTAACACGCAGGTCTTGTGAAAACCTAACATTGGCTTTAGTTGACTTATGTAAGTCCTCTAAAAAATGTACAATACTGGTCTCCATGCCCAATGCCCTCATGGACTAACAAAGCTTATTCCTATTGACACAATTAAAAGCCGATGAGAGATCCTTGAAGGCAAGAATAATGGTCCCAGGGCGAGCGATGGTATATTTGCTTAATATCTTTTTTAAAAACAGGGACTATGGTGGAGGTTGCCCAAGACTGAGGGCTTCCGTACTGTGCCGCCGCGTTAAAAATGGACTTGAATATCGGCGCCCGAAGGAGGGTCTGACTTGAAAAGATCTGGGGGGATCCCGTCAGGGCCAGGTGCTTTTCCAGCAGTTAAGCCTATTATACCTTCCAGGACCTCACCCCTCTCAAATATTAATACTGCCTCCTGAGTACCATGAGGAGTTCCTCGATTTTGCGCAGGCGGGCAGTCAAACATAAGTTCAAAATGTGATTCCCACTCCTCCTCTGTTATGTGGCAATCGAGGCCCACCCCCTTCCTGGTCAAACAGCGGTTTATTTACCACACCCCAAAACTTCGAGCTGTTTCTAAGAGTGTCAGGATCCAGCAACTCCCTCCATGCTTCATCCTTAAGTGTTCTCTTTCATGCGGCAAGGGCCAACTTATATTCCCTACGGCAAGTGGAGACATCAGCTTGCACTCTTGGATTTAGTGGCAAAGCTTCCCTAAGCCTCCTAGCTGCTTTGGAGCAGTTGGTATCAAACCATCTGGGGCCGGCCATAGTTTGACCTTTTGCTGGGGCAGATAACAGCCCGCAACCTTTGCTGAAATGGATTTAAAGGCAGCCAAAACCCCCTTTGGCGAGGGCCGTTCCATTGTGCAGAGAGATAGTTCGTCAGCACAAACAGTTTTAATTCTATCAAAGATTATTTCTGGGGTCACCTGTGACCATTTCAATCTGCGCATTCCAACAGTTGGTCGCAGTGAG
Organism: Lissotriton helveticus; assembly: GCF_964261635.1. Lineage (NCBI taxonomy): Eukaryota > Metazoa > Chordata > Amphibia > Caudata > Salamandridae > Lissotriton > Lissotriton helveticus. The sequence goes on from NC_136059.1 coordinate 388,584,292, forward strand.
CCGAGTTTTTGTGCAACCCCTGTTTGTTCAGCAAGGGGGCCTGTCAAGTGGAGTGTTATAGGATTGTGGTCACTGAATTCACTCTCTATGATTTTAAAAGTGCTTACAAAGGTTTGTAGGGAAGATGAAATGAAGACATAATCATTAAATGACCCCTTCCCATGTCCCTTAAACGTAGGTATGGTAAAATTAGTGCAAGGGTCCGTTAAAACCATTGTGGCCATCAGATCTAATTCATTAATCAGAGCGTTTAATAACTTCCCTTCGGCCGTGTGTTCAAAGTGGAAACCGTGCATGCGAGGACAGCCTATGTCAGGTATGCAAGACATTAGCGGCTCACCACAGGGATGTATGTTAAAATCACCGGCAACCACAAGGCTAGGTAAGCTTTGGCATCAAGAATTGGGTTATGGGTTCACTAAGGGCAGTTATGTTACTGGGCTCACACAGGAGAGAAACAGAGTTATAAAAATTAACCAGTCCACATCTGGTAAGCCCCTTTCGTACCATTAGAGCTTGAATTCCTGGGTGTGTAGTTGGTAATATCTCCACTTTGCATGCAATTGTCACAGAGATGTAAGTGATCAACCCACCCTTTTGTCTCCCCCTTAAAGAGGGTTTAGCTGGGACAAGAAGGCTTTGTAGCCTTCCAGGAAAAGTTCACATTGTACTGACCACGTTTCCTGTAGGCAGATTATCAGAAATGGCTTAACGTAAACTATCCATCTAGGATCCTGTAGCTTAGCAGCCAAACCCGCTATGTTCCAAGATAAAAAGTTGTTTGAACTCCTCCTTGGGGGTCCGGCCGCTATAACCCTAGGATCCTGGGATACTGCAACCTGCTCCGACCCAACTGAAACAGAGCCCCGCAGTCAATCACATTCCTCCATACCGGTCAGGGTATCAAATCTGTTATTTAGGGTCAATCTATGGTCAATTCCAAAATGCCTGTCCATCATTGGTTGGAGTTGCACTAGGGGGGTACGATGAGGAATAGGTTCAGGTCTTGTTCGAGCATCTCCTGAGCGGTGTTCTCCGTATTCTACTCCCACCATATCCCTGCTGCAAGGCGGCCTATAAAAGAAACCCAAGGGTAGTATTTTAATTACAGAACTCGCTAGTGGGGAGAGACTGTAATCCCTTGAAAAAATATGGCCTGCAGTATAGGGGTTGTCAAAGTTAATGATGATACAATAACCAATCCCTTGTTTGCGTGAATTCCCAATCCAATTGCCCCTACGTGCCATGATTATATTGTTGGATATGTTAGCCCCAACTGTAGTGTTCTGTGCAAACCAGTGGCTTATTTTATTTATTAGCTGCCGTAGTTTTCCCTTTTCCCTAGAGGAAGGGCAGGAATATACCCCAAGATCGCTACATAGGGAGTGGATTCAGGAGGGAGATCAATAGTAGGGAGACTAGTTAACTGAAAAAACTTCACATCTGGACTCTTGCCCTTCTGCGGCGTAAAAGGTCCTGTTCTAATAGGTATGGACTGTCTAGAGTCTAAGATGTTGGTACTTACAGGCTTGTGACCACCTAATCAGCTTTTCTGGTGACCTACTATTGGATGTTAACCTCACAGCGGCGGCTCCCCCATCTCTGTCCAGCCCCGCTATAGCTCTTTCAGTGGTAACTCGAGTATTGGGTTTCATTGAGTTTGCTGTTGCACTATCCTGGGGAATATTTTCCTCCAACGTTTCTAAGTTGGACAGCCTGTCTTCGATCATACCTATTTTTTGAAGTATAGGATCTATTAGGGTAGTCATCATGGTTTCTTATCTCCCCAGTAGTCCCCCTCTAGAGAACGCCCAAATGGTGTCCCTGTCCTAGAGTGATTCTGGGTGGTTGAATTTACATTGTTAACATCGCCCATAGTGGTAGCTTCTGCCCTGGTCCTCCCCGGACTACCCCTCACCGATTTCTTTGTCTGCCTGGTCCCCCTATTTTTCTTAGTTACAGCTGGGGGATTGGTAGGGTGGGTAGGCTTTGCTTTTGCTTTTTGTGCTCTTGTTCTCAATTTTTGTTTAACTGGGCTAGGTTCCTGCTCCAAGGTTATAGAAGGGACTGTTTCATTCCACTGTGTTGCGTTTGCAATTGGTGATTGACTACGCTGTTCAAGTGGCATCTCCTGTTAGGAACAAACGAGACATCAGGAGTAGCAGGGGTAGGGGAAAGCCTGCCTTGTGAAATAAAAGGCTCCAAAGATAACCTACGCTCCGTTAACAAAATGTCTTTATTGAGGACAGATTCTGCCCTGGTTAGAAAGGCGTCTAAAGTTCCAGCTATAAATTTCCTCACCGTTAACAACTGCACACCCGGGAGAGTCAATAGAGGTGTGTCTTCTGTAGATTCCCCAATGTTTTCATCCCCAGAATCCCCAGCAAACCTCACATTTAGCTACAAAAAGTACATTTTCCTCACATTTCGGTTTGGAAAGTTGTTGGATCACAGGTCAAGCTAAAATTTTCTACCACCCTGCCTACCCACAGGTCTCCCAATAAAAATGCCGGGCCAAGTGCCCAAGACTGGGAAGGGACCAAAACCTATTGTGGAGGCATCACAATTATTGATCACAAAATAACCTGGTTTGGCAAGGCCTCAGCTGGGCATCCACGTGCTAACCTGGCTTGGCATAGTGGGGTCTACCCGGGACTGGTGATGGAAACTGTTATACCCTACTTAAATGTATAACATGTACTCTAGCCCTGCAGCCTCTAGCTGCTCAGCCAGAGTGTGAGTTGGTCTTAGAATGTTGGTGTGCCTGTGATGTGTGGAATGCCTGGGTGTCTGAGTGGGATGAATGTTGGCAGTTAGAGATGGGCTGAGCAGCTAGGCAGGCTGCTCCTGGTGGGGTTGGTACCACACTAGGCTGGCTGGAGTCAAGACAGATGTATCCTGAACTGAAGACTTTATAAAGAAGACCTAAATATACATCCTGGCTCCTGGTGTCTTTCTACATAGGCCACAACATATGTTTGGCGACGAGGATGGGATCTCCACGCCAGCACAGGGGTAGCTGTATACATTTTTGGGAATTATGCTCTTATGGTATACAAGCTTGAGTGGAGGCAAAACGTGAAGTGATGTTCCCAGTTCATTTTCTTTTTATCTTCAAGTACGTCTATTTTAATTCATATGCCTCGCAGCCCTCTTGATGTTTGGCAGTTCAACTGCTTTCTGTTGATTTGAAATTGATGGCGCGCGCTGTTTCCTCCAGACCACGCGCGCTCTCACCTTCATTGTAGCTGCCTCCTTGTTCTCATGATATCTCCCGGCGGTATGTGATCTCCTCAAGGGGGTTGGGATGTAGATTAGTTCCCATATTGGATCCTGGTTTATTCTTACAATGGGTCTGTGTGTTACTCCTACATGGGGTATGTAACCTCCACGAGGGGGTTGGGACATGGCTTAGTTTCCATAGTTATTCTGCACCTAGGTTAACCCTTATTCTGGGTTGGGAAATGGACTTAATCTCCATTTACAGTTGCGCGCAGTACCAAAGTACAGCCCTAAACGGGTGTTTCTATGGGTGACGACCCATATAGATTTTGTTTCCCTTACTCTTGGGATTGAAGTCGCAGGGTAGTTTACCTTCAGCGCTAATATATGTCATGCTTTTGGGCATTTATGTTGCAGGGCATTTTACTCTTTTCGCTACAGTAGTTATATGTCACAGTGTATTATGTAGAATGCTACGTTTTGTGGTTTTTTTGCAATGTTTTGCTGTAGCTTACGCTTCAAAATTTTTAAAAATCTGTTTTTAGGAGGGTTGGGGGATATTGCTATTCAATTGTATGTATCTTAACCATCTTTTCTTTACTTACTGGTAATTTCTCCTGTGATGTTTTGTCTTCATTGCTGCATCCTAGAGATTTGTACTATCATTGATTTTTCTTGTTTTTATGGTTCTATCTTCTTTGATGCTTTGTCCATTTGCTGCATCTTTGAAATTCGTTCCATTACTTTACCTGTGCTTAGTTCTCTCGTTTCCTTTTTGCTTTTGTTTAAGGAAAAAGGGATAATGTTATACCCTACTTAAATGTATAACATGTACTCTAGCCCTGCTGCCTCTAGCTGCTCAGCCAGAGTGTGAGTTGGTCTTAGAATGTTGGTGTGCCTGTGATGCGTGGAATGCCTGGGTGTCTGAGTGGGATGAATGTTGGCAGTTAGAGATGGGCTGAGCAGCTAGGCATGCTGCTCCTGGTGGGGCTGGTACCACACTAGGCTGGCTGGAGTCAAGACAGATGTATCCTGAACTGAAGACTTAATAAAGAAGACCTAAATATATATCCTGGCTCCTGGTGTCTTTCTACATAGGACACAACAGAAACCCTGTGTTTTTGGTCCTGGGATTGGTGGCCTTCTAGGGAAACCTACCAAACCCAGACATTTCTAAAAACGTACTGGCACATACATCAATATTGCAATTTGCGATTTCTTAATTGCGAAAAATAAGGAATCGCAATTAAGGAATTGCAAACTGCAATGCATCAAGAAATTGCTAAAAAAATAGTGATTTCTTAAAATTCCTTAATTGCGATTCTCTAATTGGGAATTGCAATTAAGGAATACCTCCCCATCCATTCCTATGGGCCTAGAGGCCCATAGGAATGAATGGAAAGACATTCTTAATTTGCAATTCACCATTAGAAATTCGCAAATTAAGAATGCAATTTCAAGGGTGCAGGGGTGTCCAAAGGACACCCTGTTGCACCCCTGAAATCTGCTTAGAAGTACATTTTGCACACTCACATGCCCCAAGGGCATGTGTGTGTGTAAAATGGAACTTTGATTTGCTCCCCTTATTTGCGAATTCGCAAATTTTAAAAGTTTGATGCATTGCATTTAAGGAATCTCAATTTGAGATTCCTTAAATGCAATCGCAATTTAAGAAATCGCAATTTTGCGATTTTCTTAAATTGCGAAAATTACAAAAATGATAATGCATCCCAAAAATGGGAATTGCATTCGCAAACGGCTGAATTTTGCGATTCGCACCATTTGCGAATGCAATTTCCAATGATGCATGTGCCCCTAAACACCTGGGGGGGTCCAGGGAAGTGTGGCTTACATGTATCCCCCCCTACGTTTTCTTACCCACATACCCCTGCAAACCTCAAATTTAGCTAAAAAAACAAATTTTCCTTACATCACTGCACTGGCACAAATTTCTTACCATCCAGAGTTCCTCTCGGTCTCCTGAGTACAATGATACCTCATTATCAAAAACTTTATTTAGGCTATTCATAAATTACAGTACATAAACAGATACAATCCATATATAATTACAGAGGTAACTGTGAAAAAACATACAAGTAAAACATGTTTCCAGTAATCAACTAACAATACCTTTGGTATATAATAAACAGCATCATCTAGTTACCTTCCTGAGCTTTATCAGTAATGGGTTGATAAAATCCAAAAAGGCTCCAATTGAGAATTAGGTGTAAAATCTATTAAAAAAAACAGAAGTAAATGACCCCTCAGTTACATTCTGGCATTCCCTGTAATGGGTTTCAAAAAAGGGGGGAGGCGAGAGGACACTATTAACCACTCAAGATGGTGGAAGGTCCAGTAGCAGCTTAGTGTCCGTACTGAGTACTAGAGAAGCAAATCAAAAAATGGGGTTGCTGCACTGTTCCATAAGGAAAAGGAGGGAGGGAAATAGTTAGCTGGCGTGACCAAGAAGGGGAATTAAATGATACCCTGGGGCATCCATTATGTTGGATGTATTTGCCTCACACACCCCGAGTCCACATGCACAGCTAGTTTCTACTAGGGGTCACACAACATAATAGGCTGACACCTAGGCAACTAGCTTCACCTTTTAACTGTAGCCAGGGGACCCCCAGAATAAAGTCCATTCCGGTACCCCTTGTTACATTTTAGCCGCCTTATCATAGGAATACACTACCCTGCCCACATACCCCCACTTCACCAAAAGGCAGTTGGAAAAAGATCTCCGCCAAAGAGCCCCTCTCTGAGGTGTGCCCGTCGGGGATTGCACCGCCTCCCCGACGAGGAGCAACCGCCGATGATGAAGCATGACACTCCTCGGGGTGTGTGAGGCAAATACATCCAACATAATGGATGCCCCAGGGTATCATTTAATTCCCCTTCTTGGTCACGCCAGCTAACTATTCCCTGTAATGGACATGGTCCCAATATGCATCCAGATGTGGACAAACTAATCATGGTAACCTTGGAGAACCAGTACTCCCCTAAACCAATGTGAACAAATAACTTTTGGAGATACGAGAGCCATTTGATCTTGGCACAACCAGCCAGTGATGCCACCTCCTCCAGGGCTTCACAATGATCCTCCAGGTCTCCAGAACATTTCAGCATTACCCAGTAGCGTAGCAGCCTTAATTGGGCATTGTGTATTATTGAGTGTAATGTCCCTTCTTAGTGGCATTAGTGGAGTGTTATTGCAACAGGGAAGAGCCAAAAATGTGTAGAGTGAAGGGGGAACGAAAGCGGATCCAAGAGGGCAGATTTTCTTTAATACGTTTTTGGACTGACTTTGGTTTGGGCACTCACACAAGTGAGGTATCATTTTACTCAGGAGACCGAGGAGAACACAGTGTGAAAGGAAATATGTGATCCCATGCAGAAATGTGTGGAAACTATGATATTTTAGCTAAATTTGAGGTTTACAGAGGGTTCTGGGCAGGAAAGCACTGAGGGACCCACGCAAGCCGCACTTCCCTGGACCATCCCAGATGTCTAGTTTTCAAAAATATCTGGGTTTGGTAAGATTTCTTAGATGGCCACCGAGCACAGGACCAAAAATGCAGGTGACCCCCTTGCAAAACCAGATCCTTTGTGATTGATAATTTTGATGTCCCACAATATGTTTCGGGCCCCCTTTCAGGCACTTGGCCTACCCACACAAATGAGGAAGCATTTTTATCAAGATACCTGGGGGAATGCTGAGTGGTAGGAAATGTATGCTGACCTGGTGATCTCACAACTTTTCCACACAGAAATGTGAGGAAAGCATGTTTTTTGTTTTAAGCTAAATTTAAGGTTTGCAGGGGATTCTGGGAATCAAACATTGGGGGATCCATGTAAGCCACACCTCCCTAGTGTCTCCTGGGTGTCTAGTTTTCAGAAATGTAAGGTAGGTTTTCTTAGATTGCCGCAAAGCCCAGCTCCAAAAACGCAGGTGACCCCTTGCAAAATTAGGCAGTTTTGTGACTGATAATTTTAATGTTAGCACAATATGTTTTGGGCCCTTCAGTGTTGCAGTGATTTGGCCCTCCCACACATGTGAGGTAGCATTTTTAGTGGGAGACCTAGGGAAATGCTGGGTAGTAGGACATCTGTGCCGACCCAGTGATCCTACAACTTTCCCACACAGAAATGTTAGGAAAATTTGATTTTTTTCAGCTAGATTTGAGGTTTGCAGGGGATTCTGGGTAAGAAACCTTTGATGGATCCATGCAACCCACACCTCCCTGGACTTTCCCAGGTGTTTAGTTTGCAGAAATGTCTGAGTTTTGGTAGTTTACCTCCATGGCAGCTGAGCCCAGGAACAAAAACACAGGCTACTCCTTTGCAAAACCAGGTTGTTTTATGCTAGCTCATTTTGATGTCTCCACAATACGTTTTGAGCAATTTCCTGTTGCAGGCACTAGGGCTACCCACACAAGTGAGGTACCATTTTTATTGGAAGACTTATGGAAATGCTGGGTGAGAGGAAGATTGTGGCTACCTGCAGATTCCAGAACGTTCCATCACAGAAATGTGAGGAAACTGTGTTTTTTGACAATGTTTGAGGTTTGCAAGGAATTCTGAATAACAGAACCTGTGAGAGCCACACAAGTCACCCTATCCTGGATTTCTCTGGGTGTTTAGTTTTCAATAATGTACAGGTTTGCTAGGTTTCCCTAGGTTCTGGCTGAGCTGGGGCCCAAAATCCACAGTTAGACACATTGCAAAAAAAAGGGTCAGAATCAAGTGGAAAGATGTGATGAGTCCACATTACGCGTTGGGCCGTTTCCTGTAACGGCCACTAGGCCCATCCACACAGGTGAGGTACCATTTTTATTGGGAGATTTGGGAGAACGCTGAGTGGAAGGAAGTTTGTTGCTCCCCTTAGATTCCAGACCTTTTCATCACAGAAATGTGAGGAAAATGTGTTTTTTTGACAGAATTTGAGGTTTGCGAAGAATTCTGGATAACAGAACCTGGTGAGAGCCACACAGGTCACCACATCCTGAATTCCCCTGGGTGTCAGGTTTTCAAAAATGTGCAGCTTTGCCAGGTTTATCTAGGTGCCGGATGAGGTAGGGTCCAATATCCAAAGTTAGGCACATTGCAAAAAAAGGGTCAGTTTTCAGTGGAAAAATGGGATGTGTCCACATTGCATTTTGGCCCATTTCATATTGAGGGCAGTAGGCCTACTGACACAAGTGAGGTACCATTTTTATTTGGAGACTTAGGGGAATGCTGAGTGGAAGGAATTTTGCGGCTCCCCTAAGATTCCAGGGCTTTCCATCTCAGAAATGTGAGGAAAATTTGTTTTTTTCAGCTAGATTTGAGGTTTGCAGGGGATTCTGGGTAAGACACCTTTGATGGATCCATTCAGCCCACACCTCCCTGGACTTCCCCAGGTGTTTAGTTTTCAGAAATGTCTGAGTTTTGGTAGTTTACCTCCATGGCAGCTGAGCCCAGGAACAAAAACACAGGTTACTCCCTTGCAAAACCAGGTTGTTTTATGCTAGCTCATTTTGATGTCTCCACAATAAGTTTTGAGCAATTTCCTGTTGCAGGCACTAGGGCTACCCACACAAGTGAGGTACCATTTCTATTGGAAGACTTATGGAAATGCTGGGTGGGAGGAAGATTGTGGCTACCTGCAGATTCCAGAACGTTCCATCACAGAAATGTGAGGAAAATGTGTTTTTGACAATGTTTAAGGTTTTACAAGGAATTCTGAATAACAGAACCTGTGAAAGCCGCACAAGTCACCCTATCCTGGATTTCTCTGGGTGTTTAGTTTTCAATAAAGTACAGGTTTGCTAGGTTTCCCTAGGTGCCGGCTGAGCTGGGGCCCAAAATCCACAGCTAGACACATTGCAAAAAAAAGGGTCAGTATCAAGTGGAAAGATGTGATGTGTCCACATTGCGTTTTGGGCTGTTTCCTGTAACGGACACTAGGCCCATCCACACAGGTGAGGTACCACTTTTATTGGGAGATTTGGGAGAACACTGAGTGGAAGGAAGTTTGTTGCTCCCCTTAGATTCCAGAACTTTTCATCACAGAAATGTGAGGAAAATGTGTTTTTTTGACAGAATTTGAGGTTTGCGAAGAATTCTGGATAACAGACCCTGGTGAAAGCCACACAGGTCACCACATCCTGAATTCCCCTGGGTGTCAGGTTTTCAAACATTTACAGCTTTGCCAGGTTTACCTAGGTGCTGGCTGAGGTAGGGTCCAATATCCACAGTTAGGCACATTGCAAAAAAAGGGTCCGTTTTCGGTGGGAAAATGGGATGTGTCCACATTGCATTTTGGGCCATTTCATATTGAGGGCACTAGGTCTACTGACACAAGTGAGGTACCATTTTTTATTGGGAGACTAGGGGGAATAATGAGTGGAAGGAAGTTTGTGGCTCCCCTCAGATTTCAGGGCTTTCCATCTCAGAAATTGAGGAACATTTATTTTTCCAGGCATATTTTGACCTTTACAAGGAATTCTGGGTAAAAATATCCTGGTGAGAGCCACACAAGTCACTTCATCCTGGATTCCCCTGGGTGTCCAGTTTTCACAATTGTGCAGGTTTGCTAGGTATCTCTAATTTCCGGCTGATCTGGGGCCCAAAATCTACAGCTAGGCACATTGCAAAAAAAAAGGGTCCGTTTTGAGTGGAAAAATGTGATGTGTCCTCATTGTGCTTTGGACCATTTCCTGTTGCGGGCACTAGGCCTACCCACACAAGTGAGGCATCGATTTTATCGGGAGATTTGGGAAAATGCTATGTGGGTGGACGTTTTTAGCTCCCCACTGATTCCCGAACGTTCCATCACAGAAATGTGAAGACAGTTTTTTTTACAAAGTTTGAGGTTTGCAAGGAATTCTGGATAACAGAACCTGGTGAGAGCCACACAAGTCACCTCATCCTGGTTGAAAGCACAAAAAATAGGAATAATACGCTATGTCCCTGTAAAATTCCAAAACTGTGTAGACGCTCTCTCCACATCGCTATTGAAGATCTACTGGGGCCACGGACTCCCTCCTATTGAGGAGTGGTTTGTGCGCTGCGCTGTCCGCTGTGGCACTCTCCTGAGTTCTGGAACCTCGGAGTGGGGATGGGAATGCGTCCCAACACGTTTAGCATCTGAGATATACGCCTGGCGGCGAGTTGGGGGGCAGTGAGGCCAAGCACACGTTCTCCCTACCAGTACCTCACAGTCTCCTGCTCCCACCTCTGACGGAGTGACCACTGTGGCGAACGGTTGTGTTGTTCCAGTGGTGGGGCCCATCTTGTAGGTGAGGGTCACAAGGGTTTGGCCGAGCCTAGGGTATTTCACCTACACACACTTTGCAGCCTATCGACCAGGACGTCGCCCGGCAGACACGTGCATTCCACGTAGACCTGCCTTGGAAGTTCCTCTGCTGAGGCTGACGCAGACGGCCCCATGTGATTTTATCTGAGACTGTGCAGTGGCATCTCGTATCAGTGATGACGGGGTCCCCTCTTTGCTTTATCCGTCTGTTGCCTCCCCCTGGGGCCCCTGTGGGGGGAGACTTGTCATCTGAAGGACCTCTGGTCACTGGACTCGAGGTGGGACACATCGTTGACTGGAGCGAGACCTCATTGTGGAGAGACCGATCCTAGCCACAGCCGGGGACACTACACTGGGGAGACCAAGGAGGCTTGACGTTATAGCCTCACTATCTAGGAGAAGCGCTCAGCAGATCGTCATGGGCTGCCTGCGCAACAACAACCCAATGTGCCTCTTGGGGGCCAGGCTGGGACATTACTCACGACCCCCAGATCAACACTTGCCACAAATCCGCCCGACATTGCCACCAAACTAGACTATGTGCTGGCGGCTGTTGAACGCATCAGCAGTGCCCGGGACTTGACCCGCACCTCCTTGGAGGGCAGAATGGACAGGATCACCTCGAACTTCATGCTCCTCCGAGCTGACCAACACAAACTTTCAGACCGGGTTCGTGACACGGAAGCCATGCTGGCATACCTCTAACCCCGTTCCCAGAAATGCTCCTCAGCACTTCAAGATCTTCTAGACCGGGTTTGCACGCTGGAGGAGAAGGTGGATGACACGGAGGGTCGTTCACGGTGGAATAATGTGTGCGTGGTCAATCTCCCTGAAGGGGAGGAGGAACAGGTGCCAGAGACCTTCACGGAGACCTGGATAAAGGAGCTCATGCCTCCCGTATCACTCTCCCCACAATTTGTAGTGGAACAGGCTGTAGTGTAGTTCCTATATTCCCAATATGCTCTGCGCATTGGAATAATATATCCTATAGTTTAGACATAGGACTGAGGTCTAATAGGACTCTATCGAATACATTAGACTTAATTGTGAGTGCCAGCTAGCTCAGAGGTCACTAGAAACTTTCTCAAATTCACAAGAAGGGATTAGTTTCTGACAACCGCATAAACATGACAAATTTGTTTCCCCTAGATAAAATCGATCATCAGAGTCGTGGAAACAATAGATAGATATTTCACTCAGTCAATCGTGCATGCTTCGTTTCACCAGAGGTGCAGAGAAATAGATAGACGGGCGTTTTCAATAAAAGGGTTTTATTGAACAGTCTTCTTTCTCAAGCATAAGAAATTAACTGCTACAATCGTAAAACTGGTTGTAAAATATAGTGCATACAGTATAAAGAGTAGAATACAATAAAACTGTAAGAGCATTGTATGGTTCCTAAACCATAGATAAATACATACATAAATAACAGAGGCTAAAAGTACTCAACTGGTGCTTCTAAAATAATTAACCGAAGTTTAGTACGAGGGAAGAGGTAAGTGAGGTGTAGCATAAATGAAATATTCTTTTGCCAAGAATCTGTCCAAGATTTCTCTTAGGGTCTAATCAGCTCCATACCTTAGTTTGGAATGAAGAAGGTCAGGCTCAGGACTCGATTTCCCAGCAACCAGCAAGGGTAGCATGGAAACACTGGAGCTGGATTTTTTGGCAGGAGAAAAGGCAGCGTCTCTCTCAGTGCGTCTGCTGAAGGGTCGGCTTCCTTCGGCACTTGCTGTAGCAGGATGTGTCGGGCAAGTAGAAAGTCGAACTGCTCCAAACCACCGTGTGTTTGCTAAGGCAAGTGTGGGCATATTTATACCTTGAAGTTGCCGAGTTTGACGTAAAGGTGGACATAATAACGGCATTAAAGACTCTCGGTTCTTTGAAAACTCCATGAGTTCTTGGACAAGTCAGTTCTCGAGCAAGGGAAAGTCCCTAGCTGCTGAAGCCGAGTTTTCCAAGAAATCGTTGTAGATTTTTGGAACTAGTGGAAGTAGCCCTGCCGTATTAGGACTGCAAGAGCTATGTCTAAATATGGTTATGATTCTTATGCCTATATAAGGACATAGTGATTTATACCTATATAAGGGCATGAATCGGGAAATTTACAATAGTGTCCTAAAATGGTTTACAACACCCACTCCACGCTATTATGTTCATCTAAGAGTAAATACTAAAACATAGAAGCCAGAGTATGTGTTTTTACAATCCCATCCTAAAAATACATGAAATGTATTTTGAAAATGGTCGTACTCATAATGAGCATTTGTACAGTATGCATCTAAAATCAATGATTTCATTGTAAGCATTTGATATGATATTTAGCAATGCTAACCAAATGAATCACAAAATTTACATTTATGAAATGGCTCTAGATACAGAAAAGAAATTCGAGACCATCCCATAGCAGAACATACAAGCTAGTTTGATTTGTGCATTAGGTCAATATTGTTTCTAGGAAGTAGTCAAAGAATTCTTATTCTCTAAGAATAATTCTACTTTAAGCAGATTACTTTGTGCCAACGTTCAGTCTGTTTTGGAAAAAAAGTCAAATTAAATTGTAGTGAAATAGAGTTCCAAACTTGGAAGCTTCTATTTTGAAAAAGGTGAATGTCGAATTTCAGAGTTCCAAAAAGAACGCCTTGTGATAATTTCAAAAGTTATTCTCGGTGTCAGGAGAAAACAGTAAGTCATCAAGGCTGGCAAAGAAATCGTCTACCACAGTATATGAAAGTTCAACCACTTCATTAAGAAGGTCATTTGTACACAGATGTGAAGCATCGCCGTCAGCGTCAGTCACATTAACAATGTTCGCAGTAGATGGTACCTGTGTGCCTGTTGGCCCACGTATCTCACCTGCAGTTGGATTTGCCGGTGAGATCTCAATGAATGCCATCATCAGGATTGGTAGCCGTTGGGGACAACACAACACATGAGCCGTTACCGGACCCAGTAATGCGCCAGCATCCGTTGGCATAGCCGATGGTAGTGTTAGACAAATATCTAACACGCATTCTTCTCCACAAAGCAGGCATCGTAGAACAGGTAAGATGCAATCTTGCCAGATTGGTCTGAATGACTGGAACCATGTGGTATTCAGATCTCTCAAACGAGCCAAGCCAAGGATCTGTGTTATTCTGTCACGATACCTCATTGACTGGAGCTCATTCTCCATGCTGACTTGGGTATCGCTGGTGGCCGGATTTGCCATAACGGAGCAGGAGGAATAAAAATAGTATCCCTGCTACGAGTCCCAGAATGAGAGGCAGGCCGCCGAACACAGAGTGTACGAAGTTAGGAAAAATGCCCAGGACTGCTTCAAAGGGTGCTAACAATCCCGAGAAAATCGTCTTAAATACATGTGCAATACCGCTGGTATCAGACATGTTAAAGATACGAGCTAACATTTCTGTGAAATGTATTGGGCAGTTTGTTGATAATAATGCATGTATCTCTGCAGAGGACCTTGCAACTTGCAGATCATAGGTCTCTCTGGACGAGGCCAGTAGCACCGTTTTTTGCAAAAGAATGGCTTTCATTCTGCTTAAAGTATCAAGAGATGTTCAGTGAAGGCCATAGCGGCGACTCCCCGTTTGTCTTGGTTTTTGGAAACAATACTTGTATACAACAAGTGACCCTGGCTGACACAGTAACGAGATAGTCTATTCCTGGCATCATTCCACAACAGCTGTGATCATTTAACATAATGTAGCTACCATTGGAAAGCTGCCTGAAAATTGGATCTATCACCCCTGTGGGTGAACCCTGCAGGTGGCAAGAAAGGTTATTGGAAGAACCCTCACAGGCTCTGTGTAAATTAATACCTTGACACAATAGTGTACCGCTTAGTGAGTTTATACAATTTTTACCACTAAGAAATACCTCCTTTCTCCCACTCCAACATTTGTGTGTGTATGGTAAATCCCAGGTCGACTTAATGTATTCTTTACCCAACCTTTCATACAGGCCTGCTGGTATGTGTTTTAAGCAATAATGAAACTGGAAAGTCGTCACTGGTATCGTGATGGTGCCATGTATTATCCGTTCAACTGATGGTTTCTCAGAAACTGTCAACGGTAATCTCTCCAGTTTTCCTATGTTCAGCACCGTATAGTCTGCTCCCTTCTGTGCCAACGAGATTTGTTTCTCTGTAAGGTTAAACACAGTAAACAATGACGCAGTGTTGAATAAACGCCAGGGCACATAGCCAGAACAAAGGTTTTGTAACGTCCAGCCTAACAGCATTATAGAACGTAATTGAGACTGGCCATGTTGTAACAATAGAAAGTCCTGTTCCATTATGTCTATGGCAGAGGATACAATACTGTCTAAAGAATATATTCTGGACGACAGAGTTGTTAACCCATTGTCAACTACAGAGAGTGATTTCTCTAAATGAATACGATCAATTTCTCGTATTCTTTCAGCTGTTTCAATTTGCATGACTTTCCATGCTTCATTGTATGCAGCATATATACCGGCGTATATGAAACGTTTATGACGTGGATTACGAGGTCCCAGTAAGAATTCTCGTAAATCAACGCCATCTTTAAGCAAAGATAAGTGTTGTTTTATTTCTGGAAGTGTAGATCTCTGCAGCCACTCAAGGCATAGTTTACTTACACTATAAGTTGTTATTATCCCTGGATGTTGTCTTCGGATATATCTTGGATCTGGCCGAGTTACTGTAAACCCATGTGTCTTGTTCAGGAATCTATCTTGACAGTTATTCGTGTCTGTGGACCAGATTAACCATTTTTTCCATTCAGGATTTGTTCTGTTCTTTTGTAAAATATTGTTTACGTCTACCGCCTCACCTGAAGTTAAATTACTATCAGGTGTGGGCTCAGGTATGGACGGTTTGTTTAAATCTTTTATATTAGCAATGCCAAGACAAGATGTCTGTTGAATAGTGTCATTTAAAAACATCATTTGTAAGAGGGGCGTGGCTAGCAGCCGAGGCGAATGGTCACACTCTGAGGCGACTCCTCGGCCCTCGCTATTTACAGACCACTGATCCTGCACTAGTGCCTCTGCAAGGCCCAGGACCGATAAACACAAGAAGCGCTGACCATCTGGGTGCCTGCGCTCGGCCCTTGCTGCCCTCTTGGTCCTCCTACTCGCCGGAATTCGCTCCTCGAGATCGGCCCTTCCTCGACCCCAAGATGGCGGCCGCTGCCGCCCGATGCGCTGCTCCAGTTACCGGGGCTGTTCCTGACGCCATGAAACTCTAGATCCCGGGGGACGGCATTGTCGAGTCTAGCAGGGGCACTTTCCAACCACCACCGCCCACTCACGGCTCGCTGGACCCCCCAGGGGCTGTGTTACGCGGCAAGCAACGGGCCCCCCCGGCTGCCCGGCGTCGGCGTCTACGCGAGTCCCCGGTCTCAGGCCTACAACCGGGGACCGCCTTACAGCTTCGGGGGACACTCAAATTTCGCCGCTCTGCCACGCGACAACCACACACATGCCCCACCAGCTGGCCCACCTCCCCCCTGCCTGAGCGAGTAATTGGAACAGCGGGGGATCTTTGGGACCCTCGTGAGCCGGGCTGAGGACGAGCCCACCACTTTCCCTGGGCCCCACTCCGGAGCATTGTGCCAGTCACTCACCACTCCATCCGGGTGCCACTGTGGTTGCTCTCTGTGCCTAGTGCCTACCCTGGCCGCTGGTGACGCCTGGAAGATGGGAGGCCCCCGTGGTGTGGCGAACTGAACCCTCTGGATTTTTACTGCTGCCCCCCGAAAACGACCGGGAACGAACTGTGCACCGCTCTGAGTCCTGCTAGATGGTGCGGCCGCCTCGCTGAGTGTGACGTGCCTGACCCCGACTTTCCACCTGCGAGCTGCTGCTTGTCTTCGTCTCCTGGCACCCTGTGGACTCCCGACTCCTTCTCGGAAGGAACTCCTAGACGGCGTGGGGCACGACTCCCCCCCCTCTACGCTCGACGAGGGACTCCCCCCAAAAGTGTGCCCTTTGGACCTGAGCCACTATCACCGCCTATAGGATCTACAATCCACAATGGCCTCCGGTAAGGGAAATCGACCCCCCAACCAAAGACAAATCAACAAGTTGTTATGGGGCTCTAAGGGAGAACCTAAGGACGCTGGCCCTGATGCTATACCTAAAACGGTGACTCCCCCTCCGCCAACGAGGCCCCCCACCCTAGATACGTTATGGAGACGATCGCTGGAGTTCGCTCATCGTTGGAGACCCGCATTGACTCCGTGAATATAGAAGTGACACTGTTGCGCGCAGATCTCCGTAAAATGGACACTATGGTCAAGGATATAGAAGTCAAGACCTTGGCACTCGTTGACGATACCTCCACTTTACAACAGCAAGTGACCCAACTCCAGAAACAACAACCACATGGAAATGCTCCTGGATGATTATGAAGGGTGTGCGAGGCGCAATAATCTCTACATCCTGGGTGTTCCGGAGCACCTCGAGGAGCCGGCCGCCAATCTCTTTGTGGAGAAACTGGTCCTGCAGCATCTCCAACCAAAACAACTCTCCAACTATTTCTCCATAGAAAGGGCGCACAGAGTCCCTGGGGGCAAGCCGAAGCAGGGAGCTCCCCCCGCCCTATCTTGCCCGGGTATTTAATTTTCGTGACCGTGATGTCATCCTCCAAACGGCACGAGCGGGACCGACCCTGCTTATTGACAACGCGCAGATTACCGTGAAAGTACAGGCTCGACGGCGCAGCTTCCTGGAGGTGAAGAAGGCACTCCGTGCGCAGTCCATCAGGTATTCCATGCTGTTTCCCGCGAAGCTGCGTGTCGAATCGGAAGGCAAGACCTGGTTCTTCGAATCCCCTGCTGAGGGATGGGGTTGGCTCAAGGGATGGCGTCAATTTGCATCTACCCAGAGTCGTCGCAGGAAGTCCATGGACTGATCTGATGCTGAGGTACCACCTGAAAGTCAGGACCTGTTTGTGGAAAACTTCCAGGGGGAGCAGTGACATACGGGCTCAAGACTTATATGGCAATTGAGACACTGTTGTTTCTGACCGCCTACACCCGCAACGCCTGTTTTGTTGCCCTTGCCACCACATGTCTCCCTACTGACTCAACTGGCGCAGATTTGCACCTTCTTTGATCTGCTACGTCACCTATACTGCTTGGAATATCCTCGCTGCTCAAGACCACATTGATTGCCATGTCTTGCTCTCCATGGGCCCGCCCTCCTCAATGCTTCGAACTCCACCTTATAGTCTGCGGCCCTCCCTGATCCATATGTATCCTTTTTGGTCCTGTGATAATTGTACATGTTGCTCCGATTGCTGTTTTCCAGTTGCCTGTGACTGATATAACTCCTGTGGATTGCTTTAGGGCAGGCCGGACTGACCCACCTAATGCTCTTATCGTGGAGGTGACTCTCGGCCTCCCGGGAGAATTCTCGAAGCGCTGGAAGGTGATGTTCATTATGCCCAACCGGGATGAGTAACAATTCAGACTCTGACCATCCTTTGATCATCCTTGCCCTATTAGTTATTACGTGCTACCTGTCTACACTGGGAGACGTCTCGTAATATTGTCAACTACCTGAACTGGTGGGGTCTAGGCCCTAAACGTGGGGCTGTCCTGGGCTTCATATGCTTAATAATTTTTACTATGTGAATGCTGTTATTGATATAAGTTGTTCTTCACTTCACTAGTCGATATCATCCTGTCAATAGATAGTGGAGGCACCCACGGCTCTCCACGTACCTCATTAATGTTTGGGAGGGCGACAGGCACTCTGCCTAGTTGGGGAGTGGATAGTTGCAAGTCCGCGGGCAGGGGGGTAGGGAGGGGGTTTAAGGGGGGAGAATGGGAAGGGGGGAGGGTTTGGGGAGGTCATGGGTTGTTGGGAAGTTTGCTCAGACAATGCTATTGTTATTGGTTTTGTTTCAGTTTACACACAGCAGAGAATTATTGGACATGGAACGTACTACTCAGCACTATACGCCTCCAAGACACACTCACTATTCTCAATTAGATAACACCGACTCCTTCCTTGGAGGGGGATGGTCGTCTAGGCCGCCCGCTTGGATATTGCCGCTCCATCTGATTCCTTTTCAGTCTCCACAATGCAAGAGTTTCTTGGCCGCGGGTCCAACTATACCCCACAACATGCCTCCGCGAGACGACTGTCACTTGCTGTTTGCACACACCGGGTCTTTCCAGTAATCTGTCATTGTCTGCTTTGAGGCCACTCTTTCCTACAGCACACGCTCAGTGCCCCAAATACCACTAATCCGTACACACCTTCCATTTTTTAAGCCACCATGACACCCCCATTGACGACTTCTCTCTCCCTCATGACGTGGAATGTTAACGGCCTAGGTAGTAAAATAAAGAGAGGGTTAGTCACGCAATACCTTAAACGTCACGCTCCAGACCTGGTTCTCCTCCAGGAAACTCACTTGATGGGAAATGCGTGCCAAGCACTTCACCGGGGAGGCTATAAACTACTCGTACATGCTAGCTTCACCTCCAGATCCAGAGGGACCAGAGTCTTCGTTCGGAAAAACGTTGCACTGACATCTAAAAGGACGTGGGCCGACACCCTGGGCCGCTTCGCTGTGCTAGAGGCCACCTGGGAAGGCAAACCGCTAAATGTTATCTCAGTTTACATCCCCCCAGCCTTAGGCGCGGCTGCTCTACAGACCTTACAGCGCATAATGTTAGATCTCCCACAGGGACCTCTACTTATTGGAGGAGACTTCAACATGACAATGAACGACATTCAAGATCGACACCCCCAACGCACATCACACAGGTCGGGCTCTGATTTATTTGATTTCACACAAATGATGGGGCTCGAGGACCTATGGCGCGCGTCTCATCCGACTGCTTCTTACTGCACACACTACTCCAATGCCAACAATAGCAGCTCTCGCATAGATTATTTGTTCTCCCCCACCACTGACCTGGAGTTTTTTCGCCACCCCAAAGGGCTCCCCAGGGGAATCTCAGATCATTCCCCATTAACTGTGGAATTCACGTACCTCCGCCGGAGGTCCCGTGGCCCCATAATCATAGCGCACTGGCTCCTCAAGGTCCCTGACATAAAAGACAGCCTACTTGAACACACAGAATATTATTTTGCGGAAAATGTGGGCTCGGTGGAATCAGCCGTGACCATATGGGAGGCATACAAGGCAGTACTTAAGGGTAAGGCCTTAGCTCTCAAAACTAGCTACACTCACAAACAGAGTGAACACCTAATTCAGGTGAATCAGACCTGACCCACCTAGAATCACTCCACAATGCACATCCCACAGACGAAACGGCGACTCGCCTCCGCGCGAAACAACTGGAATTTAAAGCATTAGCCCTCGAGAAAGCGCAGGCCAAGCTCTTGAAAACTCGCCATCGTGTTTACGAATTGGGCGATAGGGCAGGTAAAATGCTTGCATGGCTCGAAAAAAGTGAGCAGGGATCTCGATGGATCCCAGAGCTGACCCTGCCAGATCACTCTACTGTCACAGACCCGAGCGACATAGCGGAGGCCTTCGCTGTCCACCTGGAGCGAATCTACACAGCCAAAGTACATTATGGCGCCGAGGAGTCTAAACTACTTCTGGCCGAGATGAGACTTCCCTCTCTCTCCGAATCAGACGTGCAGGAACTGGAGGCAGACCTCACAGTAGAGGAGGTTGGCAATGCCTTGTTTGCCGTTCAATCAGGTAAGGCTATGGGCCCCAATGGTGTTCCGATTGAGTTCCTAAAGGGCATGGCAGGTGAGAGCCTTAAGCAACTCAAAGCAATGTTCGAAGAGTGTCGAGATGCCGGCCGCCTGCCACTAGACCAGCGATTGGCTTCAATAGTGGTCATCCGTAAAACAAACAAACCGGCTAATGACTGCGGCTCTTACCGACCAATTTCTCTCATTAACTCTGCAGTAAAGATCCTGGCGAAACTCCTCGCTGCCAGACTTATGACAGTCCTCCCTGCCTTGATCCACGAAGATCAATCGGGCTTTCTACCAGGCCGCAACACAGCACTCAACCTCCGCCGGGTTCATAATGTAATGAGCAGGATACCACTTCTTCAAAAAGACGCGGCTATCCTTTCCCTAGACGCTACGCTTGCCTTTGACTCCATAGGATGGTCATACCTTTTCGAGGTCCTCCTCCGCTATGGTTTTGGTCCTAAGTTATTCTATGGATCCGACTGCTATACACTGACCTTTGGGATCAAGTCTATGTTAATGGACACACGTCCAGACGGTTTCCCCTGCACAGAGGTACAAGACAGGGATGTCCTTTGTCCCCTTTGTTGTTCGCACTTACCCTTGAACCTCTGGCTCATTGCGTCAGAACTGACAATTCCATCCGCGGCATCCGATGGCATGATGACACCATTGACAAAATCTCGCTATACGCGGACGATATCCTAGTCTACGTCTCCTCCCCCAAATCCTCTCTCAACAGTCTGCTCCACGTCATCACTAACTTTGGTAAATATTCGGACTTTTCCATCAACTGGTCCAAATCACTATTATATGTTCTTCGAGGCCCGCCCCCTTCTCTCCCACGAGGCTATTCCATTGAACTAGCCCTGGAGGGGTTTAAATACCTTGGAATCTTCGTCACTCCAGACCCCAAACTATTTTATGAACGCAACCTCAAAGGCCCACTTCAGAGACTCCATACTGACATCTCACATTGGAGATCACTCCCACTCTCTTTCCCAGGCAGAGCGGCCCTCTTCAAAATGCTTGCACTCCCTCGCTTTTTGTATGCCCTGCAAAACTGTCCATTTCCCGTAGCTGATTCCTATTTTAATACACTTGAAGGAGACCTCCGTCTCCTCTTGTGGGACGGCGGGTCTCCCCGCTCTCCTTTAGCTTACACAAGGGTGGTATGATGGAGGAATCGCCCTCCCAAATGTTCGACTCTATTATTGGGCCACCCAATTGATCGCCACTAACTCCTGGATTTATGGTTCACCAACTCAATCAATCAATCAATCAGAACATTTGTATAGCGCACTACTCACCCGGAGGGTCTCAAGGCGCAACTAACCCTGCTTTCCATCTAGAGAGATACCAGACGGGCCGTGGGGGTACCTTGAAGCCATATATGGCAAACACTCTCGTACCCGGTATATAGGCCCGATGTCCCACACAATAACGATCTGGCACCGAGCGAACAAGCGACTTGGGTGGGCTAACACTCTTACGTTATCCACCCCACTCTGGACTTCACATCAGCTGGGTTCCCTCTGTCATTATCAGGGCTTTGACAAGAGGGACACAATAGGCATCTCCACTCTGGGCGACATGCTTCACAGGGGCAAATTACTGACATTCGAAAAGCTCCGGAAGACACACGACTTAGCCCAATCTGAGGCCTTCCGCTATCTACAAATCAAACATGCCATACTCGCCAACGTCCCTGATTTCTCCTCTCTCCCACAATCCTCGCCCCTTGAGGACAGACTCTTGTCAGAACCCCTCCAGGCCAAAGCGATATCCTACACCTATCGCAAGTTATGTAACAACATGCCTAACACCTTCCAGCTTCTGCGAGACAAATGGCAGAATGATATCAGTGTCTTGGAGGACGCTGAATGGCAAGCGGCGCTAATGTCTCCGCGCGAATCCACTATTAACCACAGATTTAGGCTTATGCAACTAAAGATACTACACAGAACATACATGTCCGCTCCCCTTCTGGCCAGGATTGGTAGACGGACCTCCGACCTTTGCCTCCGTAACTGCGGTCGGATTGGTACCTTCTATCACATCCTCTGGGAATGCCCGTTGATCCAATACCTCTGGGAGCGCGCCATCCGCAAGATGGCTGATGCTCTAGGAAAATCCATCCCTCTGACTCCCAAATGTGAACTTCTCAATGGGTGGGACCCCACAGATCTAACTGCACTCGAACAGCAATGGGTGGCTCTGGGCTTACTTTTATTGAAACGTGAAATAGCAATGCAGTGGGGCTCACCCTCTAAACCACTCTTGATCAGATGGGTTGCTGCTATGGATGTGTGTATGTTGTCCGAAAAGACGGTTTATAAGGTTAGGGGGTGCCCTGGTGTTTGGGATAAGAAATGGGGACGATGGAATACTTATAGAGGTGAACTGTGTACCTCCCCTTCATTTGATATGGCAATGTCTAGACGGGGTTCCCCCTCGTAATTGTGCCTATGATACACTGCTGTAATGTACGTATTCCATGTCAAGATTGTAATTCGATATTACCTGCTGAGCACTGCCTCTGCTTTTGTTCAATAAAATATTTTTTTTTAAAACATCATTTGTTCTAGGTTGATGCAGGCTCTGAACAATGCTTCTAAACCTTGTACCTGCCAGTCTTTTGTGCCCCAAACAGTTTTTGTCTCAATGTTGTCTTTCCAAAAGTCAAAGCCTAAGGTGGACAATTGAGCATAAAAGGCCGTAGAATAAATTTGTTTAGTATTTGTCAACATACTTTTCAGGCCTGTCTTATTCACATTTTTAAAGTAAAAACTTTCTGGGTTTGTAACATTAAAACTTGTAAAATATGGAAATTTTCTAATAAATGTTTTAGAAATACCTTTTGGAGGTGTTGAGCAATGTTCCCGTTGATTATAAGTCAAAACATTTCTAGGGTTTGCAGATTTGCGCAAGTAATAATGGCCAAAATGATTAAAACAATACATTTCTTCATACTTTGATGAACCTTCTAAGTATTCATGTTTTGTAAATTTAGCTGACATTTCTAAGTCTGCCATCATATTATTAACAGTTTCGAAGTCCCAATCATCAGAAAATATGCTGGGTGAAACAAAGTCACTCAAGGAAACCTTAAATTGATGTGGAATTTTCAGCAGCTCGACAGGGCCATAAATGTCATAATCAGTTGTATCCCACGCTATTCCACCCGGTAGAGGAACCGCTGTGATGTTCACTGATGACAGGTCTCGTTGTTCATGATGAGATGATTTGTGTGGCTTCAGGAGCAAGTTGATGTTCTTACTTGCTTTGTCCATTTTAATGTGTTTTCCATCTATCAGCTTCCCCAAACTTAAAACAAGAATGAGCCATAGCAGGAGATATAATACACCTAATCCAATCCAAAATTCAACCCATGGTGAAACCAGATATGTTTTGGCAAGCTCTTGACCAAGTTCTGTTAATTTTTCCTTGAAAGTTATGTTTGCTGGCGTAGTTTCAGGTTCACTCGGATCCTCAGAAAAAGTTATCAAAGTTGATAAAATAGCCAGAGGCAGTTCTGTCAATAGTTGGTATCGCATCCGGGTTTTTGTTAATCCCTGGAGTTGCTTGTTCCCTTGACATGTTTGTATAGTCAAATGCTACTTCATTGTAGACAGGAGTTTCTTGACGAACTGTTATTTGGGTTTCAAGAGGCACAAGTTCAATGGCTTTGTTGCATAGTCCTTCTTTTCTTACTTTAGAATCTTCAAACGTGATGAGTCTTTCAGTTTGAACCTCTTGGATAGTAGCAAGATTTGGTCATCTGCTACATCTTGGGAGCCCACTGGGCCTACTACTTATTATCGGCCACATGGTGTGGTTTTACCAGGTCAATTGATACAGACCTGTTCTCCTTTTTTCCAGCAAGGGGCGGCAGTAGCACTGTTCTTGATCCGTGGACTGCTAGAACTGGTACTGGTTTTCTGTAAGAATGCCCAAATTCCTTCTTGTCCGCTATTTTTTCCCTGACCAGATTCCCTATCTTTGGAATCCAGACAGGTCTTGCTGGGACAGGCGGTTTTTCTTCAGTGGTTGTTGGCTTTTCGCTGGTGTTGCTTAGACTTCTTCTTGTTTCATTTAAGTCCTGTAAAACAGCCAAACGATCTTTGACATCAAAGGGTTTTTGTTCCACCACTGAAGTGTGCCGATCGAGATCTTCAACCAACATTCTAGTACCAAAAAGGATTTCATATGGAGTGATTCCACCCAGAAAATTTCTTGGCAGGTTATTAAGACTACTTTGGACATTTATTAGATGTTTGACCCAACCATCACCCAAAACTAATATCCTAGCTGTTATAGATTGCTTTATGTCATGGTTTTTTCTCTCCACAACCGAATTTCCCTCAGGATGGAATGGACTCGAAAATCGCAATGCAACGCCCAAGTTGGCCATGGCCTCCTTGTAAGCCCTAGAGCTAAACGCAGGACCCTGGTCAGAATGTAGCGGGCCGATTGCGTATGTGCCGATAAAGACTCGCAAATCTTTTATAAGAATTCGGGCGTCAGCCGAGCGCTGAGGCCACATCCAAATGAATCTTGTGCATGAATTTACTGCAACCAATATATATTTATAGTTGCGATCCCTTGGTAAGGGACCACAGTGGTACAGGTAAACACATGCTAATGGTTTATCTGAAATTAGAAGGGACGCCTGCGCCGGGCGTTTCACTGTTGAAACTTTCATTTTTTGGCAGATTTCAGATTCCAAAACATAGTTTTTGGTTTGTTTCCTCATACGCGGCCACCAGTATAGCTGTTTTAATAATGAAACTGTGGAGGAAACACCTGCGTGTGCAGAGGCAAGCCCTTCATGTGCTGCTAATATTAGGCCTAACCTGTGTTACATGTTTGGAATTGCTGTATCCTCCACTCTAGGGATTCGAGCAAACAGAACATTATTTGCATCAGTTATATATGAGTACTTGAGTGGATAGCCTTTTGGTAGTGTTTTACCACTGTCTTTTAGTGAAGCAGTGACTGCTTGCCTTATTTCGCTGTCTATCTACGTTTTTGAACGAGTAATTGCAGATACGAAAGCCGTTTGCACAGCTGCCTTCGCGGCTTCATCAGCCAATGAATTCCCTTCAGCGTGAACGCCATCACGCTGATGACTCAGTGTATGGATCACCTGAGTCTTTTGTAGTTCTTTCTATAAAAGAACTACTTGTTCCCAAAGCATTTTATGCTTGATTGTGCCACCTTTTGCGTCTTTAAAACTATTTTGAACCCAGTTCTGCAGATATTCATTGTAAGACTGGACGCAGTATTACGAATCGCACACTACAAGTGTGGGGAATTTTCAAGCGCCATCTTGAAAGCTTGGAGTTCAGCTCGCTGAGCTGTATAGTCTCCTAGAGATTGAGCTTTTGTGACCATAGGTCTGAATTTACCATCGCGCCAGTGACCTTTAACAATCACGCACGCTGCACTATAAGCTTGTTTACCCCCAATGTGCTGTGCTGATCCATCTGTATATATTATACAGCCGTACTGTTCTAGAGGTAGTATTTCAGTAGGCAGAGGACATTCTTGTTCGTATTGGAGAAATTCTTGTGTCTTCAAGTAAGGGTCAAAAACGTATTCAACGTATGTTGCAGCAAGAGAATTACCCCATTGTATCCATCTCAGATGTAGAGATTTTGCATTTGGAATGTTTGCCTTTGTCACTGCCTCTAAGGCAGGTACAGGTGTAACGACTTTAATATGTTTACCCTGTGTGAGGGCTCTCTCCTTTGATACCGCAGTTTGAACCGCTGTCAGAATTTTTTCTGTTGAAGTGATTTTCATTTCAGCTTGTGTGTACAAGTGTGATTTGTAAGCTATTGGTACCTTTTCACCTTCATTAAAAGTTAGGTATGTTAGGTATGTGAATCCGCATCTCGCTGGGATGATTCGGATTACAGGGTTGCGTACATTGTTGCGTGTTTGTAAGTGTGTTGTTGCCAACATGTCAGTTTGTACTGAACTCAAACTTCTGTGTTTTTGAGTCCAATTAGTAGGTTTGAAATCAGGTTTGATTAGTTTGTAGAGAGGTTTAACCCTTTCTGCGTAATTCAGAATGGAAGTTTAGGAATCCTAAAATTGACTGTAAGTTTTTAAGCGATTTTGGAGGTTGGAGCAACACACATTTTTAAAAAAGGTTTGCTGCCAGGCTTTTGCCTTCACTTGAAAGTTTGTATCCTAAGAACAGGACGTTGAGGTGGGCAATTCTTGATTTTTTAAAGTTGAATTTATACCCTTCAGAGGCGAATCCAAGTATTATGGTGTTCACCCTGGTCAAGTGCCTGTCCAAATCATCATCTGTAAGAGAGATGTAATCGACATAAGATAATGCCTCATCATCATACGTTTGTAGTAACTCTGTTACTCTGGCTGAAAATAATCCAGGACTGTTCTTGAATCCCTGGGGGAGACGGCAAAAGTGTCATGTGTCCCCATGATTGAGAAGGCAGTCAAGTACCTTTCAGGTGCAATGCTTGACAGAAGAAACCGTTTGAAATATCTAATGTAGTTTTGTATTTCTTGCGAATGATGTTATTCATTAGTGCTGCACGGTGTGAATTTTGTACTGCAAAAGTTTTGCAACAAGAGTTTAAAAGTCTGTAATCCAAAACTAGAGCATATGTTTCATCTGGTTTAGAGACAGGAAACAAAGGATTGTTAATTGACGAGGTGCATGTTTGAATCACCCCTTGGTATTCAAGTTGATCTAAGATCTCCCTGGCTTGCTTTTTAGCTTCCTGCTTTACTGGATACTGCCTCTGGGCAGTAGGTTGATTTTGTAACTGAATTTTATGGTGAGGAGAGTCCTCATCCCATCCCACATGATTTTTATATAATGCTGGAGCCTGGGCCGCAGCCCATTTTCTGCATAGGTGTATTTTTTATGAATAGGAATATGATTTGAGAAGGCTGGCATAATTATTTCTTCGCCATGTGGGCACTCCCTGACAAATTCAGGTGGCCAGTCTTTTTCAGCCAGAAGGATGTCATAACTCTTAGATTCCGCACTTTCAACCTGAATGCATTCATTCAGATCCACTGTCTCCAGATGATCTTTCAGGATCCTGCGAGCTATGGTGACCTCTGCTGCACTGTCCAGCATTGTCTGGGCCCACTCCCTGTTCTTGAGTTGTGTCCTCAAGATCCTCGGCATGTCTGATTTTAATACTTTCTACCTTATTTTTGGAGAATTGAGTTTTCTTATTTTTTGGAACGTGCTGATCATCTTTGGACTTCACGCGTTCTTCTTGTGTTCTGATTGTCCTCTTCTTTCGGATTTCTGCGAGGAAGTCTGAAAGGTACGAGAGGATCGTGTATCAGTATCTTGATATCTATCAGGTTTTCTCAAATTATCCCTATTTCTAAGGTTATACCTCTTTTCAGAGTGCTCCTTTTGAGGAGATCTACCTCTGGATTGAGAACGCTTCTCTTTAGGAAGTGACTGTCTACTATTTTCCCATTTCTTTTTAGAAGTAGTTAGATTATTTTTGATAAAAACTTTTTCAGGATTTTCTGTTAGTTCGGGTTTTACAGGTTTCCCTCCCAAACTATCTCTTCCTAGTTCTTCATAGGATTTTCCAATAATTCTGGCAAGTTCATACGGTTGCTCAGTAATATCGAGTTCTTTAAATTTTTGGCGGATTGCCACGGATGCTGCTTCACCTTTAATGTTAGCTAACAAGATAGCTGAGGCCTATTTGAAATCTATCAGTAATTTCATACCAAGATTCAAGGCTGGTTCTGGACCGTATTCATTTTGAATCTGTCTCAGAACTTCTGGTATCACCGCCATAGACGGGACACCATGTGTTTTTGTGTAAATTGAAGCAAAGACTGTACCCCAAGTGTCACAGTCCTCACGTAAGGTGCAGTCCCCATTGGTAAACAGATTGTTAGAATCCTGTGTTTTCTCAACAAACAAGGGGACAGAGAGGGCTTGATGTAGGTCCAATGTACATGCCCAAAATGTGCCAAAAGAAAGAATAGTACGAAGTTCCTGTTTTATCTTCACTTCCTACATCTACACCATACTAGGCCCCTCACACCCACGGCACCTATTCGGTGAGGAGCAAAAGATCTCCGACAAAGAGCCCCTTTATGGGTGCCCGTCGAGCATTGCAGCTCCGGCTCAACGAGGAGCAAAACCCAGATGATGAAGCATGACACCTAGCTTGTTGGGTGTGTGAGGATTTTAGTTCCGAAAAGAGGAATTCCCCTTCCTTTCTCTCACCTGGAATACACATACATTGGCCTTACTAGTCCACTAACAGGAACTTTGTACTATTCTTTATTTTAGAATCCTGTGTTTCTCATGAGGTGTACTATCGGGAAATACAGCCTCTATTCGAGTAATTTTCTGGGCTAACCAGAATGGAATTTGTTCCCTTTTTGCGGGCACTTTACCGATTACTGACTGTATAGTCTGTGGTGTGATTTTGTTTGTGTTTCCCTGATGAGGGGTGTGCTGTCGAATTCTTATAGCAGGTTGGACTGTTAAAGTCCGCATGACATATTGCACCAATTGTCTATGTATTTTAATTAATTGTTTTAGCTGAGCTAACAGCTTTCAATGTGAGTATGTGGTGTATAGCTGGCTAGTACCGACCATGTTGCTCCTGGTCTACCTAGTGGACCGAACTTGGTAATGTGATTTTGATGTTGTAGGGCGCCTTTAAACCAGAGCTGATGCTCTTGGTAAGTTAGTAGAATTTTAACGTCCTCAAAGGGAACGTATTCCGCTGTATGTTCCTCCATCTTGTAGAAGTGGAACACATGTGTTGTTGGATTTGCTTGTGGAAAAATAATCCATGAATAGAATACCTTGGTCTGCCGATATTCACGTGCCTCTCGGTGATAGGCCATTTTCTACAAGTTTTATAGCTATGGCTTTTCTTACGTTTTCCGGGATGATTATGGCATTTGCGTCGTCTTCATTAAACCCCGTAACGTAACGTCTAAACTCAGTTGGGCTGCTGCAGCTCCACCTGTTGCGTTGCTGTCATTATTCGACATATTTAAGGAAAGTTCTTGCAGAGCAAGTTTCAAGGAAATATGATAAGGTGCACAATATTTTGGAACACTGTATCCTTCAACGTTGAACAAAACCAAAACTAATACATAGGACTTTTTGTCCTACTCAGTTTATGGCAGATATGTTATCCTTTAACCCACTCCAGACATCTATTGGAGTATTTACGGGATAAAGTGGTCTCTGTGAAAAGCACGACTGAGTTACTCTAGTATCTAGCGTTACATTAGTGCCTTACCAAACGTTGGGCGCCATGTAGTGTAGTTCCTATATACCCAATAGGCTCTGCGCATTGGAATAATATATCCTATAGTTTAGACGTAGGACTGAGGTCTACTAGGTCTCTATCGAATACATAGGACTTAATTGTGAGTGCCAGCTAGCTCAGAGGTCATTAGAAACTTTCTCGAATTCACAAGATGGGATTAGTTTCTGACAACCGCATAAACATGACAACTTTGTTTCCCCAAGATAAAACTGATCATCAGAGTCGTGGAAACAATAGATAGATATTTCACTCAGTCAATCGTGCATGCTTCGTTTCACCAGAGGTGCAGAGAAATAGATAGACGGACGTTTTCAATAAAAAGGGTTTTATTGAACAGTCTTCTTTCTCAAGCATAAGAAATTAACTGCTACAATCGTAAAACTGGTTGTAAAATATAATGCATACAGTATAAAGAGTAGAATAAAATAATACTGTAAGAGCATTGTATGGTACATACATAAATAACAGAGGCTAACGGCTAGCTGCTGAAGCCGAGTTTTCCAAGAAATCATTGTAGATTTGGACTGCATGAGCTATGTCTAAATATGGTTATCATTCTTATGCCTGTATAAGGACATACCGCTAGATTCATCATTGTTCCGTTTTGCGAGTCCTTAATAGCGATTTTTAAGGAATCGCTATTAAGGACTTGCAAAATGGGATTCATGTAGGAATTGCAAAAAATATTGCGATTCCTACATCTTCCTTATTTGCGATTAGCAAATTGCTAATCGCAAATAAGCAATAACTCCCCATTCATTCCTATGGGCCTAAAGGCCTAAAGGCCCATAGGAATGAATGGGGAGTTATTCCTTATTTGCGATTAGCAATTTGCTAATCGCAAATAAGGATGCGATTTCAAGGGTGGTTAAGTATCCCTCAGAACCTGGGTAAGTGTGGTCAAGGGTGCCAGGGGTGTCCAAAGGACACCCTGTAGCACCCCTGAAAAGCAAATGTAGCCAGATGTTGCGCACACACATGTCCAAAGGACTAAAGTGCATTTTTCTGAGTTTTCGCTATTTACCACGAAGTCTGACTTCGTGGTAAATAGCGGCCAGAAATAGCGAATTCGCAAATAGAAAATAGTTAATGAATTGCATTTAAGGAATCTCAAATAGAGATTCCTTAAATGCAATTCCTCGCAAATATGCGATTTCGCAATTAGCGATTTTTGCATTTGGGATGATGACTCCCAAATGCAAAAATTGCACTCTCAAAGGGCCAGATTCTCAGAATCTGGCCCTTTGCGAGCCATTTTCGGCTTGATGAATCTAGTTGATAGTGATTTATACCTATATAAGGGCATGAATCGTGAAATTTACAATAGTGCCCTAAAATGGTTTACAACAGGGCCCACCGAATACTTGATAGCAGGCCCCCTCCTGGGGCGCGCCCTCGCCCCTTCCTATTTCAAGTCATGAACTTCAGAGATAGAGACGGTATTCTATGGGAGCAGGGTAAACATCCCGGCCCTAAGGTACAAAATGTCAACGTCTCTCTCTTTCCTGATTATACGGCTCAGGTACAAAGAAGGCAAGCCACCGTCACCGCAGGTAAAGAAGTTATCAGAGACAGCATTACGAAGTACTTTGACTCCCCCGCGGAGACATGGGACTGGCTCGAGGAAAAGTGATCGGCGATGGTACCCAAATCATCTGATGAGTCCCGACCTCATGAACACCCCCGCGGAGGTAGACGCAGGAGGGAAAAATCCAGGAGCGTGGGTCCTGCAGCGTTCGTCCCCAGTGCAGACCAACTCAGGTTGGAACGTCAGGGGACCCTGCGAGCGTAGGCGGCCCTCCAGCCCTCCTGGTCCCTGTCCCTAATTGCCTCTGCTGTCTCTCCATCCAAGTCCGGAGCCTCCAAATCCATGGCGGAATGGTCCTTAGATGTGGACTTTCCCCCACTCCGGGGCACTACCCCAAGAACTGCTGATGGCATTATTTGACATTTAATTTGTGTTCATATTAGACCATCACACTGCTTCAGGGCATGTTTTTCTATTTAGTATTTTTGTGATGCTTTTCCTCCTGCTCTCTTGGGGTACTTGAAGGGGACAGTCTTTTCATTGACTTCTCTCTCTTGCTGGTCCCTTTTTCCCCCTGAAGTCCTTCAACAACACTAGTTTGGTAGCCATGATTGGGCATAATTGTTTGGGCAGTTCTTCATGTTGACGTTCTGCTCTTTCCTTGTTTTTTTTTTTTTTATTTGTCCTCATTACGCAACAGTTTGAAGCTAGGAGATTCTCAGGGTCCTTTCTCTTAATCAACCCGTTGTTTATTTGTGGGTCCTGGGCCATAACCTTCCGTTTTTTCAGAGAACAGGAATCCCCTTACTTCCATATGCTTTTAAGAAGAAGGATTCTTTTACGATTGGGGGATGAGCTATCCATTATGCCTATTCTTTTAAGCCTTCATCTGAGATGTTGCATTCACGTAATCATTGGACTTGGTGATTGACTAACGTGCCCAAACAAAGGTGTGCTTCAAACATATATGGTACCATCCCATTAAACCCGATTAAGCTCTATGAAACTCTTCCCATATCTCCCAGAATTTGTATTTCCTAGAAAGTGATTTCTTGTTTCTATCCAAGTTGTGAACCTTTAAGACTGAGGCTAACCATTCTCTATGAGTCGGTGGATTTGGGCTTATCCATTGTAGACATACCTCCCTCCTTGCCAACAGGATCAAAATAAACATAAGGTTTTCCTGGGCTTTAGTAAGTAGCCTTAGTGCATGTCCGCCCATTACCCCAAAAATGATAAGATCTGTACTTACAGTTAGATGTCTTCCCATTGCCCCATCTAAGGTGCTACCCACGTCCTTTCAGAAACCATCGAGTCTTGGGCACTGCCAGAACATTTGCAAGTCGTCGGCCCTCTGCAATCCGCATTTTGGACAGCTCTTCACTGTGGCCCCGTTCAGTTTTGATAATCTTTTCGGGGTCCACTAGGCTCTATGGATGGTAAGTAAGTGGTTCCTTTTAAGGGCAGCAGAAGTAACAATCGACCAGCATTTGTTCGTAGATACTTGCCATGTATTGTTTATATCCAGCGTCGGCAGCTCTTTCCCCCAGATGCTCTCCGGGATCCGGAAGTCCTCCTCCCCCGCTGAGATTAGGGCCCAATACCAGTAAGAGACTTCTTTCTTGAGTGGTTTCCTGTCCAATAATTTTACTTCTAGGGAGCTGTTTCCTTTTTTGGGATCTTTAAGCGACTTTGACCAACTCAGGAGTTGATAATATTTAAATTTCGAAAGTGTAGAGTTCGTACGGTCCGATAATAGATCCCAGTCTAGAAGCTCAATCTTAAACAGGAGTTGCCCCCATTCCAGTATTCCTGCTGTTTTTAAAGGAACTGCTAAGCTGTCCTTGGGACAGTCCGGAGTGGTAGGGGAGTCCCAGATGGGAGCCTTGTCGCTGTAAAGAGGAATATCCAGCGTAGATCTTACGCAGTACCACAACTTAGCGTCTGACTTCAGGATCTTTAATTTGATACTTTTAAAGAATTTCGGGTGGCCGAACTTATATAAGAAATAGCTGGTGTTGTTCGTCATTTTCTGTAAAAATACTGGATAGTTATTGTAAGAGCCCAGCAGCACCTTGCTGGTTTTGAGTTGAAACGCCCTACAATATTCTAGGAGGTCTGGGCTAGCAATGCCTCCCTGTTCCTTTCTTCTCCTTAATTTGTGCCAGGCAATCCTTGGTTTCTTTGAGGACCAAATAAAGCTAGAGAGGTCTCCCTGAATTCTTTTGATGGATTCTCTATTTACCTCCAATGGAATAGAGCTAAAGATAAAAGTAAATTTCGGCAATATTGACATTTTTAGGATATTTGATATACCCAGGAATGTTATTGGTAGCCCGCTCCATACTTTCAACAACCTTTTTACCTCGACCTCGATTCTATGAATATTGATTTGAGTTATTTTCTCTATGTCTTTTACCTGGTCGATACCCAGATATCTTATTTTTTCTTTACAATATGCAGTTGAGAATTCCTCATTCCAACTCATTATTTCAGTTTTGGATTGATTTATCTGGAGCCTGATAGTTTCCCAAAACTAATCAGAGTCTTCTCTGTTGCCTTAAGGGCTTCTTTTAGGTTAGAGGTAAAAATCATGAGGTCATCCGCGTAAAGAGCGACTTTTTTATACCACCCTTGGTAATGAAAAGGGGAAATTAAGGGTTGGATCCTAAGGCATTCCGCTACTGGCTCAATATAAAAATTAAAAAGCAAGGGGGAAAGGGGACAACCCTGGCGTGTTCCTCTGCCTATCTTGATGTTCTCTGTAAGCGTGCCATTGACCAACATTTTCGCTTTAGGTGAATTATAGATGTTTTCTACCATTTTTATTATGTTTTCCCCTACATTAAATTTCTTTAGGACCTCGCTTAAATAAATCCAATTTACTCTATCGAACGCTTTAGCTGCGTCTACTGTAATAATCGATAGAGGAAGCTTCTCAGTGATGGCAATGTCTATTGCTCCAATGAGTTCATGTGTAAGATCTTGGAGGTGTCTTCCTGCCACGAAGCCCTTTTGGTTGAAGTTTATCAGAGCCCCCGCAATTTTCCCTAAACTTTTGGCCATAATTTGGGTGACGATCTTATAATCGCAGTTTAAAATAGATATTGGGCGGTAGGACTCACATTTTTTGGGATTTTTTCCTGGCTTTAAAAGAATGGAGATGGTTGCATCATTCCAGGTCTCAGGAATTTTGCCATAATCCAGAAAAATGTTATTAAAGAGAACTGTTAGATAGGGGACCAGGGTGTCTTATAATTTCATATAGAAGTCATTAGGGAGAGCATCAGGACCTGCCGCTTTACCTCTTTTTAGATGTTTTATAACTCCGTCTACCTCCTGAATTGTTATATCACCATTTAGAATTTCTTTCTCTTCAGGGGACAGAGTGGGGATATTTTGTGAGTCAAGGAATGATTTTATTTCCTCGACTTACAGATTACAATCCTCCGAGTATAGATTTGAGAAAAAGGTTGAAAATTCCTGTTTGATCACTGCCTCTTCCGAACCGTTGAGGGAGGGATACGAACCGTTGAGGGAGGGAGCCCACCGAATACTTGATAGCAGGCCCCCTCCTGGGGCGCGCCCTCGCCCCTTCCTATTTCAAGTCATGAACTTCAGAGATAGAGACGGTATTCTATGGGAGCAGGGTAAACATCCCGGCCCTAAGGTACAAAATGTCAACGCCTCTCTCTTTCCTGATTATACGGCTCAGGTACAAAGAAGGCGAGCCACCGTCACCGCAGTAAAGAAACTGCACCGTGATCTAGACCACCGCTGCTACTTACTCTTCCTAGCCAGCTTGCGAGTTATCAGAGACAGCATTACGAAGTACTTTGACTCCCCCGTGGAGACATGGGACTGGCTCGAGGAAAAGTGATCGGCGATGGTACCCAAATCATCTGATGAGTCCCGACCTCATGAACACCCCCGCAGAGGTAGACGCAGGAGGGAAAAATCCAGGAGCGTGGGTCCTGCAGCGTTCGTCCCCAGTGCAAACCAAATCAGGTTGGAACGTCAGGGGACCCTGCGAGCGATGGCGGCCCTCCAGCCCTCCTGGTCCCTGTCCCTAATTGCCTCTGCTGTCTCTCCATCCAAGTCCGGAGCCTCCAAATCCACGGCGGAAACGTCCTTAGATGTGGACTTTCCCCCACTCTGGGGCACCACCCCAAAAACTGCTGATGGCATTATTTGACATTTAATTTGTGTTCATATTAGACCATCACACTGCTTCAGGGCATGTTTTTCTATTTAGTATTTTTGTGATGCTTTTCCTCCTGCTCTCTTGGGGTAATTGAAGGGGACAGTATTTACATTGACTTCTCTCTCGCTGGTCCCTTTTTCCCCCCCGAAGTCCTTCAACAACACTAGTTTGGTAGCCATGATTGGGCATAATTGTTTGGGCAGTTCCTCATGTTGAGGTTCTGCTCTTTCCTTGTTGTCTGGTTTCCTACAACTCCACCTTATTATTTTTCTCCCCCTGTATGAGTCGCCACCCCTACAGACCTGCTGCCTCTACGTACTACCCATCCAAGGAGGTCCACTGCAAATGGGAACCCACAGCACACGGGCTGGGCCCATTATTCTCACTTTTCCCGATGACAGACCTTAACGTCATAACCTGGAATGTCAGGGGTACCCAAACACCTTCTAAGCAATTCGCCATATATGCCTATTTGCAGCACCACAAGACGAGTGTTGCGCTCTTACAAGAGACGCACCTGACAGCCATTGAAGCCACCAGCTTGCGCCGACGATGACGTGGGCAGGTATACAGTACCAACTACTCATCCATGGCCAGAGGGGTGATGTTATGGGTTAAAGCGGGGGTTCCATGGGAGGAGAAGGAAGTTCTGACAGACCCGATGTGGATTACGTTCTGACAAGTGGCAGACGGAACAGCCAACCGATTTTACTAGGTTTCTTGTACACCCCTGATGTAGTGCAGGGTACCTTTCTAAATGAGCTCTCAGAGATACTGCTCTGGTGGAGGGATGTCCCATGGCTCCTGGGTGGTGACATTAATGCGGTACTTGATGTCTCTCTTGACCGCTCTTTCCCTCCTCTCACCAGTACTACAACTTCCTCTAATGCTCACCTTTTAAAACCTGGCTGGGTAACTGGGCTCTTTCAGACATTTGGCCGGAACGTCATCCTCACCCTAGAGTATACTCATTTTATTCCCCTGTTCATAAGCTACATGTATGCCTCAACCATATACTTGCATCCACAGCCCTCCCCCCTTGATACAGACTACTGATTATTTTGGTCTGACACACTTGGATCATAATCCCTTGGTGATGACCTGGCCTGGAAAGCGCAACCCCCTCCAATTCCGGCCTGGTACCTGCAGACCGCACCTCTGGAGGACCCCCTCTTCCGAAGCTCACTGGAAGCAGCGATACCTGGCTATTTTGCACCTAATACCGGTTCCACTGACTTGATTATCACTGAATGGGAGGCCTTTAGGTAGTTAGGGTCACTGTCTGGGACAAACTTGGAGTATTCGCAGACAATTGGACACCTCACTGTCTCACAATGAGGGACGGCTGCTCTCACTCGAGACAATGGTTGCCGCCAACCCGGCACGACAATGGCGCCTCGATGCTGCCCATGCCGCATGGCAGGCACTTCTGGACCGTCTGAGGTGACAGAATTATTTAGCGCATTCATTTCGCTCACATTCCACTGTGGACAAAGCCGGGAGACTGCTGACTTATCTGGTCAGACAAGAACACCCCCAACGCCCCATACACTTCTTACTCGATGAACTTGGTCGGGAGCGCAACACCCAACAAGACATTTATGCACTAATGACTGAACACTACACTTGCTTGTACGAGACCCACCTGACGGACAACACCCAGGAGGTAGAATCCTTGGTAGACACGGTGGAGTTGCCCACCTTCATGATAGACTAATCCCTGGAGCTGGACTCTCCTATAACTGAGAATGAGGTACGAGACTCATTACGTTCATTGTCTTCTGGTAAAACCCCAGGGCCTGACGGCCTTCCTACTGAGTTTTTTTAAGCCTACGCGTAATATTTGGTACCAAACCTCCACTCCATGTACCTAGAGGCAATCTCGGAAGGAACTCTGCCCCCAACCATGCATACCGCTAACGTGGTGTCTTTTTGGAAGCCTGGTAAGGACCCCGCGTCTCCCAGCTCCTATCGACCGATCACAATATTGAACTCGGATTATAAGAACCTGGCTAAGGCATTGGCTAACCAACTGACTCCACTGATCCATGCTCTAGTGCACTCAGACCAGAATGGCTTTGTTCCGCAGCGTAATATGACCCTGAACCTGCGCCGATATTTTCGAGTGGTGGAATATGCCCGATCATCTGGCCATGCTCTGGTTGCATGGTATTGGACCTTGAAAAGGCCTTCGATTCGCTGGCCTGGAACTTCCTTTTTCTGTCCTGGCTCATTTTGGGGTTGGCCCCTCCTGCCTTGGTTTGGTGCAACTACTATATCATAAACCGTTGGTCCGGGTTCGGACAGGCCCCTGTATTTCGGATCCGATTCAGGTACAACAGGGAACTAGACAGGGATGCCCGATGTCACTCCTTCTGTTTGTGCTGGCGGCGGAGCCGCTGGCGGCTCACATCCGTGCACATGTTGATATGGGAATTGAACTGAGTGATGGCGTACATACCATTTCGCTGTATGCTCAGGACCTTCATGACATTCTCCCCTCCTTTGACCACGCATTTAGCCATTTTGCGTTCGCCTCAGGGTTATGAGTTAGCCTGACAAAATCCATACTTTCCCCGTTCTTAGGAGATACGCCTGACCCAGGCTACACGCTTGGGGAACACCTGTGGCCTGGTGCATCAATCCTTTTAGTTATTTGGGGGTCCGGGTGTATTGCTCCAAAACTGACCTCTTCGACTGGAATGTCACTCGGGCTGCCTCGTCGATTCGGTCTCACATGGGTTTCTGGAAGACTCTGGCATTGGCGATATCTGGTAGAATCGCCCTGGTGAAAATGGTGTTTCTTCCTCGCCTTCTCTATTATTTTACCACTTTGGCCCTCGTCATCTCCCTCCCCTTCTTCAGGCAAGCAATGGGAGAGAGTGATACGATGTTTTATATGGAGGACATCGCGTTATAGAGTGTCCATGGGAAAGCTTTATCTGCCTAATGAGCTGGGGGGCCTTGCGGTACCCAATTTCGAGCACTACTATCTGGCCTCCCAACTGCAGGAGATCGCCCAGTGGATGTCCTCCCGTTACTTATCACATACGGCCTCTATGCAGCATCCGCTGCTGCTAAAAACCCTCTTAAAAGTTTTCCACCCTTGCTCCAAGCTTAGGCCTCCTGATACTGAATCCTCACTGTAGCATACAAATGCTTCCGTAGGTGTCTGTTCCTCACTAGAACCACCATCCCTTATGCCCCCGCTATCCCACTTTTGAGAACTCCAAGAGGGGACAACTACACGACGGCGGCTAAGTTACATCAATGAGCATCGAAAGGGATACAGGATGTGGGGGACCTTTTTCAAGAGGGTACTCTAATTACGATTCACGAATTCATGGCGGCCGAAAACCTGCATCCAGGGCAGTTTTTATTGCACAGAACACTCATAGCCTCACTAGCGTCCAAATGGAGTACATTCGCCCAGGAGCCTCCCACACACCACACTTTGCAGTACCTTCACATGATGAGGAACGGGAGACACCTCAAACGCTGGTTCGCATCTTCACTTCGACAACACACGGAGATAGATCTCACTCGACTTCAACTTCATTGAGAAGAGACCTTGGGGAGGGCGTTTACAGATCGGTATAGGTTGGCAGCCCGTGGCAGTCCGATCCGCATACCTCGTAACCAGCGATTCAAACAAATACAGTGTTTCACATTGCATCAGGCCTACATTACCCCGGCCCAAATCAACAGGTATTTCCTCCGCATAGATGCGGCTTTCCTCTGTTGCGGGCAATTAGACGCAAACATGCTTCAAATGCTTTGGGGTTGCTCGGTTCTGATGGACTATTGGGGCGCGGTGAAGGCCACCCTCACAACTTGCATCTCACTCACCATTCCCCCGACTTGGGAGGCCCATGTACTGCACCTCTTCTGCAGAAACAAGAAATACAGAGTTTCCACACAATTTATAGACCTGGGTCTCATAACGGCTAAACGCTTGATCACCAAGTGATGGTATCTCCCCTGTCGCCTCACTCGCTTGCTTGGCGTCGATCCCTGCTTCACTTGGTGAAGGCAGAGGGTGAAGCGCTCTGCACGGAGGACCTACTGGGCATTTAAATGTTTCTCCTGGCACCTCAATGGGATGCAATAGTCTCCAAATTCTTTGGGGTGGACACTGACACGGGGCCCCAGACTGCAACACAAAGAGCTATCACAAATGGAGTGAATGCGGTCTACCGCCAACACCAGCACTGCTTCAACTCCTCTGTCTCTGTCTTGGCGATTTTTGACCCCCCAGCTACATTGGATGCGGTAGCAGGTCTTGAGCGACTCTCCCTTAACCTTCCTTCACTTTAGTTGTCCTCTTTTAGTTGTGTGCACTATGTCCCCGGTTGAGTTTGAACTGCACTGTACCTGCATTATTAACATGCTACCTAGTACTGTGGTTTGACAGCATTGCTCTGTTCTTTTTGACATATTGCCACACGATTTGATGCACTCACCATACTCTGTATCTCCGCTTTCCTGTTGCCAATAGTTATGGTGTACCGTGCCACACAAACAAAAGTTAATTAAAATGATTTAAACAAAAAAAAGATTTTAAAAAATCACCCTTAGAGTGTGGTAACACTTTTAGGAGCCCAAATGTATCCTCATTGTAATGCATAGAAACGAACATCACAGCAGGCTAGGGTCACGAAGCATTACAGTCCAAACATTGCAAAGGAAGTACATTTAAGAAGGTTGACTAACAAAAGAATACCCAACAGTTATTTGTTAAACTGAAATACTCCTCTGTACAGATCCTGAATGTGAATGGCACATTCTGTTAGTAATGGCTGCAGGGACCTGACCCAAAGGCCTCATCTGTGTATGTTTTGGTGTTGAAGACATGAGTTTTGGCAGAAAGCTAAAGCATTCCCCATCCTCACTTAGAAAGCAAAAAAATCCCAGATCAGTAATCTGTAGAGAGCTAAGCCAGAGACTCTGGCTTTCATAGTAGAGTGATACCCCTGAAATGAGAAAAGAAAGAAAAAGCGCTAGAAACAATAAATATCTTTTTTAATCTTCCCTAGTCTACCTGAGCGCTGCAAGCTGAAACAGTTTAGAAAATGTATGTTTTTTTCTGAGCTAGGTTTCGAGTCCTTTTCACAGATATCATTTTCAGAATGATTTTCTGCCAGCCCTCTGTGATATAGAGTGATATATCAGCTGTAAGCATTACAGTCTAGTGTTGCCTTTTATAGGTGCTATTTTTAAACAACTATTAAACATTACACATAGCACAGTCAATAGAGGATCCAACATTAGTCTCCACAACCCAAAGGTATATTGGTTCTTCAGTTATACATTTTGGCTGAGTGCCATTGTGAAATGCATTCCTTAGCACAGTACATGTTGATGTCCTTCTGATACACTGTTATAATAGGTAATAGACTGTGAATTTGTACATTTATCACTTAAAATAATCAGTTATTTTATGGATACACTTGCAAATTATAACTCCCAAACCATAAGCAGTGCTAATGACCTCGCCCTATTCCAGATGTAACACATGTAATTACAAATGTCATAAATAATGTTATGGGTCGAAATACATATCGCATTACAATTAACACTGTCAAAGAGTAAACTATGAATATAGCATTGTTTATTGGTGTGAAAATATGCACATATTTAATGATGTATTTTTAGGTTTTGTTACATATTGGTAAAAATGCAAAACCATGTCAAGGGCTCTTTGACCCTTGTACGACCTCAAACGGGCTTCACAGACCCAGATGCAAGGTTTACAAACTCAAACAGATTAGTGGGCCCTCTGTTGGACATCCAGGTCCACATGTATCAAACAATTGTGCATTCACAAACAGTGCAAATCGGTAATGTTTGCCGTTTGCAAATGCAAAATAGCCTTTCAAGATGTATAAAGACTCTGTAGTCGCAATGTTAGGGAATTGCAAGAATAGCGATTACCTAAAATTGCAACTACAAATGGGGAATCGCAATTTGCAATTCCCTTAGCACATGTACTAATCATTTTCTAAATGCAAACTGCATTTAGGAAAATACTATTCCCATTGAGTTCAAATCAATGCTAACTATGACCAAATTTAGCAAAATGCACAAAAATGCCTTATTCAAAGTGCCAGGTAAAGGCACACATAGGGGCATGTGTACACTTTATATGTGCACATGTTTATTTTTTGGGGTGCTTCGGAGGGCCTTAGGCCCCTGGGCACTCTTGTCTTTACATTACCTAACTTGCAATTACCAATTAGATAATCGCAAATTAGCGAACGCAAAACCATTTGCACCTATGGGACTTAAGATCCATAGGAATAAATAGAGTAGTATTACCTAATACCAATGACCTATTTAGAGAATCACTATTTGGTGATATTAAGGAATCACTAAATCTTTGGCAATTCCTTACATACATAGCATTTTGCACTTACCAAATAGTGATTTGGTGAACAATCGCTATTTAGTAATTGCAAAATGCTTTTTTGATACATGTTGCCCCCAGTGTGGTTAACAACATCAATATTGGGACCCTGCCTCAGAGTCTGTGAAGCATGTGGGAGATCCAATAAGAGCCTACATGAACTTGATGCGGTCTTGCCATGGTCCACAAAAAATCAGTACCACACTGGGTACCACCATCCACACACCACCACCCCCTCCCCAGCAAAATCATCTTATTATTTCATTTTAAACTTGGAGCAGAATGGTATATCTTTCACCCTCTCACCAGAGCCCAAGGTGTCAGATGATGTTGTCCCTAATGACTGCTTCCGTTTTTTATTTCAGGGCGCCCCACATCTTTTAATGGCAGCCGAAACAAAATAGCCACATATTGCTCAGGTTCGCACACCTGTGTTTACGTAAATGAACGA
The DNA here is from genome assembly GCF_964261635.1 of Lissotriton helveticus. Lineage (NCBI taxonomy): Eukaryota > Metazoa > Chordata > Amphibia > Caudata > Salamandridae > Lissotriton > Lissotriton helveticus. Next base: position 388,626,407 of record NC_136059.1, read on the forward strand.
TGGGGAAAAAAAGCTTGTTCCCTCAAATCACATCCAATTATTTTTCAAATGTAGTGTGAAGACTTACAGTCTAGAGCTCTCTATCTTCTTTTTTAGGTTTCGTTTATTTAAGAAACTAAACAAACATCAGTACTTCGTACAATCAAACATTAAAAATTATTAAGAAATAGCAGTGGTAATTCAAGCTATGATTGGATTTAAAAGATATAAAGGGCTGGTTTGTCAAACAGATGTTAGAAAATTGCAATAACAAGGATTATTTGAAAATAAATAAAGAAATAATAACATTCTAAACATTGTAATAATCAATAGGAGGGAAGTCAGGGGGATTGAAACAACTTCTTGTAGCAGGGGCTAAGAAGCAAAATACTTTTGTTGCACTATTATAAAAAAAAAGTGTGACAGAACACCATATCTATAAACGTTTCTTCGCAAGAGATAGGGGATATACAAAAGTTGTATCTAGTCTGTGGTTATGACATACAGCATACCACCAGGTTAAATATGACAGTTTATATTCATCCTTCCAATTCTTTGTTCTTTCGAATAGCAACAGCTAACAACATTTAAGAACATATGGACACTTAAAAAGTAGATGCTTTAAATTTGCACGCTCAAAGGAGCATGACCACTAAATATCAGAAAGTTAAACATGCATTCTGTGTAATGTCATGGGTGTTAAAAAAAGAGTTTGTGTAGTATTTGCTGCCCTAGAAGATTTTAAATTTTTTGTCCATTTCTTGTTCCATAGGGAGATGGGCCATTCTATATCAAAGTCAGCTTCTTCGGAAAGTTCTATTTTTGCTTGATCTCTGTCTGTGTAAGAGTGCGCCAGGCGACAATAAATGCTAGAGGCTTTGGGATTTATACAGAGTAGGTTATACCATGTAGAGCCACTCAGACAGAAGGATCAGCTCAGAGATTGAAAGTAGATGTATGCTTCAAGTATTACATTTCATAAGATTGAGAATTTGTGTTGAAAGGAAAGGGGTAGTTGAAAAAGAGAGCGCACCCTCGAAAATGTAAGCAGTGTATGTTGGTCAAAAAGCTCATTAACCCAGAGTAGTCCCTTATTTCTCCATGTTACCCAGTAAATAGGTTTGTTTTTAACTAATATATGTTTGCTGTGCCGAAAGGTGTCGAGATGATTCAGTGTGGAGGGAAGGACAGTATTTAATACCTTGCAGGAATATTTAATAACTGGTTAGGATATATTTTGTGATTTACGTGTAAAGGATAGGTTTTCAGGGAAGGAGAAGGGAGAAAGGAAAGATTTCTCAAGATCAAAGCAGAGTGGGGAGTCATATGATGAGTTAGACACCCATTGGATAATTGTTTTAAAAGAAATGCTTTATGATACTTAGGGAAATCAGGGAACTTTACACTTCCCTTCAATTTTGAACATAATACTTTTTTTGTTGTTCCATGGAAAGGATGAAAGGATGGAATTGATTTTATGAAAATTCTTTGCAGGTATAGATATCGGAATATTAGATATGATATAAAGTATGATAGGAGATAGCATCATTTTGATGGTATCCAGATGACCCCATCAGGACAGGTAACGAGGAAGCCATTTCATAGTAAGTATATTTAATTTATAAAAGCTTTTATCTAAGTTTAGGGAGACTAATGTTTTAATAGATGGGGTAAACCATAGGCCAAGATACTTTATATGTTTGGGACTCCATGTAAAGTTAGAAATTGAGAAGTCCGTTGCAAAAGTGTATTTGGTCAAAGGCAACATTTCACATTTCTCAGTTTAATTTGTAACCAGATACCATGTGATATGAGTCAACCTCTTCAAAAATGTTGGGAGTGCACTTTGTGGTTGGGAAAGAAACATTAAGAAATTGTCTAGGTAAGCGGCTAATTTAATCTAATGGGTATTAGAAGTAAATCCAGTTATGGAGAGGTTTTGTTTTATTTTAGATAAAAAAAAGGTTCTAGTGCCAAATTAAAAAGAAAGAGGGCAACCTTGGTGCACTCCTCTATGTAGAGTAAAATATGAGGAGGTGAGCCATTAGCAAAGATAGCAGCTTTGGTTGCAGAGTGAAGTAAAGAGATTAAGGAAATGATTTTTGGGCCAAATCCACACCACTTGAGTGTGTGGAAAATAAAAGACAATACACTCTGTTGAATGCCTCTTCTGCATCTAAGGCAATCGCTGCAAGGGGTTGTGAATAATGTAATGTTTTAGATAATATATCAAAGAATAAATGTATGTTGACAGTTATATTGCGCCCTTTTACAAAACCCGATTGTTCCTTGCCGAGTAATTGAGGGAGATCGGATTCGAGTCAAAAGGTCTAAAGCCTTAGAAAAAATGATGTAGTCAACATTGACTAGGGAAATGGGTCTGTAGTTTTTACAATAACATGAATCTTTGCCCTCCTTTGGGATGAGACACATTAGGGCCTCTAAAAGGGAACCTGGGGAAGTGTGTGAAGTAATAAAAGAGGATATGAGGGTGTATAAGTAAGGGAAGAGTATTGGGGAAAAATGTAAGTAAAATTCAACTGTTAAACCATCTGGACCTGGGGCGTTATCCTTTCAGAGAACCTTCAAAGCATTGAGCATCTCCATCTGAGTTATGTCGGACTCCAAGAGATCCAAATTTGTTAGGGGATCTGCAGTCTTCCGTATAGTGGAGAGGTAATGGGATATATCCGCATCTGTAGGTATATTCTCTGGTGTGTTCAATGATTTGAAGAATTGTACGAACATTTGTAGAATCTCAGAGTCTTTATGCTTTGATATTACTTTACATCAAGGATGGATTTAATTTGAGATTTGTTCTGCTTAATCTTGAGGTAATTGGCTAACAATTAACCAGATTTGGTTTGGTCCCCATGAAATTTTGCACTCGTTTTCAATAGATACAAAGAGGCGTTCTCTGTGGAATCCTTATTAAACTCAATCTTAGCCTTTATAAGTTCTGACAGACAGTCCTTCGACTTAGAAGTGTAAAAGGAATGCTCCAACCTCTTTATTTAAGTTATAACTTCATTATTGAGCATTTGGGATTTTTTCTGGTTGATGTAGACAAATCTGATGATAAAATCACGTGCAGCAGCTTTAAATGCAACCCAAATAGTATGAAAAGGAATATGTCAGTATGATTGATTTGGAAAAACTCTTGAAAAAAGGAGACAAAAGAAGAATTGAAATTTGGGTCTAGAAGTAGGGAGTTATTTATTGTATTCATTTATTTATTGATTACTGTATTTTATAGAGTTCGAACTTGAACCGTTAGGGTATCAGAGCGCTTTACAGGCAACATAGCATTGTACAAAAAGGCATAGAATCACCAAGTAAAAGAAAAAACAGATAGTAGGGGGCAGGATATAGAATACATAGGAGATAGAAAGACATGTATTTATAAATTACATATACTGTTACTCAAGATGAGATACGTATTTCAGATTACATTTACCATTACTCAAGACAAGATCCCAGGTGTCTGGGTGGGGTGACTAAGAAATCCGAGGAGAGGCAATAGACAGACGTGGATCCGGGTCATAGTGATGGTTGAGGGCAAGTTCAAATGAGGAATTTGCTCATAAGGAAGGTCTTGGTGTCCTTTCTGAAGCGGGCCAGAGAAGGGATTTTTTTGATGTCAGGTGGGAGAGAGTTCCATATTTTTGGAGCAGCTCCAGAGAAAGCCTGATTGTACGTTTTTGTTTCTGAAAGCGTGCAGGTTTGAGCAAGAGGTCTCTGGCAGCCCAGGAGTTTCTGATTCCTCCGGAAATCATAAGTTTCCATGCAAGACATACAGGGGAGTTTGAGTAATTGTAATTGTAAAGGTTCTTCTATAGGGCATGGCTACTCGGAAGCATCCCAGCGCTTAGGACTAACCAGAAGGAAATAGATTGCAGAAAGTGCAGAGGGCCAACTCGTCTAGATCTTGGGGAACAGTACAGTTTTTAGCTTTTTGCGAAATGCGAGTAAGTTAGGCTCTTGACGGAGAGGTGGGGGAAGAGCATTCCATAACTTAGCCGCATTTTGCGAAAAGAGGCGGCCCCCTGTGCGGGCCCTATTGATCCTAGGAATTATTAAAAGGTTTTGCTGGTTTGAGCGGAGGTTCCTGGGTGGTTTATATGGCCTGATCATGTCATTTAGGATGGGGGGGCCCTTCCCATAAAGAGTTTTGTGGACCAGACAAAGGGTTTTGAAATGAACCCGCTCCCTTATTGGAAGCCAATGTAAGGTACTCAGCGAAGGTGCGGCTGATGTACGGTGGCTAGTACCCGTAAGTAGCCTCGCTGTGGAGTTCTGGGCAACCTGGAGTTGCCGGGTAACCGAAGCGGGGGCTCCTAGGTAGAGCGCATTACCATAGTCCAGCCTAGATAGAATAAGGGACTGGACTATGGTTTTTTTGGCTGCTTCGGGTAGCTGAGGAAGGATTTTACGAATTGTCTTCAGCAAGCCAAAGCAGGTAGCCACCGTCTTTCTTGCCTGGATTTTAAAAGACAACTCTGTATCCAGCCAGAAACGGAGGCTTTTTATCTCGGTTTTTGGAATGGGCCCAGGCCCCATACAGGAAGGTCACAGTGTGGAATTATTAAATGTAGCTTTTTTCCCAAGTAACATCAGCTCTGTTTTCCCCCCATCCAACTTCAGATGGGACGAGTCCATCCATTTCGCAACCGCCTCCAGGCAGCTGCAAAGATTGGTTGGAAGGGACTCCACCCGGTTTAAGGAGACAACTAACTGGGTGTCATCAGCGGAGCTTACTAACTGGATTCCGAAGGGGGCCACTACCTCTGCCAGGGGCGCCATGTACACATTAAACAGTGTGGGGCTAAGGGAGGAGCCCTGTGGCACCCCACACTGTAATGGCACTGGAAGGGAGCAGCTGTTCTCTGAGAAAACCTAAAAACTCTGTCGCTAAGAAAAGACTCGAGCCACATAAGGCCCTTGCCCGTGACCCCAATCCTTTCAAGGCGAGATAGAAGGACATGGTGGTTAACCGTGTCGAAGGCGGCGCTGAGGTCCAGGAGGATGATGGCCGCGCTGCCACCCGCATCCAAAATCCTCCTGGAATCCTCAACCACCCTCAACAGTGCTTTCTCAGTTCCCTGTCCCCTCCGGAATCCCGTTTGAGAAGGGTGTAGCAGATCATGGGTCTCCAAGAAAAAAGCCAGCTGTTTATTCACCCATTTTTCAGTAAGCTTACTGATGCCAGGGAGAAGGGAAATGGGGCGGTAGTTGGAAAAATCGTCAGGGTCGAGATTTGGTTTTTTCAACAAGGCCCTGACCATGGCCAACTTCCAATCTTGTGGTACCATGCCTGACTCCAGCGAGGTGTTAACTAATTTAATAATATGCTTGCTGATATGAGGCAGAGCCAGGTTTAAAATGGTCATAGGGGCAGGATCGAGCGGGGAACCGCTCTTTATGGTGTTAATGAGAGGAGGTAAGAGTTCTGCACTGAGGGGGGAGAAAAATGAGAGGTGGGGTGGCGTAAGACCAGTATCACCTACCAGAGAGGAGGTTAGTTCAGCCATGGGTAGGGGGGGAAGGGAAAGAAGGATATTTTGAAGTTTAGTGGCAAGGAAATTTGCTAGTTTATTGCAACGAACATCAGATTCCTCAAAGGACAGGGCTGATGATGGCGGGTCCGGGGCTTTTAACAGAGATTTAACTATCTTGAACATCTCTCTAGGGGCATTTGCAGAATCCTCAATTTTTTCTGCATAAAAGGTAGATTTGGCTATGTTAAGGGCAGATTTATATTTCTTTATAGTAAATCTATATTTATTTTTCTTCTCCTCATCAAAATGTTTTCGCCATTGCCTCTCCTCCCGTTTACATACCTGTTTGAGGGACCTTAGGTCTGAATTAAACCAGGGTTGTTTAGTGGGGCCTTTCTTATTTGTAATACATTTTTTTGGTAGCACACTATCCAGCGATTGTTCGATCCATTGATTGAAGTCTTTATTTGCCCTATCGATGTCCTGGTTGGCCAAAGGCTCGCTCTGCTTCAATATTTCTAGCCAATCATTCAGTTCTAGTTTCGTCCAGCGCCTACCTAAAACTTTATGAGAAGGTTTGGTAGAGCTGGGTCTGCTTGTCTTCCATGTGAATGGGATTACCATATGGTCTGACCAGGGAATCGAGTATGGTTCAGCTGAGGTCAATTCTACTACATTTGAGAATATGGGATCTAAAAGGTTCCCTTTGGAGTGAGTGGGATGTGAAACTATTAAGTTCTGTTCACAGGCGGCTAGATCTTTAGTCAGTTCTGTTGCAGTAATATCTAAAGGATTATTAAAATGGAGATTCAAGTCTCCTAACACTATGAAGTTAGAAACCGTACTAGCTAACTCCAAAGTGGTTTCAATTAGTCCTTCCACAAATTGTCCTATCGGGCCAGGTGGACGGTAAATTAAAAGACCAGAGAGTGACAGTTCTGAGGATAGTGTAATAGAGAACTGTATGCCCTCACAGTCTGGGGTAGAACCATCAGTCATACGACAGATTAGGTGTTCCCTATAGAGAATGGCAATCCCTCCTCCAACCTTAGGTCCTCTATCCCTATGTTGGATCAAGTATCCTGTGGGAAGAGCTCGGACAATATCTGGGCCAGAGGTGGATCCAAGCCACGTTTCTGTTAAAAAAAGAATATCAAGGTCCAAATCTTGAATTAATAGGCAAATCTCAATGGCATGTTTTGGTAAAGAGCGGCAATTAACCAGTGCCATTTTCAAAACTGCCTCTACTTTCCTTATATTAGTAATCAACTCCGTCGCCCCAAAAGGACAATGTTTACAAGAGATGTGGCTAAGCGCAGGGTCCACAGAGTGTCTACAAGAAGATGGAAGGGCCCCCTTTAGGGCAAGGAGTGTCGAGCGGGAGTATGTTAATAAGGATGTAGCTAGTGAGGCAGAGGTCCTGTCCCTGGGCCCGATCGTGCTCGAACGGGCGCAAACGGGCTTACCTCTGGCGCACCTGTGGCGCGCCATCGGTGCGCCCGCTGCGCGCCGTCGCTGCGCGCCAGCATGAACCTCAAAATATATAGATGGTGAAAACCCAGCCTATGGCGGCCACTGGTGTAAGGCCTGCCTCCCCACCCAAGATGGAGCTGTTGTGTGGGGGGAGTGAGTGTTCCCGCTTAAGCGGCGGGTGCCCAAATCAATTTTTTACAGTGCAAGTAAGTGGGGAATGTGAGCCTGTTAAAAAAGCAGCGATTTTCAAATATACGGCGATTTATTTTAAAAGTGACCCCAGTCACATGTAAATGCTGCCTGCGTCCTTGTAGCGAGTTTAAGCAAAGCACGCAGAGGCTCCCGCTCAGCGCGTTACACAGAGGTCGTAATCACCTCTGAAGTTCTTATCGGTGCGCGAGCAGGACTCACCTTTATGCCGCTTGCTGCAAACCCAGCCCAAAGACTAGAGCGCCTCCCAGCCTATGGCGGCCACTGGTGTAAGGCCTGCCTCCCCACCCAAGATGGAGCTGTTGTGTGGGGGGAGTGAGTATTCCCACTCATGCGGCGGGTGCCCAAATCAATTTTTTACAGTGCAAGTAAGTGGGGAATGTGAGCCTGTTAAAAAAGCAGCGATTTTCAAATATACGGCAATTTATTTTAAAAGTGACCCCAGTCACATGTAAATGCTGCCTGCGTCCTTGTAGCGAGTTTAAGCAAAGCACGCAGAGGCTCCCGCTCAGCGCGTTGCACAGAGGTCGTAATCACCTCTGAAGTCCTTATCAGCGCGCGAGCAGGACTCACCTTTATGCCGCTTGCTGCAAACCCAGCCCAAAGACTAGAGCGCCTCCCAGCCTATGGCGGCCACTGGTGTAAGGCCTGCCTCCCCACCCAAGATGGAGCTGTTGTGTGGGGGGAGTGGGTGTTCCCGCTCAAGCGGCGGGTGCCCAAATCAATTTTTTACAGTGCAAGTAAGTGGGGAATGTGAGCCTGTTAAAAAGCGGCGATTTTCAAATATACTGCGATTTATTTTAAAAGTGACCCCAGTCACATGTAAATGCTGCCTGCGTCCTTGTAGCGAGTTTAAGCAAAGCACGCACAGGCTCCCGCTCAGCGCGTTGCACAGAGGTCGTAATCACCTCTGAAGTCCTTATCAGCGCGCGAGCAGGACTCACCTTTATGCCGCTTGCTGCAAACCCAGCCCAAAGACTAGAGCGCCGCCCAGCCTATGGCGGCCACTGGTGTAAGGCCTGCCTCCCCACCCAAGATGGAGCTGTTGTGTGGGGGGAGTGAGTGTTCCCGCTCAAGCGGTGGGTGCCCAAATCAATTTTTTACAGTGCAAGTAAGTGGGGAATGTGAGCCTGTTAAAAAAGCGGCGATTTTCAAATATACAGCGATTTATTTTAAAAGTGACCCCAGTCACATGTAAATGCTGCCTGCGTCCTTGTAGCGAGTTTAAGCAAAGCACGCAGAGGCTCCCGCTCAGCGGGTTGCACAGAGGTCGTAATCACCTCTGAAGTCCTTCAGAGTATAAAGCCTTGTGTGTAATGCTTGTGTGTAATGCTTGCTAGCTTAAGCTGTATTCTTGTCTCAAAGGGAAGCCAGTTCAGAGCTTTGAGGTGTGGGGAAAGGTGGTTGAATTTCCTTGTGCCTGTAAGTAGTCTGGCTGCCGCGCTGAGGCAGGCTTTCAAAGGTGCCAGGCGGATCTTGGGTAAACCTGAGAGGATAGAGCAGCCATTTTCCAGTCTAGGGCTGGAGTTGTTGAAACGCAATCTCTTGGGAAGCACAGTTTGAGGTAAAATATCAAATGGAATCCAAACGGGAGCATGATCAGATATTAGTATGGGACCAATGCCAGCTGAATGTAAAGATTGAGAAACATTGTGTGAAGTTCAAATATAATCAATTCTGGACTGGGTCTGATGAGGTGGGGAGAAAAAGGTATACTCTTGTGAAGAGGGATTACAAAGTCTCCATGCATCTATTAGATTTTGTTGTTTTATGGTTTGTAGAAAAGCTTTATGTGCTTCATGTGGAATGAAAAAAAACTTGGATTTTCGGTCTAGAAAATGGTCAACTACCTGATTGCAGTCAACAGCGAGAATAAAGTTCTCTGCAAGGTATTTTGTAGGTAGCTATTATATTTGGGACCAAAAAGAAGCATCTCTATTTTTAGGGGCGCACATATTAAACAAGGGGACTGGAGTCTTCCGAATTAATAGATTGGTGAACAACCATCTGCCCTCACTATCCGAATCCTGAGATAAAAGCTTAGCATTAAGTGCCTTATGACATAAGTTTATAACACCATTTCTTTTACCATCCACAGGAGAGAAAAACATTCTCCAATCAAGCTCTTTATGAGTTTTAGTGATTCAGTCATTGTAAGATGGGATTCTTGTAATAAGGTGATGTTGACATCTAGTTTAGATAAATATGCTAAAACTCATTGTCTTTTGATGGGGGAGTTTAAGTCTTTGACATTCCATGCAACCATTTTTAAAGACATAGGATACATATACAAAATGAACAATTAAATAAACTAGCATCAATGCATATTGTATATATCATAAACCAAACTACAAGTACGAAAATAATGACAATGAAAACCAAAGAATTGAGAAAGGAAAGAGGATAAGAGATATGGAGATGATAATAAAATGTAATAAAGAAAGAAGAGACAATAGGAAAAACGTAGATAAAAGGAAGATTGATGTTAGAACTACAAAACGAAGAGAGAACATACCTACATAAATTCAAAGACATCTAGGGAGTGAGGCGAGATTAGGCCACATGGACCAGATGACTTGTCCAAACTCCAAAAGGGAAGGTGGGAGGGGCTGCATCACAAACGACATGCAAAAGGGTGGGTCATATGATATCTAAAAACTTGTATTGAACAGAAACCGTTACCATATTCTTAAATAGGAAACCGGAGAAATATCTAATATAACATTAATATAAACAATATGACTAGGCAATCTGCTTAGTACATGCTGTAGAAGTATCCATAGTGTCCATGCTATGAGAGTTAAGAAAGGTTTACAGTTTGACTGGATCATCGGAAGTAGAGGTCTTGTTGTTATGAGTAACTTTAAATAAACAGGGATGGAGGAGGCCAAAACATGCACCAATGGAGCGAAGATATGGTCTCATAGCTAGGAACTGCCTGCGTCTATCAGCTGTATTCTTTGCATAATCCTGTGAGAAGAATAGAGGATTTCCCAACCATGAGACACGTTTTATGGCTCTTACTGCTAATAAAACCTTAAGAATGTCGGTGTTCTCTAAAAAATACATTATGACTCCTCTTGGCTTCCTCATGTTGGAGATAAATCTATTTGGAGGACTCAATCTGTGAGTGCGTTAAATGTTGAGAAGAGTGCTTGTTTGAAGAGTTGATTTGAAAAAAGCAATGGGGTCAGAACCTTCTGGTAAACCATACAGCCGAAGATATTACTTCTGTTCATGTTTTCTAGATTCCGACTTGCTTCTGAAGGGACAGGACCTGAGACTGAAGAGCGTTTACCTTAAGACTGGGTGACCCTAGAGCTTCAAGATTCTGCTCAACTGTTCTTCCATTTGTGACCAACTATCTGATAGAATTTGTAGCTTAGGGTTGGTTTCTTCTACGAATGATCGAAGAGCACGAATCTCTTCTAAAAGAAGATCCATAGAGACTGTCAAGACTTGTTTGGAGGGGGAGGAGGGTCCTTTTTCAAACATTTAATTGTTGCTTTGCTAACTGCAGACAATGCGTTAATACTTGAAGATGAGGCACCTTTAGGTGAGGAGGTCGTAGAATCTTCCAGTGTGGCAAGGTGTGTTAAAAAATGTAATCGGCTTAGAAGCTTATGAGTTGAAGGTGTCAGCAAAGTTTTTGTTTTTTTCAGTCTGTCCATATGAGGAAGCAATAGAAAGCAGCGTGAAAAACTTATAATGTAGGAGACTTCTAATAGAATTATTATGTAGCAGCTTGTTTGACATGTCACTACGTGTGGTTATACAACGTGATGAAAGTCAACTCAGCCTCACAGCGAATTTGTAAGCAATTAACTTGTGCTGCTATTACCTGAAGGAGCCAGAACTTGGAGCAGTTTCATTCAAGACATCTGTATAACCATCAACCGGATTTTCAATAAATGCACTTCTCACAGGTAATTGCAAGGGTCACATTCTCATCACAACTGACTCAAAGTGCTGCAAATTCTGATCATGAATCTTATTCTAAGGAAGCCAAAAGGGTTTTGCTCAAGGAGATTAAATAACAGCAAACTGTCACCTCAGAAGCACAACATATGAGGCAATAAATAACGTATCCCATTTCATTGTTGGCAAGTCAAGGAGGTGACCCCCATAACTCACAGGAAAGCCTGCAGTCTCTAAAGCTTGTGAGGAGAGTATGCACTTACTGTCGGGTGCGTTTGTGTTGCTTCAAAATGGCAGGCAGCGTCTCGTCAGAGCGCCTCGCGAAATAAAAATTAAAGTTGGAGGCCCACAGAGTGTTAAAGTGTGAAACACTCTGTTAGACCAGGCATCATTGGTGCTGGTCTCCCTTTCTCTTCTCACTTCCTATCTTTTATGTTGGCTGGATTTAGATGCTCTGGGCACGGTGTCACTGCTAATCAGTGCCACAGCGTGAGTGCTCCCTGTGTAAAGATGACTGTATGAATTGGGATAACCATAATTGGCTCATTTGGTTTCCCTGTCAGCCCCTAGTATGAGTGCACTGTGTTCCCCCAGGGATGGTAGACCAAATACTACTGGTGGGCCTGCAGCGCTGATTTGCGCTACCCACCAAAGCAGCTTTTAAAGTATGTCTGTGTAGCATGTTCTAATAGCGAGTTCCCCTCTATTTCACTGTTTACTATTGTGAGGCTATCCGTTCTCATAGGCCAGAATGGGCGGGCTGAGTATTACATTCCATAATCCTACCTGCCCCAGGAACCTGATAGGAAATTCGAATTTTATATGTTAAAGCTCAGGACATTGAGGTACAACTTTTAGTAAGGATCATTTGCATATCCCGTGTTCGAAAATGCCTCTTCTAAAAACGAGGTATTTTCTTTCTTTACTGTAGGCTTTGCTAGTATGTGTATTGGCTGTCTGGTTTTGAAGCAGCAGGGCCAACTGGCCCAGACCTGGCTGGAGAGAGAGATCGGCATTCAGAGCATGGGGTGGCAAGGTGAATGATGCCTCCACCTCCCACTCGGCGTCCGATAGACGACCCCCTGATTCTCAAAGGGCAGGATGTCGCCTCGTAAACCAAGTGCTCCTCGACCCCACCAAACTGGTTCTGGCTGGATTCAGTGATGTGTGACTTTAGAGAACAAAGACTTTTTAGGTATAAAAGGCTGCGCTGAAACCTTTTTCAAGTGTGTCCCTTCCGGATGTCAAGACGAAACTCTGACTGAGTGAACAGAGGAAAGGACTTTGAAACTTTCACCAAGCTTGCTGAAGAAACTACCTGAGGGCCTGAATTGAGAGCGCCTCCTGCTGAAGTCTCAGGGACATTAGACTTCACCCCGTCAGACGTCTGAATTCCTGTGCGAGGGATGCTACTAGCAGGTGAGGCCCCCGTCGAGTAATCTGCAGTCTCTAGCTCTACTGTGAGGAACGCGGACTGGTAACCCTTGTTAACTCTGTGTGGGCCGCCGCAGCTAAGAGAGAGCTGCCGCCGCTGATAGCCCGCCTTCATTTGAACCTTCGGAACCTTCACTGAATCTGTGCAGGCCACCGCAGTTAAGAGAGAGCTGTAGCCGCTGAGTGCCCGCCGTTTTGCCTGCCTGGTCGAGATCATCCTTTGTCCTGTGGGCTGCTGCAGCTAAGAGAGAGCTGCTGCTGCTAAGTGCCCGCATCTTTGCCAGCTTTGCCTCATCGTGATTTGTCCTGTGGGCAGCTGCAGCTAAAAGCGAGCTGCTGCCGCTGAGTGCCTGCACCTTTGCCAATTTTGCATCATCATGATTTGTCCTGTGGGCCGCCCCAGCTAAGAGAGAGCTGCAGCCGCTGAGTGCCCGCACCTTTGTCAACTTTGCATCATAGTGATTTGTCCTGTGGACTGACGCAGCTAAGAGAGCTGCTGCCGCTGGGTGCCCGCACCTTTGCCAACTTTGCATCATCGTGATTTGTCCTGTGGGCCACCGCAGCTATAAGAGACATGCTGCCGCTGAGTGCCCGCACCTTTGCCAACATTCCATCGTCGTTATTTGTGCTGTGGGCTGACGCAGCTAAGAGAGCTGCTGCCGCTGGATGCCCGCACCTTTGCCAACTTTGCATCATCGTGATTTGTCCTGTGGGCCATCGCAGCTAAGAGAGAGCTGCTGCCGCTGTGAGCCCACCACGGAGCTGCACGACAAGTCATCGACACCACCAGCCCGGGCCGCCGCAGCCGCGTGCTGCTGCCACTGAGAGCCCGCCTGTCCCAGAGTGCCCGAATCATTGTGGGTGCACGTTGCGGACGACTCCAGTCAAGAGTTGTGGTCACTAGGAGTCCACCTGGCACCGTCTATGCTTCTTCGAGAAGCTGGGTTCTGTGTCCCCGTCCAACGGCAGGTATCTGGTGCGCAAAGGGTCGCGTAGACCCAGGCCTTGAATTCAGTCAGTGCCACGTTCTGGTGAATAGGTTATTGCCTTTTTAAGTCCATACTGATTTACATGCATTGTGGCTGATTAAAACGCTTTGGGAGTCTCGTGTTAACCTTAGATATAGATACTATTTTTCTATCCCTACTTGAGTTGTGCCCTTTTGTGGTGTCATTACTGTCTTATTGTGCATGGTCATAAATGCTTCACACACTGTCTCTGAGATAGGCCTAACTGCTCGTGTTACGTTTCCACAGAGTTGAGCAGGGGTTATCAAAGGGGGTGGCCCACTTGCCCTGACTTAGGAAGAATGGTCCCTATTTGGACATTAGGGTTCAGTCCCTTTGAGCTGCTCTATGGTCACCCGGTAAGAGGGCCTCTGAGTCTGGTCAAGGAAGGCTGGGAAGGCTGTGAGCAATCTCCCAGGAAACCTCCCCAGGATGTGTTTAGTTACATGCTGGCCTTCAGGAAGCAGACTCGGCGTTTCAGGAAACTTGCTGAGGCAAACCTGGAAGACAGCCAGGAAGAGATGAAACGCTGGCACGATCAGAATGCCACTCTGATTGAGTTTCAGCCTGGACAAAAGGTTTGGGTCATGGCCCTAGTGGAGCCCTGTGCGCTCCAGGATAGGTGGACCGGCCCCTTTGAGGTGGTGGAGTGCAAGAGTCCTCTTACCTACGTGGTAGACTTGCAGACTCCCAGAAACCCCTTGCGGGTCCTGCATGTTAACCGCCTGAAGCCCCACTTTGAGAGGTCTGATGTGGGCATGCTTCTGGCCACAGATGCTGGGATGGAGGAGGAGAGCAAGCCCCTTCCTGACCTCCTGTGTGCAGGGGAGCAAGATGGGTCAGTGGAGGGTGTGGTCCTCTCCACCACACTGACTCCTGAGCAACAGGGTGATTGTCGCCAACTGTTGGGGCAATTCAGTGATCTGTCCTCCCTGGTGCCTAGTGTCATTGATTGGTGTGTCCATGATGTGGACACTGGGGACAGTCTTCCCATTAAGCACAAGGCTTACAGAGTGTCTGACCGGGTAAGGGCCTACATTAAGGATAATGTTACCAAAATGTTTGCCCTTGGGGTGATTGAGTCCTCTAGCAGCCCTTGGTCCAGCCCACTGGTGCCGGTACCAAAAGCTGCAGCGCCTGGTATCACTCCAGAACTTCAGTTCTGCGTGGACTATCGAGGCCTCAATTCAGTCACGAAGAGTGACGCGCAACCCATCCCCAGAGCTGATGAGCTCATAGATCGGTTGGGGGCTGCAAATTACCTCAGCACATTTGATTTGATGTCTGGGTTTTGACAGATCGCCTTAACCGAGGAAGTAAAGGAGAGGTCAGCATTCTCCACACCCAATGGGCACTACCAGTGCCGGGTGATGCCCTTTGAAATGGAGAATGCCCCAGCCACCTTTCAGAGGTTGATCAACAGGGTGTTGGACTGGGCTGGAAGACTTCAGTGCCGCCTACCTGGATGACATTGCGGTGTTTAGCTCCTCTTGGGAGGACCACCTGCACCACCTCTGAGAGGTATTGATGGTCATAAATGCTTCACACACTGCCTCTGAGATATATTAACTGCTTGTGCTACGTTACTACAGGGTTGAGCAGAGTTATCAAAGGGGGTAGCCCACTTGCCCTGACTGAGGAAGAAGGGTCCCTATTTGGACGTTGGCGCCAGCCATTGCCAACTAGAGACCCCCATTTCTAAGACGTTCACAGCCTCGTCCTCCTCATCAGCAGCGGAGCTCGCGAACCGATCTTCAGCAGCCCGCAAGCTTCTTCTTCGTCGCTTTAGCAGCCGCTCCCGGCACTGTACCGCGGAGAGTCAGGGAGGCCTGCAATAAAGCCAAACATGCACCATGGTGCAAGGGTGTCTACACTGGCGCTAGGCAGCAAATTGTGCACCAGCGCAGAAGGAAAGGACAGGAATGCACTGTATTTCATACATACAGTACATTGCTGCCCTTTCACATTGGCATAGGGCAGCGTAGAAAAAATTGCAGCCCTGTCCTACAAAATATTTCTCATAAATGAGGCCTTAAGTCTGAAGGTAAAGCCTTCTTCCCAACAAACCGGTTGGTGTATCTGACCTCTGCTCCATTACGGTCGACCAGAAATTGCGCCTAGGTCCTGGTCCACCATCAACTGTTTTTTCTATAGTGCTCGACTTTTTCTAGGCTCTTTTTTCCCTTTAAACTTTAACAATTCATTTTTCTGTTTCCCCTGAACCTATTTTGATGTCTGGCTGCTCATTATTTGTCCTCTATTTTTTTCTCTTGGTTTGGAAATATTATTGTGTTATATTCTGTACATAAAAATTGTTGATACTGCTTGAACTTGGCACACACTTGTCTGGGGATTGCCCACTGCTTTGTCACAGTAACCAAGCGTTGAGCAGAGATTCTCTCAGAATTGTACTTTGACCTAACCAGCATTGGTTTATTCAAATGGGAGGAGTGCCTCCCTTTCACACGAATATCCCCATTTCTAACATAAAAGTAGATTACAAGACGTTTTTGTAAGGCACATTTATATACTTTTTTGCCTTCTTCTCTTCCTGGTTGTGTTCTTTTAGTTTATATGACAAGGAAAAGGGTGTGTAGTGATGATTGGCAGGTGAATCATATTTGGTATTATACGATATCAGATGTATTTTGTTAATACTGCTTATTAGTTTATGTACTTGCACTTAATGTTTAACAAATAATGAATTAAAGAAAATAATTTCTACTCAAAACCTTGAAATGACATCTATTGCACCATCTTGTAAATAAATATACTTTAGAATGGAATTTTATGAAGTTTGCAGTTTTTCATTCAAACTTGGCAAAAACGTGCTCGCTTTCTGCTCCCTGTGACGAATGATGTCTTTCCAGATGCCCTTCTCCCTTCACTTCCAGGAACTGTCCATATTGTCTGATGTCTAAAAGCTTATGCTGTATATCTGGAGGCAATAAAAGTGAACAATTGCCACAGATGCCTGCAGCAGCATATATACCTGTGTAGATTAAGAGCCGGTTCAACATTTTAAGACAGGTTAACTGCCAGAAAGCGAGAGATGTGTCAAGCCCATCCACCATTAAAAATGGATTTGCTACAGCTGATTTACTGCTTGGGAAATCTAGATCTAAGATGTCAATGGAGCAAAGCCGAGGAGACTTTATAAGCGGGTCAATTAACTATAGCTGCAGAGAATAAAAAAGCATGTGAATGTTGCAATTTGCTTTTGAAGAACTTGGTGTGGTTTTCCGTTGAAATTGCTTGCTTCGATACATACGTGTTGAGGTGCAATTGCAAAGCTGAATTAGCATATATTTGTCGGCAATGTGTTTGCATTTACGAAGCGCTGCGTCACGCCTGAGGAGGCGCCGAGGCACATTTGTGGACTGGTAGCATGCCATTCATTCCATGGGTGTTGATTGTGTCTCTGACAGGGTCAACGGGTTCTGCTTCTGTTTTGTGTGTGTGGAACCGAGTTGTGTTCTTATCTTCGTTTGTAGCTGCACATACAGTGAAGTGCAAGGAATGATCGCTTTAACAGGTATGCAGGATGCTAGCGTGTGAATGCAGTATGTCCAATGTGAGTAGTGTCTGAGTGTGTGTGTCCGCAGAAACTGCCTATTTGGTGTTACTGCAAACGTGTTCCTTTGTTTACGCTTGTCGCGGACCAAGAGGACTGGGGCAAGTAGCAGTGATTTTGGTTGTGGCCAACATCATTAAGGAGATTGGTTCTTCTGCTTGTATAACTTACTACTTATGTGCACCAATTTTCTCATTCCTATATTGCTCATTTACTTTTCCGTTCCCTGGGAATAAACCGAAGGCTCAGGATGGGCCAAAACATGATCCCAGATGGTTGCACACCAAGGGTTTGTAATTTAGCACTCCTTTTTTAAAGTTTGATTTATTAAGAAAAGCAACAAAGAACAACAATACAATAATTAGAATAAGACCTATTAACAAAAAAAACAAAGGTGAGAACAGTAAGCATAAAATACAAAACTTGTAGAATTGTCAAAAGTGTGTTAAAATATGAGAGATATAAATGCCATGCTGTCCAAAGATTAAATAAATGACTATGAAGAAGGGGGGGGGGGGGGCGAGGAGCAAGGGGAAAGAGAACAATAAATTACAAAAAACTGTAGACATAAAAAGAAGAAAATAAAGATTATATCTATACGTTTATGAAATTATGAATATCTTTATTAGTATAGTAAAAGCAATATGTTGAAATTCAAGGTGGCTTTCTTACTTCGTCTGATACAGCGATCATTTCATTAGTAGATGAGGTGGAATGGGATAGGTACATAGTTAATGGTAGCCAAAAGAGGTCTCTCTTTATAGCAAGAGATACAGGAGAAACAGAGTTAGTATCTAATCTATGATGAAAACAAATGGGTTCCACCAGGTCCTGAAAGTGACATTGTGGGCTTGTTTCCAGTATGATGTTATTAATTGAAAAGTAACCCCTAACAATTTATAATTTGGGGATGTGTGAGGCCACTGGGGTGACAGGGTACCTAAAAAGATATTGATGAAGGAAAATTAAATAGTAACTTTAAAAACCTTATCAATTCGAGTTCATAAAACCTCTGAAAAGGAGGGCAGTCAAATAACATGCATTAAATCGGCGGTTGAGCATGAACAAGACCAACAAGTAGAGGTGTAGTTGGAGAAAATTATTCTAGAGTCACTGGGGTAAATAACAGACAATGATAGACTAATAGGAGGGTCTGCGTAGTATTTATAGCATGCGTAGTTTTGATTAAGCCATAACTTATCTCATACAGCATAAACCAATGCTGCATTAAATTCTGTTCCCAGGCCAGTTATGCCAAATGGGTTGCTGTTGGTAGCAACTGAAGGGTATGGCAATGGTAGAAGAGGTGTCAGAAGGTTACAGGAGTGGGTAATAATTGGAGAGTGTATTTGAGAAATATTTGTTGTGAAAGCAAGAATTTCTTTAAAATCTAAAGGGAGAAATAAGAGATTTCTCTAATTGTAGCCACAAAGAAGGATGCCAGGGGAGGTTAGAGGAGAGCCACAGGGCAGCTTGTTTCAAGGAGAAAGCATAATGGTAGTTTTTGAAATCTGGAAACGTAAGACCTCTGTTAGATGCATCCTTTTTTTAATAGGACAAAGTTATACATGGAGCCCTGCCTTTCCAAAGGAATTTTGTTAAGAGAGAATCTACTTTCTTAAAGTATTACACAAGAATGTGAACAGGAATCCTAGCAATAACATATAATACCAAGGGAGTGAGAATCATTTTAATAGAATCATCTTTGCACAACTAACGGAGAAAGGGGGAGAGCCAGTGAGCAGTAGTGTTGTTTAGTGTTTTGGTAATGTAGTCAAAATTCAATTGTAAAGTTTCTTTAATGATTTGCAAAGAACACAATTTGGGTACTTTATTTTGGAGGGTTTCCATGCAAAACCTGTGTGTTCAAAATGTAGCCAAATGTAGTCTTCCTGAATCTGTCCAATGTCACTCTGTTTACTGTGTGCAGCAAAGGAGTATCATCCAGTATAATAAACTGAAAATCATTCAATAAACTTTTACATTTGTCTCAAATGTTAAAACAATAACCTAGGGGGCCATTAGGATGGAGGGCGGACTTCAGTCCACCCGCCACCCTAGCGGTGCACATCGGGCCCCAAAGAGAACTCCGCCATGGAAATAATAAGGATGGCGGTGCCTACAAGGCACCGCCACCATATTTTGCGTCTTTTCTGCCCAGTGGAAACGCATTGGACGGTCTTTCTGTCCGCTGCAGTACCCCCGCCATGCTAATGTGGCGAAGGGTAACAGGCCGTCCAGCGGGTGTTTTGGCGGGCAGATCGCCACCGCCGGTCGGGCGGTGGACATCCGCCCGCCATGCTAATGACCCCCCCATGTCTTTATTTCTTTGTGCAGACTTAATAGAAAGAAACTTAACACATTTTTCAATCCACAGACCTAAATAGTCAAAGCAACATTTTTTTTTTCAGGAATTTATTCATCGTCGGTCTTTATTCGGTTTTAACAACCATAGAAGGAAAATAAAACAATAAAAAAATAGTGATACATGAGGAAAATACCCTAAAAGGAACATTCCAAGGGACTACCAGATAAATCCAGGCAAGCATAAAACGATAGTTACAATATTATTTAAGAGAAATACATTTTCTCAATCTCAGTGAGTGTTTGAAAAAGGCTATCATGATTGAACAAGTAGAAACCTCATGTACCAACTGTAAAAAAAATCCATGGGTGGTTTACAAGTCCTGCAACCATTGTCCTTAAAGGTGGGCCAAGCTACTGTGAATCTAGGCTAATTTCCAAAAGAGAATATAATGCATCGTGCTTTGGTTGCTGAATTATCACATGGATAGGGTGGCATGGCTTTGATCCACTCACCGATCTTGACAAACACAACTTGAAAATGTATAAGGTTCAGGCAAAACCAGGGCAGAGCATGTCTATGTTCAGAATCTGTAACTATGGAAATGTATGGCTGCATGCCCTCCATGATTAAGAGCGAAGAATAAGCCCCTACAGTTGGACTAGTTGATTCTTTCCTCAGACACCCCTCTTCATTTGCAATTTGTTTGATCTTCTATCATAAAAAAGGGAAATATTGTTTTTATTGAAAGAATACATTTGAAGAAAAAACACAATACACCAGTGTTAAAATAATTATTCTGCTTTCTATTTTTTTCAAAAATTAACATCATAGAAAAAATGGTCAAAGGCATATTATTAGCTGTCAGCCGGCTGTTACTCACATTCTATCAAAGTATATACAGTGATCTTTGTAAGGGGGTGCAAGTGCATGTGCAAGGTTAATGGAGAGTGAGAATGACATTAAGAAAGGATTCAAGAGAAGGAGTTGTGGAAGTGAAGGTGCATTATTTCAAAGTAGAAATATATGAGTGAGAAGAAACCAGTCTGCTAAAAGTGGAAAGTAGAGAAAACACCAGAATCTACGAGCTCTCACTCACAGTGGCCGCAATGAAAGGGCACGAACTCCCCTTGTAGGTACGCCAACAATATATTTATTTAAGCGTTTTCAGCAGTCAATACGCGTTTCGGTAACAGCCGTTACCTTGATCACATATACATCAATACCTTTGTCTTTTTCTTTATCTGTGTTTTTTTAGTTTACTCTTCACTATTTTGGGCAGACTGATTAAAGTCCTGATGATGTTTCCTTTATATGTGTGGATCTAAATGAGGCCGACTAACTGAGCGAATCTGTTTTAATAATTATATTAAATTTGCAGGACGCTACAGATTGTGAAAATTGTAATACGCTCATTGTGTATTTCCTTCACTTTTGCCTGAGCACCTAGCATGTTTTTTTATACTCCACTGTCACTTATGCACTTGAAAATTGTTTCTTGAATTTCCTTCATTGAAACTATATTTTTGGCATACATTTTGTCATCCATGAGCTTTTTTTTTTTTTTTTAATCTTTTTTATTAACTGTGCTCAGTGACTTATGCAATACATAGCAGTGTTCAATAGGCTTTTAACAGAATGACTGTACATTACCGCTTTCATCCCTGGCAACCTTTCGCACACAGGGGAGACAGGCTCCTGCCATCCATTAGCTATTGTTTAACTATACAGGGGACTGCTGTTTCTTGAAAATAATAAAAAAAAACAATACCATTTAAAAGGTTTTATAAAAATTTACTCCTTTAACGATAGGGTGAGAAAAACTAAGAATCAGGGTTTTTTCTTCTTTCGGTGAGTTGAAACAGAACCAAACCTGTTAAAAAAACAAAAACATTTGGTATTTTTAAAAAAAGTTGTCATCACAATTAAGATATATAGATTTGAAAAAACAAACCACACATTTGCAAAAAAAAGTGACAATCTTTCCGATGTGCCCATATGCAAACAATCTGAAAGGGGATGTAATATTAGTCAAAACATATACATACAGAAAAATGTACACTATCACTAACACAAGGCTACCTTCCTTGTTCTCTCCTTACTTTACCAAACTTATATATTAAAGTAAATTAGATGGACTGCAGCCTCCTCGTCCTTCCAACCTTGATGGCAATGAACCATCAACTGTAGAAACAGAAGAAAAACAAGAAATGTCAAACAAAACAGCAGCAAGGTAAAAATAAAAAAGGATAATTTGAACAATGAAAGTAGATGGAAATGCATTGGAAAACGTGTAAAAAACGTTAGTTTATTATTGAAAATTATAAAATTAGGCTTTAATGACTAAAAAAGTAAATGTATTTTTTTAAATGTGATAAACTTTGATTAATCTTATTGTGCTCATTTTTAAAATTTTGAGCAGTTTAAAAAAAATTGTTTTTTTTAAAATGATCTTTTAATGCTTTTGACTGTTTATACATTTTATTAACGGTGGGAAGAACCAGCTGAGTTATATAAAAATGCAGTGAAATTCCACAGAGTTCTGCCCAGACCTAGCTACGCATGTATATATACATCTACTGCTTTTCCAACATGCTCGTTAGCCTATCATGCACAGAAGAACCCGAGCAAGGTCAAAACCTCCCGCCAATTAGCACAAATGAAAAGGAATCTCGCTGTTCACTTGCACACACAACCAAAGCTATGGTTGACCAGCTGCCACTAGGAAGGCTATCCTCCAGCTTCCAATAGAGCACGACTCGATCGTTGAGTAGGGAGGGAGTCTGGCTTCAAATTCCTCACAACAATGGCTTGAGTCTGGAGCGTTCCAGAAACTGCTTGCGTCTGACCAACTCATCATACACTGTGCTGTGTATACTCCTTTGCTATACTTAGGGACAGTTGGACTCCCATGCTCTTTCACTTACCTTTTAAATTTTCCGCCAAATTTTGTTTTTCTTTACAAGCCTGAGCGAATAGCCTATGTCCTGAACTAGTGTGTGAGCAGGGAAATAAATGATCCTGGGATTTCAAGACTTGGCTGCAAGACGTCTACCTCAACCAACGGAACAGACTGCTATGGAGGTGGGAGACAGCAAATGTAGATTCCTGGAACTATCGCATAGGAGGTGACCAAATAAAACGTCTTGGCAGGGATGATCTCGGATTGGTTAAGTAAAAGATGAAGGACACCTAAGTGGCCTATGGAGGAGACCATTAGGGGACGTTGCTGGAGGTGATCAGAGGGCAGGCGGGGCTTTGAATTGAAAGGTGGCTGTTGAATCTGTCGCTTGAATGAGTGGGAGCCTGTCTTAAACATAGAAGAAAGACTGTAACCCCAGTATAGCTGGCTGCCGTGCACTGGTGCTCAACCCAGGATGGAGCAATACTCTGGCTCCCACGTACTATTGCTCACCAAAAGCTGTACAGGACTCTGCCTCACTTACATTAGTGTCCACAGCAGTTTGGGGCCCTGGACCCCAAGCAATAATGCCCACTATACAGCAGTCAGCACACTGGTTCCCGTGCACAATTGTCCACCTGAAAGCAGTTCAGCACCCAGAATCCGATGCACTACTGTAAAATTCAGAGCAGTGCAGCACCCTGGTTCAGGAGCACTATTGTCAGCCACAAGGTAATGCACTATGTGGCTTAAGTGCACTAATTCCTACCACACATGAATCAGCACACCATAAGCTGGAAAAATGTTGTTGCCTTGCTCACATCCTTACCCCATATACTTGCTTGCCTAGAACACTTCCTAAAACCTCTGAAAGACCCCGCATTGTCTTTCCTAATATCCTTGCATTGCTTTACTTAAAGCTATAAAGTCTTTTAATTGCAAAATATTTCACTGTAAAAATAAAATGGGTGAATAGTCCATTCCAATAAAAGCTAAGCACAACAAGCATTTGGCAAAGCCAATAGGTCTCGTCTTTGGGACCTTATATGTGTTTAGCCTTGCAGCACAATATCCTGGGTTCTGTGCAACCAGAGATTGAAGAGCAATTCAATTACTACACACCAGGTCATGCAGTGTGATTCGGGAATACATGCTTGCCTGGACACATTCCAAGGCTTTTTAATGCAAAGACAGAAAGACAAGTGCCTCTATGCAAGTCACAGCACTATAACATATAGCATGTGCAACTGCATCACTAGACTATTGAACAGCCTATGAAATAAAGCAGTGAAGTACTTTCCAGTCGGGATGATGTCACATCCCTCCTCCCCCAAGCTTCTACTCACCAGGCACCCTTATCCAGAGTTTTCCAGTCAATGAGAAGATTGTCAATAGGCAACTGACCTCCTTCCTCGAAAAGAACAACATCCTGAACCCCTACCAATCTGGATTCCGCAGCAACCACACCCGGCATGGCCGCCACCGACAACATCAGGACCATGTTGGACAACGGAGAAACCGCTTCCCTCATCCTCCTGGACCTCTCAGCCGCCTTCGTCAACGTCTACCATCACACCCTCCGCACACGCCTCCACAGCGCAGGGATCCACGAAAAAGCACTGGACTGGACCACATCCTTCCTCACCGGCAGAACCCAGAGTGTCTGCCTCCAACCATTCTGCTCTAAAGACACCAAGATCATCTGCGGCGCACCCCAAGGATCGTCCCTCAGCCCGACACTCTTCAACGTCTGCATGGCACTGCTCACCAACATCGTTGGAACGTATGACCTCAACATCATATCATACGCGGATGACACCCAACTGATCCTCTCCCTCACCAAGGCCCCCACCACTGCCAAATATAACCACGAAGGAATGAAGGTCATCGCCGAATGGATGAACAGCCACCTGAAACTGAACTCGGATAAGACGGAGGTCCTCTTCATCGGATCCACCCCTCCGCCTGGGATGATTCATGGCGGTCGGCCACACTGGGAGCTGCACCAACACCCAGCGACCACACACGCAACCTGGGAGTTATCCTGGACTCCACGTTGTCAATGACCCAGCAAGTAAACGCCATCTCCTCCTCTTGCTTCAACACCCTCCACATGCTCCGCAAGATCTACAGATGGATCCCCATTAGAACCAGAAGGACGGTCACCAAGGCCCTCGTCAGCAGCAGACTGGACTACGGCAACGCTCTCTACGCAGGAACCTCAGCCAAACTCCAGAAACAACTACAACGCATACAGAACGCCTCGGCACGCCTCATCCTTGACATCCCCCGCCACAGCCACATCACAGCTCACCTGAAAGACCTGCACTGCCTCCCCGTCAACAAGAGGATCACCTTCAAGCTCCTCACCCATGCTCACAAAGCATTCCACAACACCGGACCAGCGTACCTCAACGAACGACTCACCTTCTGCACCCCGACCCGCCAGCTTCACTCCACTGACCTCGCTCTTGCCACCGTCCCCCGCATCCGTTGAGCAACCGCCGGTGGTAGATCGTTCTACCACCTCGCCGCAAAAACCTGGAACACCCCCCACATCCACCTATGACAGACCCAAGACCTGCTGGCCTTCAGAAGACTCCTCAAGACCTGGCTGTTCGAGCAGTGGCAGCACCCACTCCCCCCCAACCCCAGCGCCTTGAGACACTCACGGGTAAGTAGTGCGCTCTACAAATGATTGATTGATTGATTGAAAACACTGCTCACACCATCTGTTTACCAGCATGCCCCCTGCTCCACCCTCTGTCCCAGCCCCCCGATTATCGGAGCTCTGGACATAGCACCAACAATAAAATGCTCCTATTTGCCAGGTAGAGGGGAAATAATGAAGAAACAGGGATGGCGTCTGCATCACTTAAACTCCGCGTACCTTAAAACAAAAAACATTTACCTGACCTTGTGTAATGTGACTGCCTCTTTTGTAAAGGGCTCCAATACCTTCAGGTCAGTCGTGTTCGCACCTTATGAAAATGTCCATATATTTAACCTGACCTTGTGTGATGTAACTTTCTCTCATATAAAGAGCTCCAACACCTTCAGGTCGCTCAGGTTCACAATATATAATGAAAAATGTCTCAGTCCCTAGGGAGCTGTTGTGAATGTGCTTTGAAAACAGAGCTATGAAAGGAGGAGGAAGACAGGATGAGGCAGCGGGACGGGCATGCAGTAATGTAGGAGGGATGAATGATAATCTATGTGCACCTACAAATAAAAAAATGAACCTGACCTTGTGTAACGTAACTTGTGCTTTTGTGAAGCCCTTGGGTCAGTTGATCTCACATTCTTTAAAAATGCCCCCAAAAACAATTCTGACATTGGGTAATGTAACTAGCACTCATGTAAAGCACTCCAGCACCTTTGGGTCTCTTTATTTAAGAGTTTTGTATAATATGTCCATGACCCGAAGGTATCAGACTACTATATACTGTAAGCACAGCAAACAATAACATGAGGTACCTAAAGAGTGGATACAAAAAATGGTGTACTGTGAGATACGTAAGCAAAATAGCAACAATTATCCGAGTTACATAATGCATAATCAAAAATATATAGCTGCTTTATAAAAAAGAAGTATCTGATACATAGAAAGGACATGTGATAGCAACAGGTCTGAGGTAGTTGAAGTAGGGAGATGTGAAGGAGGGGACAGTAGATGCATAGTTTTCCACTGAGGTAGAGAGCAAACATGGCATCATTGTGCTTACATTCATGACAGTACTTTACAGAGTAAGCACAACAGCAGTAGCATGAGGTACATATATAGTAGGTAAAAATAAATAGTAATGGTAAAAAAGAGTAAATGAAATACAGTGGGGAAAGAAAACAGAAATGCAGCAAGCACCTGAGTTACATAAAGTGTGAATAAAAATACATAGCAACAATAAATCAAAGAAGAATATGATAGGCAGTGTACACAAAGGTTCTGAGGTAGTTGTGGTGGAGCATGTATGGGGAGGATAAACGCACAGTTTTCCCCATGGTAGTGATGCATTGATTTACAAGATTGGTGTAGTGTAACAGAGGCCTAAGACACAGGCATGATATGGAGTGCCAAGAGGCAGCGGATAAATGGAGGTCGGGGTCTAGACAGTGACCAGGGGAATTTGTTGGATTTGTTTTTACTTCTTTCCTGAAGAGGGATGTGGATAGGTTGCACTTGATCTCCAAAGGGAGAGAGTTTCAAATAGTTGGGGCCATTGCATATGAGGATCAGTTGTAGGTTTTCTTTTTCTTTCATATTTGTGGATTGAGAAGTAAGGAGCTCATACGTCTGGAGGAACCAAAAGGGTCTGTTTGTGGGACAGGAAGGAAGGGGTATTACATAAACTAGCAAAGAGAAAATGCAGTATGGCTGCCCAAGCATTGCCCTTAACTGTGCTGGAAGCTTGATCTGCTAAAGGTCCGATGACCGAGGCTTACTATAGCAACAAGCAGCTTAGCAGGGGGGAGTTTGAGGGATAACATCGCACTTTAGGGTCAATGAAAATTAAAGAGGTGATTTTGAAAACAGCGTCTGACATTTCATCTCAGTATTTGAATGGGACGACAAAATTAAGTAATGGGCACCAACGCTAAAAACAAAGGTTACAGGGACATTATAGTTAGCCTTCTGTTTCACTTGCACAAAACCAGAGAAATTCAGAAGATATAGTTAGCTGAGCGAGCAAAGTTTGACTTATACCTCTGCAATACACTCCTTATGACCTCATATATTATATCACTCATGAGATGGTCATGCTGTCAGCTCCCACCCAGCAAAAGCAAACAGCTACCTCCCTAGGGTGGGCACTTTGGGAGGTAGCAGAAATTGTCCCTGAAGGGGGCGCGTGATGTCTCCAGGGCCCTCCATGGCCCTACTGGGGGGGTGGTGCATGGCCACCCTCCATTACAGTACTAAGCCCCTGGGAGATGGTGGTTCCTGGGGCTGCGGCGGGCCATGCAGCATCCCTTTAATTTGAAGAAATTACTCCATGGAGGTGGTGGACCCTAGGGTTATGGGGGGTGCCGGTATTCATTTGATGTTTAGTCCCGGGGAATTGGTGAAACAAAATGTTTTGCTTCAGAAAGGAGGCAGTCCTCAGGGCACAGGCTGGCCCAGTGGGCCCGCCTGCATACTTATCATTAGGTGCTATGGGGAGGTGACAGTCCCCAGTGCTGCAGGGGGGGCACCTGGACTCTCTGTATTTATTTATAGACATTTGCCCCTAGGAGGGGGTGGTCTCTGGGGTGTGGGGGTGCCACACTGACTGTCCCTACATACATTAAAAGCAGTACCCTGGGAGGTGGTGGTCTCTGGGGCTTTCATAAACCCTAGGAGGGGGGCCCACGCATCCCCTCCTATTTTTATGACCCCAAGACCTGCCCAATCCAGGGGGCTATTTAAAAGGAAGCGCAGGAGCCTGCATTTTTTTTCATTTTTTCCATGTATAGCTTTGTTATCCAGCATTTTTTTTTAATTTTTAAATGCTTTTTTGGCCTGGCGGGGTCCCACGGGTACCCCCAAGACCAAGGATTGCAGTAAGGGTATTCTGGTCCCTTTTCTTTTAAAACTTTTTTTTTGTGGGATTCGGCTGAAGCTTAGTTCCAAGAAGGCTGCTAATACTTCCTGGCTGAAGTGTTGGCAGCCAATCAGGGCTATTCATTTACTTGCACAAGTTTGTTATTCTTCGCGAAGTCACTGCGGCCAGAGGTATTTTATTTTCTCTTAAATTTCTCAACAACTACTGAATGGATTCACACCAAAAGCTAGCTTTTTGCCAAATTTGGAGTAATTCCGTTCAGCGGTTTGAGTTGTAGTCGTGTTCAAAGTGCCTATCGGAAATGCACTTTTAGTGACTGCCCTTTTTCTCGTCTCCCACTTAACAGATCACCCTGAAACTTTCCATGCAGAACAAAATTCACTGGGCTACTTCTTTAGGAAAAGTTTGTGAAGATTCCTCAAATGATGCCAAAGATATCGGCAAGTCAAATAACACTTCCTATGGACACGTGGTCCTGACTATAACTACCTAGCAGATAAAAAAATTAAAATGTGTGTGTATGTGTATGCGTGTGTGTGTGTGTGTGTGTGTACGTACGTGTGTGTATATATATATGCTCTTTCGTGAGGAGGAGTCTGTTGGATATATATATATATATATATATATATATATTTATTTTTTGGGACTCTGAAGGCGGCTGAAAAGAAAGGAGAACAACTAGAAAGGAAGAATTTGATAATGGGGGAAAGAAAAGGTCAAGATACCAAATCTAGCAATGAGCTGAGAATAACTGAATACTCAGCACAATCATCAGAGATTGTTCAAATCTTTCGAAAAAACTGGAAGGTGCTGAAATTAGACACAATCATAGGAAATCATCTACCAGAGGCACCCCATATCACATACAGGAGAGGCCCGGCCCTCAGAGACCACTTGGTAAGAAGCCATTTTACCGAGAATCCAAAGAGGAAAGACACAGTAACAGGATTATTTCCTTGTATGAGCTGTAAAGCTTGCAGGGATGGCCAAAAAGTGAAGGAATTTACCATCCCAGGCAGGAAAGCGAAAAGAAAAATAAATAAACTCATGAATTGCAATACAGAATTTGCAATTTACTGCCTAACGTGTCCTTGCGGGCTCAACTATGTAGGGAGCACGATCCACCCGGCGAAGAAAAGGGTGCTCGAGCACATGCGTGCTATCAAAAGTCTCGATGCCACATATCCGGTGGCACGCCATTTCCAAGAGCACCACAAATCTAATTCTAATCTTCTAACATTTTTCTGCATGGACCACATCCCAAAGGAGGAAAGGGGTTGGGACAGAATCAGAAATATGCGGAAACTAGAATCAAAATATATAATAGAAATGCAGTCCAAGAGTCCCACAGGGTTGAACAATGAGGAGGAACTTTGGATTCACTTTGCTTAAAACCAGAACAAGGAAGAATCTGTTATTTGCTTAAGGGAACAGGAATATGCACATAGGAGAATAGTTTCATACACATGAGAAGAAGGAAAGATCGATACTAAAAACAGGGGCAGCCATTGTTAGACAGGAGATACCACAGCAATCTATATCAACGAACTAGGAGAGTGAGGTACATTCATTAGGATGATATGGCTATCCAGGGCTAGAATGTTGAAAAACACCTTTGAAAACCTCCAGGTACAAAGGATGAGGGACCTGTTAGATTCATCACTACATATTCTGACCAGTCATGGCAGGTTAGACGAAGTCTTAAAAAATATTGGCATGTTCTGAATCTCGACCCAGCATTAAAAAGTGCAGTGGGTAGTCAACCCAACATCACCTTCAGAAAGTGTCCAGCATTAAAAGATATGCTCTGCAGTAACACTATAAAAGATAAATCAGACACTAAAGCCATTAGGGGATTCTACAGCTGCCAATCTTGCAAAGCGTGTAACAGTAGTGTGAACAGAAAGGAACTCATCCTATCTAGCAACCACAAAGCATTTACTATACCGAAACATCTGACGTGCAAGTCAGATTTCTGTGTATATGCACTCCGTTGCCCGTGCCCACTTATTTATATTGGAAGCACGAAACATCAAGTTAAAAAATGAGTCCTGGAGCACATGAGAGCAATTTGCAATGAGGATAAGAATTATCCAATAGCTAAACATTTCAAATATTTTCATCATTAAAATGTTAATCTTCTACAATTTTGTGCTCTGGACAGAATTCCACTATCTGAACGTGGAGGTGACAGGCTGACACAGTTATGCCAACTAGTGTCTAAACTGATCATTAAGTATGATAAGGGACAACCATCAGGGCTTAATAGAGATGAGGAATTATCTGTTCATTTAGGCTAATCATCCATCACGTAATACCCATTTGAAGAGATAGGTTTGAATACTGTATTTTATTGAAGCTTTCTGTATTTGTATTGGTTTTTAATCTGCAATCATTTTCAGTGATTTTATTTTCATTGTTTGTAGGAGACAGGTAGTCCGCACACAGTAAGGACATGAAACTCTTGGCGGACCATGGATAACTTTATTCAACGAAATTCTTCATGAATTATGGGGTATCAAGCAACGTAGGGAGGAGTATTCTCCCGATCTGCAGCCCACTTGGGCTCAAGTGTGAAGGATGAACTGAATTTGGACATTTTCATACGTTATTTGCAATCTATTAATAAACGATCAGACTAAGAACTGTATTCAAGCCCACTTGGGCAGAATTTGATAGAAATCTTTTTTTTTTCATTTTCAATTTTATTTTTTATTGTTGCACATTGCATTATATATGCTTTTTCATTCAATCTGTATATTTCAACAGTGATACCTTTGGTTACAATAGACAATTAGGTATCTTGACTGATTTGCCAGAGCCCACTGGGGCATGATTTGATTCTACCTAATGATTTGCTTAACAAATTGTTTTCTGATAATCGATATAAATGTCACTGAACTGAGATGATTTGATCATTTTAATACATGAAACAATCTGCTTAATCAATTTGATTCAGTTCATCACAACTCCCCACTCAAATGTATGGATTCATGCAGTATAACGTTTATCATTCAAAGATGGCTGCCATGGTGTGGTTTTGATACTAACCTGTGTTGGGACAAGTAGTCCTACCTTTATGTTTATGAGTGGATCACTGTAAAAATTGTGTATGCACGAAGTGATGTTACCCATGACCAAGGTGCAGCTGCACCGAAACGTGTCGGGTGTTTGTGACATCCTTGTTTAATTAAATTCACACGCTGACGAAGTTGGGCTCGAACTGATTCTTTCTTACAGTGAAAGTCTGTTTTGGTTAATAATTGAGGATCACCTCCTCGTTCGAGCCCGCCGCCATCAGAGAAGGATTGGCGAAATCGTGTTTGAGAATATATATATACCCCGCGATTTAAAAAAAATAATAATAATTTTTTGCACTTGGTAGTCCTTCTGGGACCCCCTGAGAAGGGCTAGGGGGTCAGGGGGTCTCAACCCTGCCCCCTGTTCGCGTGTTCCACTCTTGTTTTGTGCTCTCTTGTGCCTCACTTGTGAGAAACAAGATGGCTGCTCAAGTGGTCCCAGAAGGATAATAACATATATAAACGTTATCCGCTAATAGAATTAGCATTTACAAAACCTTTGAAATTTATTGAAAAAAAATATAGGTTTCACGCCTGATATAGTTAGGAATTAGCATTTAAAAAACCTTGCAAATTCACTGAAACAACCATAGGTTTCAAGCCTTATATAGTCAGGGAACGCCGAAACGCGTTTGGTTTTTGGACACTGCAATGCACTTAACTATGTGATTAATAAAATATCTGCGGCTGCATAACTTAAACAAGCGTCCGTTTCTCTCACTTTTGAAGCGCCGTGGAAAGAGCGGCGAGGAGAGTGGATTGTCGATATATATATATATATATATTTATATATATATATATTCCACACTTGATCCTGTTGCCGAGGTCCGTGTCCCATAGACGAGTGGCAAGTCAAACCGGGCAGAGAAGAATTTGTGGAAATATCTATATATATATATATAGTATATATAGTTAGGACCTAGTTACCATGGGAAATTTCGAACATTCTATTGGGAATAACTTTGCCGTCGATTGAGGGATCTGCCTGTAATTTACCTTACATTTGCCTCGCTGCGCTCCGCTCCTTCCCTGAAAGTTTCGGGGAGATTCGTTAAGCGGGGGCCGAGACAAAGGGGGGTCCCAAAACGTGTTTTCCCCATGTTAATTTCCATAGGGACATTCTGACAAGGCTACAGCTCGAACGGCTGAACGGAATTACACCAGATTTGGCAAAATGGTAGGGACTGGTATGCAGCAGTGCCTTTTGTATGTTTGATGTAAATCCCTCCAGTAGTTTTTGAGAAAATTGAATTTGATATTTTTCAAATGGCATTTTCTATGGGACATTTAGACACGGCTACAGCCCGAACGGCTGAACGGAATTACACCAAACTTGGCAAAATGGTAGGGACAGGTATGCAGTAGTGCTTTTTCTATATTTGGTGAAAATCCCCCCAGTAGTTGTTGAGAATTTGAGCAAATTATATATCTATATGTGCTCAACATTCTATTGGGAATAACTTTGGCGCCGATTGAGGGATCTGTGTGTAATTTTCCAGAACTTTGGCCAGCTCCGCTCCGCTCCTTCCCTGAAAGTTTCGGGGGGATTCGTCAAGTGGGGGCCGAAAGGGGGTCCCAAAACGTGTTTTCCCCATGTTAATTTCCATAGGGACCTTTAGACACGGCTACAGCCCAAACAGCTGAATGGAATTACACCAAACTTGGCAAAATGGTAGGGCCTGGTATGCAGATGTGCCTTTGCTATGTTTGGTGAAAATCACTCCAGTAGTTCTTGAGAAAATTGAATTTGAAATGTTTCAAATGGCATTTTCTATGGGACCTTTAGACACGGCTACAGCCCGAACGGCTGAACGGAATTACACCAAACTTGGCAAAATGGTAGGGACAGGTATGCAGTAGTGCCTTTTCTATATTTGGTGAAAATCCCTCCAGTAGTTGTTGAGAAAATTGAATTTGAGCAAATTATATATCTATATGCCCTCACCGTACGCGCACCGTACGCGTACGGTACGCGTACCGTACGCGCACGTGCGTGTACCCTTACGTGCGCGAGCGAGTTTCTGATTGGCTGGCAGTCGACTGTCAACATTCCAAACTGTCCAAACCAGGAAGTGTTGGCCACCATCTTGTTTTTCAGGAGAACTGAGGCACAAGAGAGCCCAAATCAAGAGTGGAAAACACGAAAAGGGGGCAGGGTAGAGACCCCCCAACCCTCTAGCCCTTCTCAGGGGGTCCCAAAAGGACCCCCAAGGGCAAAAAAAAAAATTTCAAAAAAATCGCGGGGTACGCGTACCGTGCGCCTACCCCGCGATTTAAAAAAATAATCATATTTTTTGCACTTGGTAGTCCTTCTGGGACCCCCTGAGAAGGGCTAGGGGGTCAGGGGGTCTCAACCCTGCCCCCTGTTTGCGTGTTCCACTCTTGTTTTATGCTCTCTTGTGCCTCACTTCTCCTGAGAAACAAGATGGCTGCTCAAGTGGTCCCAGAAGGATAATAACATATATAAACGTTATCCGCTAATAGAATTAGCATTTACAAAACCTTTGAAATGTATTGAAAAAAAATATAGGTTTCCACGCCTGATATAGTTAGGAATTAGCATTTAAAAAACCTTGCAAATTCACTGAAACAACCATAGGTTTCAGGCCTTATTTAGTTAGGAATTAGCATTTAAAAAACCTTGCAAATGTCAAATGAGATGTCATCAGTGATGTCATCAGTGATGTCATTTGAGATGTCATCAGTGATGTCATCAGTGATGTCACTGACCATGTCATGAATGATGTAATATGTGACATCATCAGCAGTGGATTGCGGGTGCGCGAAATTTAGTTAGTACAACTAACTATATAGGAGCAATTTCAACGGTTTTTTGAATGCTAATTCCTAACTATATAAGGCCTGAAACCTATGGTTTTTTAAGTGAATTTGCAAGGTTTTTAATATGCTAATTCCTAACTATATAAGGCCTGAAACCTATGGTTTTTAAGTGAATATATATATATAAATATAGTCTCTGCAGCTGCTGCCCAGTATGTTTGCCACTTCATTTTACTGGCTCGGCAGCTGCCCATTTCAGTAACCCCACATCACCCTTTGCAACCAAACTGCATTTGTTGGAAAGCATAACCATCAGAACTGTGCAGACTGATTCCCTGTACACCCTCCGGATATGTTGGCCAAAGTCCTGTACCTCACAGGCACCATCTATAACCCAAACCTGGCAGGTTAACAAATGGATTGTGCAATCTCAGAGCATGACAACCCTGACTCCCCAAGGAAATCGTGGCAACAGATTTACAAACCTTTCACCTAGTTACTTATGCATACCCAAAGAAACATTGTGAAGCATTGTGATTCCTGAGTAAAATACGTGCCCTGCAATATTCAATTTAAGGAAACAGAATAATGTGATTAGCATTACCGGAATCCTGAAAAAGATAAACAGTTCAACCATTTTTCTTATTGCAGAGAATATGGTTGCATACAAGTATTGTAATATATTGTACTCCTACCTAGCCCATTCTAACCTATCCTGTGTAGGGCGAGTGAATCCATCAAATCCCTGTAGGGTGATCTATCTCCCCGTTACCTGAGAGTTAGTGTCATCAAGATGCTTCTTGGTGTAGAACCGGACAGCATGCCTCACATGAGCTAAACAGGAATCAGCTGAGCTGGAATTCGAGCATGGATTGACTTCTCAGTGTTAGCATAATGCTCCTTTGTTTAAACAAAGGCTTGATGTCATGTATATAATAACATCCTCCATGTTACCATGCTGAATCCCCAGACAGGCCATTATTTTGTATTCTATTGTGACAGCTCTTTCACAGAGCGGCCAAAACAAATAACAACATCTTGCATGATGAACTTGGCCCTTGTGCAGAATGCTCACGGTGTTTTCATAGAGTGTCTACGAAGTGGTAGTGTAAGCAAAACCGAAATCAAAGAATATTATCCTGCATGTGCACACAAATGAATGTGTGTCAAATGTCATTATGTTTTGAGAAAGAAGGCAACTTAAGAACTTAAGCATGTAAAATGGCGTTCCTTAACCGGGCCTAATGCACCCACATAACATCTGTAGTCCTTTAAACACACCAACCTGGCAAGTTACCCTACTTGCCAAGCCCAAAAACGTTCTTTTTATTACATATACGTCATCCCTGAGGTAGGCCCTAGACAACCCTGAGGGCATGGTGCAGAGTTTTTGAAAGGTCATACATATACTTTTAAATTGTATTTGTCCTGGTAGTGAAATACTCTTAAATTAATTTTTCACAACTGCAAGGCCTATCTCTCCCATAGATTAACATTGGAATTGCCTTAAGGCATATTTTAAGTGTAATTTCCAATAGGGAAAAATAGAACTTTGGAGTCTCTGCACTCACAATTTAAAATCCCAACCCATTGTAAAGTTGGATTTTAAGTTGCCAGTCTGGAAATGAAACTTTGTATTTTCTTTCTTTAACCATTCTGTGCCCCTGCCTGTCTCTGAATACACATATTGGATGTGTGCTGGGTGACCGCTGGGCTTTGTGTATTCTCTCTAGACAGCCACAACACAGGAAGGTTAGGTGTGTCTAAGCACTCATCTGCTTTCTGATGGCTCTTCCTGGGGAGGGGGGGTGGTACCTAAATAGCAGACACAAACAAAAGACTCACTTACCCCCCTGTAGTGAGTCTGCAGCCAGAGAAGGAAAGGCAGGGACAACCAGGCCAACCCAACATGCGCACTTCAGACTTTGACCCAGCCCTATGTGAGGGAACCAGGGGGAACACAAAACAGTCCTCCTGGTCTCTTTTGGAGCACTGGCTTCACCTGCCCGCACCAATCCCTGCTTTGCTCTCATGCCTCTTTCATTTTAAAAGGAGAGCAAAGCTTAAATTGGTTCTGGGCAGGATAGCCTGTCCTTGCACCACCCCGTATGTTCAAGGCAACGCGAGTAAACTGAAAGGACACACATGACCATTCACTGTGTGCCTTTGTTCTAAAGTCACACACTGATTGGCTGTGTGACATGATGGGCATGCTTTTGCCCCTCATGCTCAGCACCTGTCACGGCATTGGGCACAAGGAGAAAGCTGTCGCATTCCAGAGATACACATCTAGGGCGGCAGGCCGGAAAGAGCATGTGGTTGAGTGAGTCTGGTTCGGCCTGGCCTCAGGCAGGTACTAAATGCTTACTTTTTCATTATTACAAGTGATTGGTAGCCTCATTTCAGACCGTATGTTCAGCGGCGGTCGGTACAGGTATGCGTGGTGGGACACTGGACTGGGTGGGGGGAGTCGACAGACAACAGAATAGGTCAAATTAAATAAATAAATCCTATTCAGTCATCTGTTGACATCCCCCACTCCATCCAACCGCGATATTCGCAACAATTGCCGCTGCTTATGTCCACATTTTGAGTTATACACCTGCCTTAACCCCTTGGACGCTCATGACGAGCTCAGCTCGTCATGGAAATGCCATTCATTTCAATGGAAATTACATGGCAACGATGGAATAGGCCTTAGCATCCAAGTGCTTCTCAAATATAACTCTAAACATTTCACGGAGGGAAAATTTGATATTTTAAGAACAAGATGCCATTCTCTAGCCACCGCAGTAATTCAGACAGGTTGCAGGCAAAATATTTTAAGTCTCTGCTCACAAGAAGAAACAAATGATCAGAGGGCTGATGTTGCCAAACGGTTATCCCAAATGTCTGCTTGTCCACAGTAGATACTGGTCAAGGTGCTCAAGGACGATGAGGACTTCTCTGCCGAGTGCAACATCTTCAAGGAGCAGAGCCCACTAGGAGGCTTCGCTGATCCCTCCTCATCAAGATCAGCCAGAAATACAAGGGGGAAACTGCACTTTGCCTCACAGCACAGCACCAAGCACAAGATACCATTATTTTTCTCCTTCTCATAACTATATGTAGGTGTTAATTACGCTCTGTTAAATATTACTTTATTTGTGGACCACAGAGGAATTTAAGTCTGGATTTCAACCATTTACAGAGGTGCTTCGTAAACATTGAAGCAGGTGCATTATTGTTCAATACAAGTGCAAAGCCATTCATTTTACTGCTGGGCTTCAAGCTCATGGTCTGTGTCAGCTCCTCCCTGTTCTGTTGTGACAAATAAAACCCACACAGGGTATGACAGCTGGGCGAATTCAGCACTTCCCAGAATCTGCTCGCATAAATAAACCTTCTATTAGAAGTACCTTTTCTGCAGAGGAACAAAAACCCATCTCATTTCTATCATGCAGGATGCCAAACTCACTAGTACAAGCGAGATAGCAGTACTCACTGGCTGGAGAGAGTGGGAGGGTAGTAGTAAAAGACATTCACTCTTGGGAGCATAGTGAGTAGAAGCTGCAATTAGCAAACATGCTTCGCACTGCACACTTGCTCGCACTAGAAAGCAATAACGAAGACACAAAAGCAGTAGGTATAAAATGTATGCTGCACGCCTGTTTGTTTCTTTTTGGCAACCATTTGTCAAATCTTTCCATGTAATTGTGGCAGAGAAACACGCACTCAAAACCATTGAATGGGTGCCATTAAATGAATGAATATTTGAGTGCCAGTACTTTAATATTTACAGTTAATTAAATAATGACACAACACGCAAGAGAATGGCTTTATACAGCAAAAGCACAATTTAAAGTGTTTGACATTTTGAAAAGGTTGTACCATAGTCATGCAGGCCTGCAAGTGTGGGCATGCACGTATTGTTGAACATTTTTAGTCCAGGCTGCAGGAATAATATCATGGGATTTAGTGAGGAGATGCATGTTCATATTTGTTCACTTTTAGGACTCAGCCACAGTGACGTGTGGTCGGCATCAATCTAGTGAGGCATGGTGGCCTGAAAAACTATTTCTGAATGCTCACTAGGTAATTTACATTTTTAATTCTTTGCAGTGTTCCAGCCTGAGTGCAGCACAGTACCTTGACTGTAACCTGTGTCATAATATTATTAAATTACATTAAAGGGAAAGATGGTAAGAGGAACAGAGTGCATGGCTAATACAGAAGAAGGGCTTAAGATTATCATAAAGCAGAGACTGGCCCCAAGAGAAAAAGGCAGGTCACATTGCACCAGAGGAGCAGATGAAATGGCTTTCCTTTGATGAGTGACAATATTTATTTTGTATGATCAAATTACCTTTCAAGTCTGAGAGGTTTCTACTGGTACAGTGTGGTGTTCATAGCAAGCTGACATTAAATAACAGCTTAGTTATTATTAAGAAAAACACACTGTGTAATTTGATACATGCAATTATTTGCATAGCTCACACCCTAAAAAATGTGTCAGAGCTTTAGTGATTACTACTTAACATGGATGTCTATCTATGTTTTTTATCGACTTCTGAATGATGGAAGGCAAAGTTATCCTCACAAATATCCAAATTTGCTGCCTGCAATGTGCCATCAAAGCTGTGAAGTTGTGCATGAGGCTATCTAAAATGCTATGCATTTGTTATTTCTTTTAATGGCAATAGGAAATGGGTATACTAGCTCAGTAGGTTCAACAGCTGCTCCACCTCGAGTCCTACCTATGGCAGGCTTGCTCCCTTTGTTTGCACACTACATATTACTCAGCTCAATCTTTGACGCCTCACTACTTTGAAATGTCACCAGCCGCCACTGTAAAAACCAAAGGTCAGAGGGATGTTATAGCTAGGAAATAAAATGTTAAAAACCTTCACAATTCACTGAGAAAAACAAAGGTTACAGGGACATTATAGTTAGGTTCAGATTCTGCACATAAAACCATAGAAATACAGCAATTATAGTTATTTCAAATAACTATGAGTCATACCCTCAGGTAACTATAACTCGCACCCCTGCCATACACAGTTTTGTTATCAATAATTTCACCTCAAATGTTGCAGTGATATTATAAATGATGTCATAAATGATGTCATGAATAATGTAATATGTCGGGTAATTAGCAGTGCAGGCGACGGTGTGAGTTATAGTTACTCCTGGTTGTGTGGATATGTAAGTGGATGTGAGAGTGAGAGTGAGTGTGTGAGTAGGTGTGGGGGTCTGGGAGTGGGTATATGTTTTTAATTGGGGACAGGATCTGCAGATCCGTGTGCGCTCAAAAAAAAAAAAAAAACATTTTGGACAATTACTTGCTGGTATTGGGTCACTCGCAGACCACTCCATCAGTCCCATGGGGTCAGGATAAATCTACCCTGACCACTTCCATCACTGTTCCCCCCTGGGAAATGTGTCCCGATGCACAAAATAGCAGCCACAACTTTATTCTTATGTTGCGGTCAGCCAATCATTGCATTGCTGATGGTGCGTGGATCAGCGATTCCGCTTGGATCTGCGGTGGATATGCATCTCTAGATATACATAAAGCAGATTTACACCAATTAAAAAAAGCACTCTTTCTGGACCAAAATCTAGTTTTCTGCGAAATTTGGTGTGATTCTGTTCAGCGGTTTGGGCTGTAATTGTGTCTAAAATATCTAAGAGAAATTGCTTGGGCAAAATGGATTTTGGGACCCCCAATTTTCTCGGCCCCCACTTGACGAATCACCCTAATTGTGTGGTTTGGTGTAAATCCGTTCAATAGATTTTGAACAATTAATGCTCCTTGGAGGTGACAGATCTCCTGCTGTGATCTGATTGGCTGTCAGCACATCAACCAAGAAGTGGTGACAGCCATCTTCGGAATCTATACTCAGTCCAAGTCTAAAACAAAAAAGCAAAAAAGACAAAGGGCCAGGGTATGGATAACTTGGCCCCTAGGCATGGTTGTGGGGTCCCCCAAGGACCTCACCGGGGCCCCAAAAAATGTATTTTATAAATGTTTCTGCAAATTCAAATCTGTGGTAAAAAATGTTTTAAAAGCACAGTAAAAAAATCCTCGGGTAATCCAGGGCCTGGGGGGCGGCACATTGGGGAATTTAGGGAATGGCACCCCTCCCCAGGCCTCAAAGAGGCCATGGTGACCCCACCCCCTGGTTCTGATATTTTAATGAAGGGAAGGGGACCCAATGGCCCCTCTACAGGAACCTTATTAGGCTCCAGTGACCTAATTCCCTGGGGCAGAGTAAATAAATGAAGGGAGGGGGCACATTGTCCCCTCCCAGAGCCTAATTAGGCACCAGGGACCCGATCCCCAGTGTCGAAACGAATGTTAAAAGGGGAGGAGGCTGTACACAGCACTCCTCCATGAGCTTTATAAAGGCCTTGGGGACCTTATCCACCAGGACTATAACAGTAATAAATGGGAGGGGGGACACTTGGCTCACCTCCCTGAGCCTTTAAACGCCCTGGAGCCTTTAAACGCCCTGGGGACCTAACACCCAAGGCCAGCTCAGTCACTGTGTCCTGGGAGCACACCTCTAGGATACAGTAGTTTCCCTGCCTGCACTTATGTGGGAAGGAAAGCATATGCTTCTCCCGCCTGGTGGAAGCATTTTTAAATCTCCTACCAGACGGGAGCAGCAAAGATGCATCCCCCTGCCTGCAGAAGTGCAACAGGAAAGGCAAGTATGCTCCCAGACGGTGGGAAATTTAAACATTCTCTCGCTGGCTGGGAGCAGACGTCTGTCCTATTGCCGTACCTGCACTACTGCAGGCAGGGAAACAGAACAGATGTTGCTCTCGCTCCTCATGGGCGGGAGCAATCCCGGCTCTTGAAACATACAGGAAGCTGAATGGGCTGCAGGGGCCCTCACCTGAGGCCCAAAGGGTAAGGGTCCCTGGGGGGCCTAAGAAGGCTCGGGAGAGGGGATGCATGCCCCTCTCCACTTCATTAAGCATTTTGACCCCGGTGGATGTAGTACCTGTGGCCAAATAAGGCTTGGGTGGGGGGTGCAATCCCCCTCCCATTAACATATATGTTTTGGCCCCAGAGGCCAACCCTAATCCACGAACTTGAAAGGTTGTACACAGCATGGGGGTGGCAGCCTGTGGGGTGGTTGATTGCCTCCAGGTTGTTTGACCACGTGCTGCCTGTGGAAGAGGGTAGGCCTCAGGGCCTTGCCTGTGCACGGCAGGGTTCAGCTTTATGTATGGTAACAAAATATTACTTTAGTTCTAAAAACCCTAGTAGTTCTAATGAATTTCAGTGGTTTTGTATGTTTAGGGCATTATGTTGTCACAAAAATTTGTAACTATAAAATTACTTTAATCATTGTTTGTTCGATGAAAAAATAGATATACATATATATATATATATATATGCAGACCAGGCTCCCTTCAGGTGAGAAAAGAGTGCGACACAGCTCCGGGATGAACTGGAAAAGGCTTTATTAAAATTAAAATGCTCTGTCTGCAAAGTCCAAAGAAACGCTCGGCAGACGCGTTTCTGCTTTCAAATAGCTTCATCAGTGCCTGTTTCTGTGGCTTTTCATTTACTTGGGGGTCAGTTGATTTAAAAATGTTTGCTATGACCACTTCCCATCAGGTGATTTCTTACCCCTCCTCCGCTTTAGGGACTGCTGAGCACCTCGCGCTCCTCCCTTCAAGCTGCTGCATTGTGGGTGTTGAAGTCCTTTTTAGAAAGCCCATTCAGTGACGGGGTCTCTCAGCACACCAAGTGATGTCCCAGTCCAAGCTAGCAGTTTTCCAACACCACCGTTGCTGCTTGCGGGGTTCTAAGCCCCTTCCAGTCTCCCTTCTCAGGCAATTCGGTATTGCCTCCTCTCTCCCCATGCGCCGGTTACCTCCATGTGGAAATTATTGGCACCGGGGGGGGGTGACGTGTTGCAGACAATGCTCCGACCAAACGTTGCAGGTCCCTTCTCAGGCAATTCGGTATTGCCTCCTCTCTCCCCATGCGCCGGTTACATATACATATACATATGTATATATATATATATATATATATATATATATATATATATATATATATACATATATATATATATACATATATATACATATGACATCATGAGGGAGCTAATAATGGTGCCTCATCTATGTCATTTATTTATTATTTAAGCATGTCTGAGTAGAACTGTCAAAATCGTGTGATCAAGACACAGGCTTGTGTCGAAACGCGTAGCAGTTCTAAGGAATAAACCTTGTTTGCAGCATTGATATTGAAACTTGACCGGCTTTGGGTTCGCTGGCTTATCGCACCACCTGACAACGGGAGCCAATCCCGGAAGGACCCTTTCTGTTTCAGTATGGATATGGAGGGATCGAGTGCCGGCCACCACTAAGAAAAGCAGAAGTTTAATTGGACACTGTGAAACGTGAAGAGCGTCAGCCTCAGAACACTAAGGTAAGCCCATCCGTGGTAACGGCTGTCAGCGGGGGGGTCGTCCGTACACAGTGTGTGTGGGCAGGCACTCTCGCGGGCGCCGGGCACCGGGGATTGGGTGTTTGCCAGTGAGAGGCAGAAGTATAATCTGAAGCACGGGACACACATTGGGAAATGCGAAGTTTAGCTTGCAACTAAAAGATGTGCTCAGTGAAATTTCAACGCTCTGCGTAAACAGTGATCGAGTGGCATCAGGAACTGCCCATTGTGGGCGGGGAGGTTGTAATCTGCAAATAAGACTAGAAAAAGCAGAAGGGAAATGCAGCTGATATTCTTCTTTTGTCTACCGTGATGTGCAGATCTTTTAGTACATCACACACAGGATGATACGGCACACAGTCAAAAAATAAAGAATATAAATATAATGGAGGATGAAGGGGAAAGATGCAAGGAAGCAGTCACATTGTTTGCTCGAGCACCTGGCAAGGGTGCCAGTATCAAACCTGTATTGGACAAACCAGATGACAATCTACTCAATCCCAAACTTGGGAGATTTGAGAAATTAAAGAAACAAGAATGCTCTAAGTGGTGGGAGGCAATATCCCTCCAGGACTATGTGGATAAAGAAATTATACCGCGAGGACTAAGGATCTATATTACACCATCACATGAATCCCCTAATCACCACATGTTGGAAGAATGGGCAACTAACTCTGCAACAAGTTCCAAAAACATGCTATGCATGCATACTAATTAAGTATGCATGGGAAGATCGTAAGGGTATTATCAAAGAATTAAAAGAATTGGAAGAAGAATTCAAGAACAGTATGGAACAAGATATCATAATTAAATTTAAGGATGGTCTAAAAGGCAGACTTAAGAAATATGAGGATGATATTACGTATCGTAAACAGAGAAAACTACACAGAGACTGTGGGGATTATGAGAGTGGACATATTTTGACGTATAGTCCCAAGTATGACCATATATACACAACAAAGTGGACAAGACAACATACCAAGTACATCTGCTCTTGGTGAGGCACAAAGGATGACAGCTCCAGTGAGTGACTCAGACATGGACATGTCAGTACAAACAGCCAGTACATATTCTGAAGTGGAAATCACTACAAAACCGGCGCCTTTTTTAGACGAGTTGCGAGTAATGCGGACAAGGCGCAAAAAGGAATCAGAAACAATACAAACACCAACACCTCAGAGGAATCGAGGGTGAGGACGAAGACGGGGAAGAGCAAGAGGCAGGGGCGATCAAGATAGAGATGACTCAAGCTCAAGCAAAGGAGAAATAAACAACAAAAAGCCAGTGGGTACAAAACGAGGTGGCTACAAGAAAATAATATAACCATGGATGAAAGAATGGTAAATAAAACTATTATTCATCTTTCTTCTAGAACTCTCACTCAAA
Organism: Lissotriton helveticus; assembly: GCF_964261635.1. Classification (NCBI taxonomy): domain Eukaryota; kingdom Metazoa; phylum Chordata; class Amphibia; order Caudata; family Salamandridae; genus Lissotriton; species Lissotriton helveticus. Next base: position 388,669,949 of record NC_136059.1, read on the forward strand.
GTGAGAAAATGGCTTTGTGCCTGGGACTGACATTTTGTCCAACAGAACTCTTTAATTACTCTAACACCAGAGTTTACATTTTTAAGTTCGTACGGAAATTGAACATTTTAAAATGGCATACTGAAGTGATGTCCACACACACACTTGTGTTAGGATAGATGTATTTTAATGACCATTAGTCTCAACAGCTCCCAGGAAACTGCCAACACAGAAGAGCAGGTGAATATTCAAACATCAACATTCTATCACTATTGGGATGGAAATGACATAGTGGGAGCATGTAATATAATAGGCATAGAAGGTAGATTACTACAACATCTCCCTTCTTTTCTAAAACTATACAGTATAATAATATAAAATAAATGTCCAAACAAATGCATTATAATGATGACAATAGATCTAAAAATAAATGTGAATACATAATAACAACAAACATTGATAAAAATAAACAATTGGAAATAAAAACTAAAAAAACATGAAAAATTGCATTAACAGTAGAAATACTACCTCATATATAAATAAATACTATGTAAACCTATATGGTAAAACTCCAATTAAAAACATAGATCGGAGGAGGAGCTTGGCGGGCATCCGAGATGGCCGCTTGAGCACAGCGCTCTCCGGACCCTCGCCGCTCCCGACATTTTATCCTGGCTGAATCCTGATTTCTTGCAAGAATTCGTGTAGGGGACGTTTGGCTGATTACCCTAGCACTTTTCAGAAATCGATTTGGATCTCGTATTCCTGAGATATGGTGCTCTGAACTTTTGGGCTCCGCCCTTGAGGTGCGCCCGGGACGGGGTGCGGTACTGTAGCCGTCCTGCAATTGAACAACAACGGCAGGAGATCTGGCCTTGTGGGTCCCCCCTTCCTAAGTTTCGGTTTCGATTCCGTTCCGACTTGGGCCACGGCTGTGGATGTCGTGTTGCGACTGAGACTTGGAGGCAGATCGGCTGTTGGGCTTTCTTGTGACCTATTTGCTGGTTTGGCGACCTCTACCCGAGTTGTGCCCCCTTTTTCTGTACTTTTGATCCTGTACTTTGGGTGTCGGGCCCGTCGGACCTGGTGGCTTGTCCTGTGACGCATCTTCAAAATGGCGGGCAGAGGGGACAGAGAGACGCGCAAGACGAAAACACCTCTGCGCGGAGCTCCAGTTCAATCAAATGTCATGGACCGTTATACCCATTCTAAGGGGTCCCCCGGAGCTGCCCTGCCTGGTTCTAGTATTGCGTCTGAACGAATTTTGGAAGAGTCGGCGGAGCCCTCCTTACAGGATATCATGGGCGCCATCTCGGGTGTGAGGGAATCCATCGGCCTACAGTACGAGGCCTTGGCCCACAAACTTGACACCGTGGCTGTCGAGGTGAATCTGATTCGTGCTGACCTCGGCAAGACGAATGAGAGGGTACAATCACTGGATATTAAATCCTCTAGCCTTACGAATGACGTCTCGGAGCTCCAAACAGAGATTGGAAATCTCCGTCGGGGGAACGACTTCATGACCCGTCGCCTGGAGGACTTTGAAAATAGGGCGCGCCGCTGCAATGTTCGCCTGGTTGGTGTACCGGAAAACCCTGAACCCCACTCGGTGGATCTCCTGGTTGAGGATCTGGTCTTGAACCATTTGGCCCCTTCTGGTCTCACAAAATTTTTCACGGTGGAACGTGCACATCGTGTTCCAGGGGGCAAAGTCAAGCCGGGAGCCCCGCCGAGACCCATTGTAGCGAAGCTTTTTCATTATAGAGACCGGGACGCTATCCTGCAGGCCTCGCGGGTGAAGGGCCCGGTGGCCTTTGAGAATGCTACGGTGAACTTTTACCCGGACTTTTCCCAACAGGTTCAGAGACAACGTATGGAGTTTCGTGGTGCCAAGAAACGTCTCCGGGATCGGGGCCTACGTTACGCCATGCTCTTTCCCACTAGACTCCGGGTTGAATACAATGAACGTACCCTTTTCTTTGATCGGCCAGATGCTGTTAATGACTGGCTGGACTCATTGCCTGACTGTCCTCCTGAGACAGACTCCGCCGCTCACCCTGGCGGTGCCGAAGGTGGTGTGGAGATCTAACTGTTCGGCTCTTATGTCTTATTTTGAATACATTCTCAGGAGTGTTGGCCGGCGTCCCTCTACATTGTGATCATTCTGTCTTTTCGTTTGTTATTTTTGTTCTTGCTGAGGTCGGGGGGTGGATGGAACGGAGACCTTTCCTCCTCCGGGGTCTTTGTGTAGAATAGGGGTTCTTGGGCGACAGGCACACTGCAGGTTGGGGTGGCTCTTTAGCTTTTTGCAGGGGTGCAGGGTGGGGGGTGTTTCTCTTCAGTTTGGGGGAGGGGGGTTGGGAAGTTTTTTCTTTTCTGTGTGTTGTTTTCAAGGCGAGTTGCTCCTGTGTTTGCTGCTGTTCCTGATGTCTAGCTCATGGACGAGGGGTCTTGGCTCGGGTGGTTGGGATGGGGGGTAGAGGGTTGAAATTTCTTTCCTGGAACGTTAATGGCCTGGGAGATCGTATTAAGCGCAGTGTGGTCTTAAAATGTATACGACGTTTGTCACCGGACATTGTTTTCATGCAAGAAACCCATTTGATTGGTAATGTTTGTTATGCGATGAATAGATGGGGCTACCGCCTTGTGGCGCACTCAGGGTTTACCTCCGGATCTAGGGGTGTGGGTATTCTTGTTCGAACCTCCCTCCCCCTGGCTATCGATGAGGTGATTCATGATGACCGTGGGAGATATATTGTCCTGGTGGGTAGATATGAAGGCCGCACCCTATCTCTCTTCAATGTTTATGTTCCCCCGGGTTTGCAGGCCTCTACTTTTACTGACTTGGGCCGTGTTCTGTTGGATCTCCCTGATAGCACTCTCTTTCTTGCCGGTGATTTTAATTCGGTGCTTTCCGGCCTTCACGATCGCCATCCCCCTAGAGATACCCCGCAGGCTCAGCAGTGGTTGGGTGGGTTTTTAGATACCTTTGGCCTTGTGGACTGCTGGCGACTGTTGCATCCTACTCAGCTCCAATACACCTTTCATTCTGGGGCCCATGGCAGTCTGTCCCGGCTGGATTATTTCCTGATGCCCGCAGCCCAATCATCGGCGGTTCGTGAGATTTTACACTTGCCGAGGGGTATTTCTGATCACTCGCCGCTCTGGCTCCGTTTCGAGGTTGGGGTAGAGGCGGCGGGCCGAGTGGCTCCCATTAACCCTTGGTATCTTTCCTCCCCTGAGACTCGTACCCTCTTGCTCAAGTCCATGGATGCATATTTCCTGGAAAATGAGGGGTCGGTCTCTTCGGCTGTGTCCCTGTGGGAAGCTTTTAAAACTGTGATTCGTGGACAGGCCCTTTCCTTGATTGTTGAAGCTAAGAGGGCAGGGAGGAAGGAGGTGGTGGACCTTGAGGGGGAGATCTCTGCTTTGGAGGACGAGTTGGAATCTGGTGTCACGCCTGACAAACTCCATGCCCTGGGTCTAAAACAGTTTGCATATAAATCTCTGGTCACTGACGCTGCAAAGGTGATGTTTCGTGAGCAGCAGGGCAGATTGTACGATGTGGGTGACAAGGCGGGCAAACTCCTAGCGTGGTTGGACAAGAAAGAAAGAGTTAATCGTGTGGTGCCCGTGATTCAGTCTGCGAGTGGTGAGAATGTGATTGATCCGACCGCCATTGTTGATCGTTTTGCAGAATATTTCCGTGTGGTATATGCTCCCGTGTCTGTGAGGGATGTTGCCGACTCCCGCCTTCTTCTGCGTGATATCACTTTGCCCTGTGTCACCGACTTGGACCGTATTGCTTTGGACTCCCCTTTTACGAATGATGAGATAGCCAATGCAGTTCGATCGCTCCGTTCGGGCAAAGCACTGGGCCCGAACGGTTTGCCTATTGAGTTGTACAAATTATGCCCCGATAAGGTGGCGCCGTATCTCCGCGCCATGTTTCTAGAATCTCGTGAGCGGAACATGCTTCCCTATGATCAGCGTCTGGCGACAATCGTCGTCATTCCCAAAGAGGGTAAACCGCGTGACCTCTGTTCCTCGTATAGGCCCATATCCCTATTAAATGTTGAACCTAAGGTGTTGGCTAAACTTTTGGCGACCCGTCTCCTTTCGGTTCTTGGGGAGTTGGTCCATCCGGATCAGTCTGGCTTTATCCCGCATCGCAACACTGCTCTGAATTTACGTCGCCTCCACGGCGCGCTGGCGAGGGCGGGGCTTTTGACTGAACCGGCCATTTTGGCGTCCCTGGATGCCTCCATGGCCTTTGATACTGTGGAGTGGCCCTATTTATGGGCGACACTTGAGAAATTTGGATTCGGGTGCGAGTTTATTAGCTGGGTTAGACTGTTGTACGCGGAACCTCTGGCGCAAGTTGTAGTGAACGGTAGAGTGTCGACCCCCTTCTCCTTGGGCAGGGGTACCCGTCAGGGTTGCCCCTTGTCCCCTCTGTTGTTCGCGCTCGCTCTTGAACCGTTGGCGGCCTGGCTCCGTTGGGAACCGTCCCTTAAAGGTATTCGATGGGCCCCGGACTTCGAAGACCGCGTCTCGCTTTATGCGGACGACATCCTCTTGTATCTTACTTCCCCTCGCAAGTCTTTATCTGTTTTATTTGACGTTCTTGCGTCCTTTGGTGCTAACTCAGGCCTCGTCATCAACTGGTCTAAATCCTGTGTATACGTTTTATCTGGTATCTTGCCTCCGTTGCCGAGTAGACTTCCTCTTCAGGTGGTCCGGGATGGTTTCAAATACTTGGGGGTTTTCGTTACCTTGGATCCGTCCCTTCGTTTTGATCGTAATCTCCTTCCCCCGTTGCTTAGGCTCCGTTTGGACGTTGCCCGCTGGCGCAAACTTCCCCTGTCTCCACTGGGTCGGGCGGCCCTGTTTAAGATGATGTCACTACCGCGGTTTCTCTACGCTCTCCAGAATTATTATGATCCTATCCCCAAGACCTATTTTCGGGAGATTGAGAGCCTTCAGAGGCAACTTATTTGGGATGGGCGACCGCGCATTGCTCTCGCGAAACTTTCTATCCCGTGGTACGATGGGGGCATGGCGCTCCCCGATATTAAGAGATACTACTGGGCTTCCCATCTGTCCGCTATTAATCACGCTATGTTCTCTCCGGGTCGTAATCCGGCGTTTGAGATGGATAAACTTCAGCTTCCGGGAGGTGACTTTAATAGAGTACTCTATTCTCGCTCCGCTGGGCGCCATCTTGTGGGACCTACTTTGACTGCTTTGACAGTGTGGCGTGCTGCGAATGTGAGCCTGGGCTGGGAGGATCGCTTGACGTTGGCGACGCCTCTTTATGCTTCGGAACGTCTGGGCGGTCTTTGGTCTTCCAAGGGTTTTGACCGTTGGGACTTGATTGGGATCTCTAAAGTGGGGGATGTATATTCTAAGGGTTCTGTGCGCCCGTTTCAGGCCCTCCAGGCTGACTATGGCCTGAGTAGTCGGGAATTCTTTCGTTATTTACAGATCAGGCACGCTTTGGTTTCGGTGTTTGCTCCTGGTGAGATTCCGCCTGACTCTTCCCCACTTGAAGACCGTATCCTTGACGGACATCTTCCTGATAGCACTATCTCCCTGATCTATAAAAAGTTGATCAACAATCGGACTGACTTATTGGCCCGACTTCGGGAACAGTGGATGGGAGATGGGTTGGAACTTGATGATGAGGATTGGCAATCGGCCCTCTCCTCTCCGAAGGAGGTGGCTATACCGGCTCGACTCCGTCTGGTCCAATTGAAGATCCTTCATCGGGTGTACGTGACGGGACCGCGACTGATGGTGATGGGCTTTTCCTCTGATGGACTGTGTAAGCGTGGATGTGGTTTGCGTGCTACTTTCCTGCATATTCTTTGGGAGTGCCCGATGGTGGCTGCTTATTGGGTGGCCGTGCTTGATCTGATGACTGTGGTGACGGGGATATCCTTGCGACCGGAACCTCGTCGCTGTCTTTTGAATGTTTGGGAGCCCACGGACTATTCGGTGGCACAGACTAGATGGGCCACCCTGGGCTATATGATTGCGAAGCGAGATATTGCGCAACTCTGGGGGGCCTCCAGGCCCCCTGCCCTCGCGCAATGGGAGGATAATATGGACTGGTCCATGTTCCGTGAGAAGACTGTTTATGTGGCCAGGGGTAGACCCAGGGCATGGGTGAAGGTGTGGGGTCAATGGAACGAATACCGTGGCGACATTTGTACTCCTCCCCTTGTGGACACTATCGAGATTACCCTATCTCCCTAGGCTAGCGTTCCCGGAATCTTCATATAGGGACTGAGCTGGTGTCACCGGCTCTTCCCCCCCTTCTTCTTCCTGATATCTACCCCCCTCCCCCCCCCCCCCCGCTCCATACTCCTTAGTGCTTAGGATATTATTACTGCACCTCCGCTGCTGTCCCCCCCTTGCGTCCCTTGGGCTGACCTTCAGTGATACACTCTCGCCTTTTTGTATGTTTGTTCTTTCATATATATAAAACCTGTTTTGGTCCTGTATTTAATGTGGAGTATTGCATTGTTGATTGACGGTTACCTCTGCGGGCTTATGTGATATGTGTCTACTCCTTTTTAGCGGCTGGCCCGTGTGGTTGTAGGCCCATCCTTGTACGTTTCTGCTTGCTCAAATAAAGGTTTTTAAAAAAAAAAAAAAAAAAAAAAAAAAAAAAAAAAAACATAGATCAAAGATCCATACGTTTAGGTACAACTCGGATCCTACTACTCCTCCTTGGAGGAACATATTTCAATTTTGGATCAGAGTTCATACTTCCTTTAGAATGAGATGTTATATCAATTTCCTCATTAGATTGATTAAGACCAAGTTGAAACACAACTTTCTCAGGAAGTTTGTATATTCCTGAGAGGTTCCACCAGTTTTTCCCATTGACTCTTACAGCACACCGAGCAAGAGCATCAACTCTCACTGGAGAACCAAACTTAGATAATCCTTTAGGTACAATGTGAGGTGATTTGATTTTGACCTAATCGCCTATTTTGATACTAGAATTAAAAACGTTGAGATTGTCCAACTTTGGCTGATGTATGGAGTCATCTTTTCCAAATGGACCTTCTTTCCTAACAGCAAACTCAGATTGACTAGTTTGAACCACCTTCCTGTGCACCGTTATTCTGAATAAAGGAACCCCATTTTTTCATCCCTGCACGACACAAATAAAAAAAAGGCTTCTCTACCTCTTAATAGCATGAATGGACTTGAGCCAGTGATAACACTTGGTGTGGTACGATGAGCCCACAACATACTTTGAACTGCCTCCTTGATGTCAATCTTTGAAGAAACCGCCCATTGAATACATTCCACTAAAATGCGGTTTGTCCTCCCAATACAAACATTGACCTGTGGGTGATACAAGGCCACTCGCTTGTGAATGATACCTGACTAAGACAAAAAATCAGACTTTTCTTTCGAAGTAAATTGCACCCCGTTGTCCGAAACAATCTCTTTGGGAAATCCTTCTCTTGGAAATAAACTTTGAAAAAATGTACTAACTTCCATAGAGTTTGGATCAGACATAAAATGAACCTCCCACCATTTACTGAAATATTCAGCAACAACAAGAGCAAATGTACATTTGCCTGGCAAAATATTAAATGGTCCTACAAAATACACTGCCAACTTTAACCAGGGACCATCAGGCAACAAAACATCTTGGGTGGGAGGTGAAACATATTTTACCACCTTATCACTAGCATTACAAGTTAAACAATCTTCAACCACAGAATTAATTTGGCGATCCATAGAAGGCCACCAATAAAAATTGCGAATTCTCTTTTTGGTATTAGTTTGTCCAAGATGTCCCTCATGTCCAAAACTAATAATACAATTTCTCAATGACTCAGGTGGGACAAACTTATCACCTCTCATAATCATTCCACCCTCCTCCAAAGTGAGTTCATCAGCAATTTTAGCAAAAGGATGAAAATGATTTTCAAGGTGTTTCTCTTTAGGTCAGCCTGAAACAATATAATTCTTGACATCTTTGAGTATTGAATCAGCATCCATGGCTAAAAACCATTCATGTTCAGTAACACACCCCACTGAACAAGCATCAACAGCAGCTATCAGACAATCTTTGTCCATGGTTTCTCTCAAATCATGAGCAGAAAGAGGAATAGGAAATCTGGATAAAAAATCAGTGCGCGTATTTTTACCACTTAAAATATGTGCGACATTAAAATTGTATTGTAATAGCTTTGAGCTAAGCCTGGCAATCCGTGGAGTATGATCTTTCACCACTTTTCCTTGAAGAATTGGAGCCAAAGGTTTATGATCTGTGAGTAAGTTAAAACTTCTCCCCCACAAAAAACATTTAAACCTTTCAATGGCCCAGCAGCATGCAAGTAACTCACGCTCTATTACAGAGTAATTTCTCCCATTTGGACGTAAAGCCTATGATGCAAAACCCACAGTAAATTCCTTTTCTTGTTTAAACTGAGAAATCATACCCCCCAAGCCATATAAACTAGCATCAATTGACATGGTACATTTTAAACTAGGATCCAATGGTGTAAACATTTTGCAAGATCCCAATTCCTTTCTTAAACTAGTGAATTCATTTTGACAGATTTCATCCCACTTGAAAATAGCTCTCTTCTTGAGTAGATCGCTCATGTGTACAGTTTTCATTGACACATTTGAAATAAACTTTGAATAGAATTCACACATTCCTAAGAAAGAAGAGACCATTTCCTTTAATGCTGGACTAGGAGCATCTACAATTGCCTGAATAAGACCTTCCCTAGGTACTATTCCTTCACCTGAAATCTGATGTCCCAGATATTCAATAGATTGCACACCAAAGATACATTTAAGTTTATTTGCCACAATTCCATTTATCCCCAACCTTTTCAAAACATTGGACAAATTCCGATCATGTAACTCTTTTGTGTCACCTGCCACCAGAATATCATCCTGGTATACAACTGTATCAGCAACACCCTCCAAAACCCTTTCCATTATACGCTGAAATACAGACGCCGCAGAGGCTAACCTAAAAGGCATCCTCCTAAATTGAAATGTACCTATGGGTGAAACAAATGCTGTAACATGTTTGCATGAAGGCTCTAATTGGATTTGATGATAGGCTGATGCCAAGTAAATTTTTGAAAAATACTTGGCACCAGCAAACTTAGACAAAATGTCATCTATGCGAGGGAGGGGATGAGAATCTACCCAAATTTCACTGTTGACAATGCAGACTCTAAGACTTCCATTTTGTTTGCGCCTAACTACCAAGGGAGACAACCAAAGAGAAGATTCAACAGGTTCAATTACATCTGATTCACACATTTTCTTGAGTTCTGCTGGCAGATCATCTCTAACACTAAAAGGTACATTATGTAACTTGTGCTTAATGGGAAAAGCACCCTCTTTTACCTTAATAAAATGTGTGAATCCAGTAATGCATCCTAATTCATTTCCAAAAACCTTTGGAAATTTTGAAAACCATGATACAGCCGTCCCATCAAGACTGTGGTCTTCCACCACCGAAACCTGTTCTTTAGTGCCTGGCCATGCCAAATAATCCTTAATGGTACCAACCTAGAATATTAAGTCCTTTTTTCGCTACATACACTTTACCTTCAATGAGTTTGTTCTTAAATACAGGGAAGTTTAAAAAAAACAGATAATTCAATTTTTCTTCCCTCATAAGAAACTGGACTCCTATCCGGTGCATTAAGTGGTTTTTCATTCCAAGTTTTCTCAAATAGTTCATCAGTAATCATTGTCATCTGTGCCCCCGAATCAGCAAACAAATTAAGGGGTTTATTATCCACTAAAATCTCAACCACTGGATCAACACAATCTTAAGATTCATCCTTTAGAACAACCACCAGATCAGATAATGAACTTACAACCTCAGAATCACTGTCAAATGCCTTTTCCTGTCCATCAGAAACCACACTCACACTTCCTTTGTAATTACACACTTTTGCAAAATGACCTTGTTTTTCACACTTGTAACATGACGCAGTCAATTTCAATTTCAAAGAACTTTATTCGGTTTAACATATGTTAAAAACAATAAATGTTATGTTACAACAATGGACATAAAACAAGTTTAAAAAAGAATACAACATGATCATAACCACACATTTTATAAAATTCATTTCACTTACACAGGTTAAAAAAAGTATAAATAAACTACAGATATAATGACAAGATAAAAACTGTCAGGTCTCTCTGCGGTTTCTGGATTTTAAAGCGGATATAAGAAAATCAACCACGTATAAAGTGCTTTCAGGCTTTACCATTTGCAGGTAGCAGAGGGCGAGGCGGACCTGGTTAAAATTAATTTTTTTTAGTGGGGGTTTTAAAAAGAACCTCCGGGGAACATTATAAAGAGGACAAATAAATAAAAAGTGCACCATATCCTGCGGAGACATGTTGTCGCAGCTGCAGGGAGGTAACACCTGGCCTCTATGGGATCCCCTCGGTACAGCTAATAATAAATGGAAGTAGTCCAACCGGAACCTTGTTAATAAAAACCGCTTGTGACTTGTTATGGGCCATGATAGATATGGCTCCATTAGAGGTGTGGTTTGGAGAATCGCAAATTTGCGCATACTGGGTTTTACCAGTTCCACACCATCTCTATTTATTTTTTTCCGTAGTTCAAAGGTTTTTTTAACAATCTCAACATCAGCGGTAACAATCGAATCAGGATTTAAAAAACGGTCTGGACGCCCCAACTCAGAAAAACAACTTTTTAGATATTTAAGCCATGGTATGTCAAGCATATGGTCCATAGACAACACTTCTCTCAGCAGCTGATGGTTAAGGGCCAGGTCTTTGTTTAGCCAGAATAGTAAAGGCCGTAGTGCCATAGTATCACCAATAAAGGGTAACCCTGTTTCCTCGTGAACTATTAGGTTAGAGGTTCCCTTAGGTACCCCCAAAAGCTGCTTTAAGAAGCTGTTCTCGGCCACCCCGATACATTCGGCTGGTACATACCTCCATAATTCACTGCCATAACTACCCAGTGAAATACTTTTTGCCTGGTAGATCTTCAACAGTGCGGCTACAGGGCATTTGCCCATTTAGTCGCAAAGTTGAATATTGCTGAGTTGGCCCGAATTATCTCCCCTCTTTTCCTTTGTACCAACGGGCCCCATTTTAGCAGGTCGACGAATAAGACTCCCAGGTAAGAAAATGACGTGGTCAGGGGTACCTTCTCTGCGTTTACCACAAATGGGTACTGTTTCTTGGGGCGCACCCCTATCTGCATAATATAAGATTTGGATATTAATGGCAAGATCACGATCAGCCATAAAACCATGGAAAGCATTCAGTAGGGACTGTAGACCTCTAGCAGTTCTTGACAAGAGGATGGCGTTGTCTGCATATAGCAAGACGGGCAAACCCGTACGCCCAACATAAGGAAAATCAACACCGGTCTTAACCAGAAACACATCCAGCTGATTAATGTACAAATTAAAAAGGAAGGGGGCCAAAATACAGCACTGCCTCACTCCTCTCTCAACGGCAAAGACCCTGGATACCTTAGATCTAGCGAATATCTAATATTTGCCTTAGTATCCTTGTGAAGGTCCCTCACGAAGTTGACCAGAGAAGGCTCCACCCCCATGGCGCCCATGAGATCCCATAGTTTCCCCCGGTTTACACAATCGAACGCGGAGGAAAGATCCATGAACGCCATGTAGATGGTGCCTCGTCGAGCCATGGTGTACTTCCCGAGGACCATGTATAGATTTAGACATTGTGCTAATGTAGAATGGCCAGGGCGAAACCCATATTGGATGTCCGATATAATCCTTTTTTCCGCAGCCCATGTTGCCAATCTATTCAAAACCGTGCCTCCCACAACTTTGACCACGGAGTTGATCAGGGGAAGATCGGTCTATAGTAATTATTGCTATTACGATCTCCCTTCTTGAAGACTAGCACGATTGTGGAGGTACCCCATGACCCAGGGCACTTTTATTTAAAAAGGTCCGGTGGCATGGCGACAGGGCCCAGTGCTTTATTACTCGTCAGCCCCAAAATTCCTTTCTCGATTTCGCCTAAGCTGAAGCACAATGATGTTACGCCCTGCCCACCATGGTGCGGTTCTAGCTGTGGGGTATTGAACTTGAATATGGAGCTGAAGTACAATACCCATTCATTTTCAGGAATGTTAGTTCCTAGCTTGGGTTCTCCACCCATGTCAAACAGTGGTCTGTTGACTGTACCCCAAAATTTCACGCTGTTATTAAGAGTGCTCAGGTCTAGAAGGTCTTTCCAAACCATTTATCTTAATTCACCCTTTCGCTTTGCTAATGCTTTTTTATATATTAAGCGTAAAGATCGAATCTGCATATGGTCTCTTGGGGTAACTTTCAGGGCTGCCGTTAGCTCCCTGGCGGCCTTAGAACAGGTGTGGTCAAACCATTTGGGATCCCTAGTCCGCGGTGCTGTTATAGGAGTGGTCAACAACGTCCCCACTTTAGATGTAATCGCCTCAAAGGCCTTGAGGATATCCAAGGGGGCAGAAACAGGGGACGCACAAAATTCAAGTTCCAGAGCACATGATTTAAAAATACTATAATAAAATAGATCTGGGTTCACTTTCGACCACTTAAGGCGGCGTCTTCCATCCGTGGGTTTCAACATACCGGAGGTAGATGACTTATCTCATAGGAACAATAAATTTCCATCCAGGTGGATACAGACAGGATTATGATCACTGTAAATGCTATCTACAATTTCAAAACGCAATATACGTGGTTGTAGGCCCTCCGTAATTAAAATGTGATCTATAAAGGATCCCCCTATATGGCTCTTAAATGTGGGGACATCCTGCTTACTACAGACGCCACCACGGACATGATGCTAACCAGGTCATGTTCATTCAATAAGTGATTCAGAGCATCACCCCGACTGGAATGTTCGAAATGTAGGCCCCCCCCATTCTGCCACAGCCCAATTCCCCCATTGTAGTTTTTGATGGATTGCCGTACGGGTGGATGTTAAAGTCCCCTGTTATCATAATACTGTGTGAAGCGTTTCTGTAATGCTGTTTAACGAAGCCCCCCAGTTGGTCGATCTGACATGACCCTGTGTTATTCACAGCATTATAGAAATTAATCAGAGACAGCTTCACATTCCCTCGCTTCAAAATAACTGCTTGAATATTGGGGTTAAGGCTGGGTATAGGATTGATTACGCATTTCAGGGCTAAAGCGGTATATATGACCAGGCCACCTTTGGCTCTGCCACTAGAAGAAGGTTCGGCCAACACAAAGGAAGCTTTATAGCCCTCTAAAGAAAGGTCACAATCCACCAGCCAGGTCTCCTGTAAGCAAATCACAGGGAATATCCTGATAAACTCTATCCATTTGGGGTCTTGAAATTTCCCTGCCAGCCCAGCAATATTCCAAGAGATTACATAATGGACTACTTTGTTACCTGAGACTACAGCAGGGACAAATTGTGGGCTCTCAATATGTACAGCAGTATAATCCCCAACCCAAGACTCTCCTAAGCGGCTTTCTCTTATATGTCGGAAGTTAGAAGGAGGCATGGGCAAACTCTGCAGATGTATTTAGTCAGTCACAATTCTCCAATGATGAGAGTGCTGCGAATCTGTTGTGTGTTGAAGAGATAGGTAAGGGGTAAAAATTCCCCTGAAGACCTTGGTTGGCTGTATAAGGGATCTGGTGAATGCTGGTGGGCCATGTGATGGCCAACTGGTATGTGAGGATAGGATATTACTAACTGGGCGCTTGGGTTGATAAACGAAACCCAGGGGGAGAATCTGAATTCCAGTACCAGTATTAAGTAAGCCAGATCTGGTTCCTCTAAATAACCTCTCAACAATCATGCGGTCATTAAAATGTACAACAATACTGTCCCCCCCCCCCCCTTCCTGGCTTTCTTGAGTTTCCCACCCATCCCACACGACGTGCCATTATAATGTTACGATCTATTGCTGGGCCCACTGATGTATTGTTACAAAGCCAGTGAGTCACCTTGTTCTTAAGTTGGGAATATGCTTCGGTGGTACCGTGGGGAAGGGGCGGCACATTCCTCAAGATTACCACCAATGGAGTCGATTGAGGAGGTAGATCTAATACTAAAGAATTTGTGACATTGGTAAGCATATCACCCTGTTTCCTACTACTCTCATTCCTAGGACCCTGGTATGCGCGAGTGAAATTTGTCATTGGGGGAGGCATATTGGATGTATAACACTCGGTAGTGCCCCCCATCGGCTTTGTTGATAACCCGAAGCCCAGGTTCCCCCCTTAGAAGCCCTAGGGTTAGGTGGAGTGTCGAGATTATGACCTGAGGGGTGTGTTGAGTCAGCTGGGTAGATGGGCTTACTTGTCAAGCTGCTTGTAGTTGCCACTGGGCAAGATGACACCTGTTGCCTAGTTAGCCCAGCAAGACTGAGCTCAATGTCATTTAACTTAGATATGATCAGAGCCAATTTTTCCTCTAGCACAGAACTCAATAAAGATGTAGAGGTATCCATAGTTGTTTTGTCTCCCTCACAAATCCCCCTTGGATCTGATAGTTAAAGTTGGTGAGTCATTAGGTGTGGATTTTTTTGCTTGGCCCATGTTAGCTCTATTTTTCTCTTACTACTGACTGCCGAGCTACCCACTACCTTTGAAGAAACAAGGGAACTAGGACCTTTTAGAGGCTCGGGAATTTTATCAGTGTTCTTTTCTTCATGATCTCCCTCTCCTATAGTGGCCATGTTCCCAGAACCCTTTCTACTGACAATAGTTATTGCTGGTGACAAAGGTTTTGGTAATACCCTTCCCATGACTTCAGGTGAGTGAAATTGTGGGTCTGCAACCAGTATTTCTTTATCTATAACCAAACAATCTTGGGTGTCCCCTAGTTCTTCTAACATGGTGTTGTGGCTGTTATTAACAGGGCCTACCCAAGGTTGGTGAAGAGAACCGACTGGCGATCTGGAAAGGCGCCTATTCACCAGTGCGATCTCTTTATCAATAACTGAGGCAGCCCTAGATAGAAAAGCTTCCATTGTTGTTACAGTGGATTTTGTTGCGGCTATTGACCCTTGTGCCGCTGGCTGTGTCTTCCTTCTACCCATGATTACTAGCTTATAGGCCGTAAAAAGTCAGTCACTATAGAGTGGTTTACTGGGTCGATATAACAGACAAATGACTAAACGAGATTCAAAAATATACTAAAGGTGTAAGCAGGATAAAATGCAACGCATAGGTAAATAGCCAACCATATGGAGGACACCAGTCTTGTACGGAAGTAAGAGCAAAACCGAAAGATGTTATGGACTGGACAACAGTACCTTGGTTCCTGGGCCTTAATGCTTGGATGTTAGATTTCTGGCCCAGCCCTGCCTTTTCCTGGCTTTGACGGGCAGCGCCTGGGCACGCCCGTGCTGCGGGAGGCGCCCAGTTGTTTTAAGGGCCTCCGGGCGCTGTAGGATGATGTGAGCAGGGCGCACCACACGGGGTTGCTGGGAGTTGAAGTCCCCTGATGTCCAGCAACTATCCCCTACTACGGCGTGGCAAACAGATGGCAGAACCGCCCCAGAAGGTTGATCGGCGGGTTTTAGGGCAGGTGGATCAGTTGTCCCGTGATGCAAAAAGTGTATGATATCACCCGGCAAAGCTCGAGGGAGTCCCGTGCTGCGGGAGGCGCCCGGTTGTTTTAAGCGCCTCTGGTCGCTGTAGGATGACGTGAGCAGGGGGCGACAAACGGGGCTGTAGGGAGTTGAAGTCCCCTGATGTCCAGCAACTATCCCCTACTACGGCATGGCAAACAGATGGCAGAACCGCCCCAGAAGGTTGATCGGCGGGTTTTAGGGCAGGTGGATCAGTTGTCCCGCGATGCAAAAAGTGTCTGATATCACCCGGTAAAGCTCGAGAGAGTCTTTGCTGGGCATATTTTCGAATTTGGAAAATGAGCTGCAAACCCACATTTTGTAAACACATTTTCATAAACAAGCGCTCATACCGACAGTCTGGTGAGTCACATTGACAGTTGGATTAAATGAAAATATATTCATCCCACAAATAACTCACAGACTGTGACTCTTGTAAAGACTCAGCTGAACATTCCTCCAGATAGAATTCCGCTGCTTTAAAACGCTGTTTGAACGCTCCTCCAGATATGTTACATCTGACTTTGATTTCCTTTCTTCCAGTAGAAGTAAGTCAATAACATATCTTCAAACCATAACCGAGTTTCCAATTGCTTAAGATAGGCGTTGGACTCCACAATGCTTCAGATAAACGCTGAGATCCACGATCCCATCAGCGTTATGTGCCAACAATATTTCAGAATTTCCTATCAAACTTCTCCAAAATATGTTCCATGGCACCAGAGAAGCATAAGCACATATGGGGAAGTAGACTAATGGTCAGTCCTCGTCGCCAATTTGAAGTGATGTCCACACACACACTTGTGTTAGGATAGATGTATTTTAATGACCATTAGTCTCAACAGCTCCCAGGAAACTGCCAACACAGAGGAGCAGGTGAACATTTAAACATCAACATTCTATCACTATGGAGATGGAAATGACATAGTGGGAGCATGTAATATATTAGACATAGAAGGTAGATTACTAGATATACATTGATGAATAACAGATCTGTAACAGTGGTACCCACAGGAGAAGAGAATGAGGGAACATTACCTGAGTTAAATGTGGGTGATGTGGACCTATTGCGTACTGTGTATGCTCTGGAAGGGGTAACATCTGATGGAGATATTGATACTCAAGTAGAGGGTCTTAATGAAACTAGAACAGATAGAGCAGCCTGCACTTCATTTAAACCAAAATCTATCTTCTATCCTGCTCTCCCCCATGATTCTATTGACACCTTTCATGAGATAGTTACTAAGAAACTCATTAAATACAAACATAGATCTTTAAGTATCTCCAATAGAAATTCTAATTTGTCTAGAAAACAAAAGGAATTCATTCTCTCTCTCGCAGAGGACAAAAACATCATTATAAGACCCTCAGATAAAGGGGGCAATATTGTCCTTTGGGGTAGGGAGATGTATATCAAGGAAGCGCAGAAACAACTGAATGAAGGGAAGTTCTATTGTAGGAGTAACATCAGTGAGTATAATAGCAGAATTACCAGTATGTGGGAGAAATTGCCAGAATGGCAAACTGAAGGTCTAATTTCTTGGCATGAATTTTGATTCTTGAAAAAGGGCTACTCCAAATTGCCAATATTGTATCTACTTCCTACGGGACACAAGGACCCTCGCGAACCTCCAGGTAGGCCCATTGAGTCCTCAATAGGAAGTGTTAATGAAAATCTTTCCAAATATATCGATCCCTTTCTAAGGGAGTATGTGTGTCTTTTACCCTCACACACAAGGGACACTACAGATTTCCTGAACAAGATTGAGAACATTCAATGGGAGGAGGGATCTCTTCTCATTGCCCTGGACATGAGTTCATTATATACTATCATTGACCACATCCAGGGAGGCAAGCTATAATTTCCTTAAAAATAGAGACATAGGTTATTTAGATCATACCTTTATGCTCATAGAGATGATTAGGATATGTCTTATGAACAATATCTTTATGTTTGATGGCGACCTTTATAAACAAGTGTGAGGCACGGCGATGGGATCGAGCTTCGCACCAAGTTTTGCTAATCTTTTCCTAGGGAAATGGGAGGAGGAAATTCTGACTGATACAAACATGTTAAGAGATTTTGAACTTGTAAAAATATGAATCAGGTATATTGATGATCTGTTCATTGTCTGGCACGGCACCGAAATGGAAGCTGAGAATTTCATCAGAAAGTTAAATAACAACATGTATAACATAAGTCCCACGTATAACATGAGCAGGGAACGTATTGAATTCCTGGACATGGAATCAGGGTCGAGAATGGGGGCTTGGTGTCCAGTCTCCATAGAAAGGAAACTGCAGGCAATAGTCTTCTGCAAGCCCTCAGTGCTCATCCAGAACCACTTAAATAGAGTATACCTTTTGAAGAGTTACTGAGGGCAAGATGTAATTCCAGTACGGATGAATGTTTTCTTCTGGAATAGGAGAGAATGTTGGTCAGATTTAGAGAACGCGGATAACCAGAGTGGGTCTTGGACAAAACAGTTAAAAAGGCTGCAGAAATCCAGAGGTCAGAAACTTTGACATTGAATGTAAACAGGGATAAGGAGGCAGGGACTTTTAGAGTCATCACTACCTTTAATCAAGAATCAGGAAATATCCACAAGATTCTGGCCGATAATTGGAAAATCCTGAAATCAGATAATATCCTAGGACCCAAATTGAGTGACAGACCTTGTATAACATATAGAAGAGGGAAGAGTATCAGATATATCTTAGTGAGAGGGGATATCACTGATACACGCAACCACCATATATATGGCCTCAAAGGATTCTATCCCTGTGGGCACTGCAGAGCATGCAAATCGAGCTTTATGGTTAAGCACATTGAAATACCAGAGACAATAAATTTAATTATGATATCTTGTTCCATACTGTTCTTGAATTCTTCTTCCAATTCTTTTAATTCTTTGATAATACCCTTACGATCTTCCCATGCATACTTAATTAGTATGCATGCATAGCATGTTTTTGGAACTTGTTGCAGAGTTAGTTGCCCATTCTTCCAAGATGTGGTGATTAGGGGATTCATGTGATGGTGTAATATAGATCCTTAGTCCTCGCGGTATCATTTTTTTATCCACATAGTCCTGGAGGGAGATTGCCTCCCACCACTTAGAGCATTCTTGTTTCTTTAATTTCTCATATCTCCTAAGTTTGGGATTGAGTAGATTGTCATCTGGTTTGTCCAATACAGTTTTGATACTGGCACCCTTGCCAGGTGCTCGAGCAAACAATGTGACTGCTTCCTTGCGTCTTTCCCCTTCATCCTCCATTATATTTATATTCTTTATTTTTCGACTGTGTGCCGTATCATCCTGTGTGTGATGTACTAAAAGATATGCACATCACAGTAGAAAAAAGAAGAACATCAGCTGCATTTCCCTTCCGCTTTTTCTAGTCTTATTTGCAGATTACAACCTCCCCGCCCACAATGGGCAGTTCCTGATGCCACTCGATCACTGTTTACTCAGAGCGTTGAAATTTCACTGAGCACATCTTTTAGTTGCAAGCTAAACTTTGCATTTCCCAATGTGTGTCCCGTGCTTCAGATTATACTTCTGCCTCTCACTGGCAAACACCCAATCCCCGGTGCCCGGCGCCCGCGAGAGTGCCTGCTCGCACACACTGTGTACGGACGCCCCCCGGCTGACAGCCGTTACCACGGATGGGCTTACCTTAGTGTTCCGAGGCTGACGCTCTTCACGTTTCACAGTGTCCAATTAAACTTCTGCTTTTCTTAGTGGTGGCCGGCACTCGATCCCTCCATATCCATGCCAAAACAGCAGGGGTCCTTCCGGGATTGGCTCCCGTTGTCAGGTGGTGCGGTAAGCCAGCGAACCCAAAGCCGGTCAAGTTTCAATATCAATGCTGCAAACAAGGTTTATTCCTTAGAATTGCTACGCGTTTCGACACAAGCCTGTGTCTTGATCACACGATTTTGACAGTTCTACTCAAACATGCTTAAGTAATAGATAAATGACATAGATGAGGCCCCATTATTAGCTCCCTCATGATGTCAGCATTGGCAGACATATTTGAATGTTAAACAATTCCTTACATGTAACACCAACTACGTTATTTATGTACTTGAATGTCCTTGTAAACACAGGTATGTAGGGAGTACTATCTGCATTGTGAAAAAACGAATTCAGGAGCATCTAAGAGCGATAACAAATGTTGTCTTACATTATCCCATCGCTCGCCATTTCCAAGAAATGCATCAATCTAACAATTCCCTCCTTAGATTCTTTGCTGTGAGCAGGTTAATCTGGAAAGGAGGGGAGGTAATCGAGAACTGGCACTCGGAAAGAACAAATCTAAGTGGATTATGGAAATTAGAGACCAGATTCCCGGGAGGGCACAGCTTGGATGAAGAATTGGCAACGCATTTACCCGAGGATTGAAAGAATTAAAGTATAGACTTGTGTTCCTCAATTGTTAGACTCTTAAAGAAATACATTTATATGTAAAAATGTTTTTGTTGATCTTTTTGACTGTGGTACTAAATATGTGTAAGTTTTAATTCACTGTTGGTTTTAATATTGTCTCTTATATATTCTTTCACGGGAGGAAAGGAAGGGACCCTTCACTTTTCAAGCACAGCACTGGTTCCCTACCCTTTTCTTCGTTTGGATGGAATGCACTTGTTCACCTAAAGATAAGAGACTTTTTAAGAAAACCCTACTGCACTTTTTATTGATTTATCGTTTTGTGGGTTTTTTGTAATTATTATTATGTATTTTGGATAGAGGCCCCCTAATTATCGTACCATTTGGTATATTAAGAACATCCCACTTTTTGTTGTAATAGCTACAATATATAATATTAAGGCACTAGTCCTTTAAATTCATAAAGCACAGGGCTTTGTTTTGAACAGAGCATATTGTTTTGGGGACTAGACCGCAAGAAATTGTCTAGCATAGCTATGTAAATTGCAGCAGACCTTGGAGGTAGAAATGGGCGTACTGAGCAGTGTTTACACCTTTTCCTCATATAAGCAAGATCACTAATGATGATCACTTACATGCAATCTCTGTGGCACTAGACCGCGTACATGCATTAATTTCATAGCGATAAATATGAGCAGCAAATTTTCTTTAAATACGACAATTGCACTTTTTTGTCTCATAATGCAGGTTTTGCAAAATTCTATAGCAATAATCTTTTTAAACTCGTGATGAGGATTATGGCACTATGCAAATTAGGAGTACATGTGGTTATGCTTATATTTAGTTGCGTGCATGTATATTTCACTCCATTTCGCATTTGCTAGTTTAGGAGAAGTATGCGCTTTTCTGTCCATTCAGATATGTCTGCCAATGCTGACGTTATGTGGGAGCTAATAATGGTGCCTCATCTAAGTTGTTTATTTATTATTTAAGCATGTCTGCGTTGAACTGTCAAAATCGTGTGATCAAGACACAGGCTTGTGTCAAAACGCGAAGCGGGTCTAAGGAATAAACCTTGTTTGCAGCATTCAAAACCTCTGAGTGTGCGTTCGCATTTGTGCAATTGTTTGGATATTGAAACTTTTTAGGCTTTGGGTTCGCCGGCTTAACGCACCACCTGACAAAGGGCGCCAATCGCGGAAGGACCCTTTCTGTTTTGATATATATATATGTCCCGTCGTACGAACACCCTGACCCTCAACTCTTCACTGACTGGGCGGAGCACACAGCCATGTACTGCGAGGGGACATTGAAAATGCTCGTAAAATATGCCTGGAGTGATAGGGAGAAGGCATTGGCGGAGGTTAAAAGTTTGGAGGAATAAATTGATAAGGAGGAAGAAGCTGCCAAGGTGCAAGAGTTGAAGGGGCTAATGAAAACCCGCCTGGCCAAATACGAACAGAAAATCAAAGTTCGGATGCAACAGAAGTACGACCGCGATGAAAATGAAATGCAAGGTCGCGTACTAACTTTTGCTAAGAAATTTGACGCCCCCAGAAAAGCACTCCGCCAAAACTTACAAACATCAACAGACCCTAGTGTGGTAACTTCTGAATCTGAGGTAACGGAGAACGAGTCGAGTGATGACCAATCAGACCCCAAGGGAAACCAGAGGGGCAGTGTGCTCCCTTTTCACGACGAGTTCAAACTAATAAGGCAATCGTGGCTGCGAGAGTGAAAAACAAACCTCCAGAGACCACAAAAGGAGGACCTGAAGGGCAGGGGGCGGCAACAAGAGAAAGAGGAAGAGCAGGAGTCCCGAGTTGGACCAGCCGCAACAAAAACAAAAAGAAATAATTGATCAGGAGCCAGGGGATGTGACCAATTTGACCATGGTCAATCTCACTAATAGGCTATTGACGGAAACTGAACTGGAACTTTTAAGCCTTGGACTTACATTTTGCCCTAGTACCAATCTGGAGTATACTCAGACAAGAATCGATCTCTTCCGGTTTACCCGGAAGCTCAAGCTCCACAAACACTTCAAGTTGAGACCCCATATCAAGGATACAGCTATACAAGGAGCCAGAATAACAGCAACGGACATGTTGAGCAGCAGGGATTTACCTGGTCTGGAGGCCATGGAGGATCTGAGAACTGAGTGGGACTCATATCCAAGGGTCAACATGGATATAGCTCAAAGGGCTATACTACAGGGTGTGGATCAAGAAAGAGAAGAAAGTCTCTTCAAACCGGTGTCTGTCTTTATCCCACAAGCACCATGGGATGCCATTGATGTCTTCACCGAAGCCATGACCAACGATCTGTTGAAATACAGAAAGACTATGAATTCGAGCAATCAGAATATAACTGATGCCCAAAGGAAGGCACTACACAACCTAATGAGTGATAACACCATTATAGTTAAACTTTCCAACAAGGTGGGAAACGTAGTCTTGCTTAGTAGAGAGTATTATCAACAAGAGGCGATTAGACAGCTGTCGGATGAGAAGTACTATAGGGTTACCAACAACGAGATATACAATCAAAGTATCAAAAAGTACGATATTCTAGTACGTAAATGGTACGATCTCGCTATGCTGGGCAGGGACGAGCATCTTTTCCTGCGCAGTGGTAACCCTATGACTCCTACCTTTTACCATCTCCCGAAATTGCATAAGAACAGTATATGCCCACCGGGTCGTCCAATTGTTTCCTCTATCAATGATCTCACTGAAAACATGTCTAGATTTGTGGACAATGTATTGTTCCCTTTTGTGGCTAATCTGAAGTCGTATATTCAGGACCCCAAATATTTCTTGAACAAAATTATGGATACTACTTGGAATTCTGACTATTTATTGATGGTGCTGGACATCACCAGCCTATATACGAATATAGAGCACCAACATGGCTTGAATGCGGTCCGGCACTATCTTGATCAACGTCAACTACACTTTGCGCAGCATAACATTATGATCCTAGAATTCTGGAATTCTGTCTCACACACAACAATTTTTATTTGAAGAACAATTTTTCAGACAAATATCTGGGACGGCGATGGGCACCTGCTTTGCCCCCAGCTACACAAACTTGTTCGTTGGCTGGTGGGAGGAGCAGGTGCCCAGGAGCTGTAGAGTGGGACAGGAGAGTGGGAAGGTGGTGCACTGGTACCGCTATATAGATGACCTATTCATTGTGTGGCAAGGGGCAATGAATACGGCAGAAAGATATATTGAGATCTTGAATAACAATGAATACAATCTGCACCTCTCGGGGTCCATTAGTCCGGTGGCAGTCGACTACTTGGACCTGAGGGTGTTCATTGATAGCGGTAAAATCCATACTGCACTTTTTAGAAAAGAAACTGCTGGCAATTCCATCTTGTTTGCCAGCAGTAGCCACCCACCCCAGTTGGTCAAAAGCATACCCTATGGGGAACTGCTAAGGCTTTGTAGAAAGAGCTCGAGGGATCAGGATTTTGAGGCGGCTGCCTCGGATTGCCTCACGCGTTTTAGTCTTAGAGGGTATGATGATGGGCTGTTACAGAGCACCCTTAAAAAAGTCAGAGGAATCCAGAGGAAAGAACTCTTGAGTAAAAAATCTTTGAATAGTGAGACCAGTAAAGAAGGGAAATTCAGGATGGTGACCCCGTACTCCTCTGGGGCCAACCATTTGAGAGCCATGTTGAGAAAGAACTGGCACATTCTCCTTACGGATAATGCACTTAAGGACGACTTACCGCCACACCCCTTAGTCACCTTCAGTAGAGCAAGGTCGTTGAGGGATATGTTGGTGAGAAGCCATTTAGAGAAAATCATTATCAAGACAAACACCCTGAGGGCTATGAGGGGTTTTTACCCCTGTGGCCGCCTGTAAGGCCTGTGCAGCAAGTAGAAGGGTCCTCACCTATGACACACAGGATACAGGGAGATCTGTCAAGATATTAAAATTCATTACCTGCAGTACCTCCTATGCAGTGTATTGCTTGGTCTGCCTGTGTGGCCTACACTACATTGGGAGCACGATCAACCAATTAAAGATGAGAATACTTGAGCATCTCCGGGCCATCGATAAGGCCGACCCGGCATATCCGGTGGCCCGGCATTTTGCAGAACAGCATGGGAAGGACAGAAATAAACTGCAGTTCTTCGGATTGGACTCTGTACCACAGAATGCCAGGGGAGGGGACCGCTTGAGGCGGCTGAGGAGGCTCGAATCTAGATACATTATTGATTTGTCGACCAAATATCCCAGAGGCTTAAATAGCGGTGAGGAGATGGCAGTGCACCTAGGGAAATGACTAGAAATTACAGAATGTAATTATGAATGGTTTGACGCTATATGAAATACTGATTTCTCTATTGAGATCTTTTTGTACCATATTTTTCCTTTTATCTGATGAGTTTTGATAATGGGAATGATCTGATGCATTGGATCTATGAATTAAGTAATGTGTATATATAATTTTGGTAACTGGCTGAACACTGTTGATTCGGAGATATTGATATTAATTGGATGAATTATTGTCAGTTTCACTTGTAATGATAGAGCTTACATTTTTGTGTACTAACTTTCGAGGGACATTAGCCGATCCACGGCAAGATAATTTGGTATTTTCCATTTTGTATTATTTTATACCCACTGCATCTTAATGAACCGATTTATGGTTTAACAATTGTGCCTATATGTGCATTCAACAACATACTCTAAGATGGCGTCTCATTTGACACAGAGGGGTTAGTCCCTTGTTTGTTGCCACGAAATTGTAAATGCTTTATTAGTAGTGCATGAGCTAAGTGTCATTGACACTGATGAAGGCTAAACGCCGAAACGCGTTTGTTGTTATTCGAATAAAGACCCGTTGAAATCTGCCACCTCCAGAGTGCTGTTTGTATGTGTATATATATATATATATATATATATATAAACTCACCTGCATCCTGGGTCTTCCGTTCCTTCTTTTTGCCGCGTTCTGGAGCTGAGGGACGTGCTTATCAGTTTGGAATAAGCAGATATATTTATATATATATATCAAAGCTCTGATTCCCAAACGTAGTTCAAGAAAACCGCACTCACAGCGAAAGTCGTGGCACACACCTCGTTTATTTGCCGGTATCAACAAACGCGTTTCAGCTACAAGCCTTCGTCAGTGTCAATGACACTTCATGGGGCAGCATGTTAATAAAGTTTCTCATCTTGTACATAGACATTGAGAGGCATTCAGAGACAGCACCCGCCATCTTGGAGGTTGCACATAGCGATCAATGAAATATCATGCATTTCATTAATACCTCCCGTGTGTACCTGTATTACAGTCCTGCAAGAGCGATCTGAGGTATAATCTAGCCGTGGATCGGCTTACCTCCCCACTAAATCTACTCTGGGGATAATGACATATGAGAATTAACCCATAGGTAATCTACTTCATGTGAGATACACGGGGTGTGTGTCACGACTTTCGCTGTGAGTGCGGTTTTCTTGAACTACGTTTGGGAATCAGAGCTTTGAAATTGAGCGGGTTTTCACTCCCGCACAACGTACCCGCCTGCGAGTGCTCCAGAAGAAAGTGGAACTGGGAGCACATATATATATATATTTATTTTTATTTTTTTGTACTCACCTCCGTTCCGAAACCTCGCAGAGGAGGAGACAGGGACAAGATGCTTCGACAATTAGAATCTAAAATGATTCTAGAACTGGACAGTAAAGTTCCTAATGGACTGAACACGACAGAGGACCTTTATCATTTTTTGTAGGGTCCCATCGTGGAGGAATTTGTGTTGGCTGGCACTGTTTAATATGCAATATCTGATATTATAACAACTTATCTAAGGCCGCCTCCACCCTTTTAGTACTATTCCGTAATTAAATTGCTTCCACAGACCCTTCACCTGCACAGCCTGCAAGTTTACCTGCCTCCGAACATGCACCGCGCCGGCCAAGCCAAAACCCAGCAACCACCTCAAGTGCATCCTGCTCAACACCCGCTCCGTCCACAGACACGCCGTCGAACTCTGGAACCTGCTCGACACTACATCACCAGACGTCGCCTTCCTCACTGAAACATGGATGAACGCCTCCTCAGCCCCCGACATCGCCATCGCCATCCCGGATGGATACAAGATCATCAGGAAGGACCGCATCAACCAGACGGGAGGAGGCATCGCCATCGTCCACAAGAACACCATCCGCATCACGACCGACTCCAACGACACCTTCGCCGCCGCCGATCACCTCCACTTCCAGATCCACACCGACCCAAAGACGACCCTCAGAGGAACCCTCCTCTACAGACCCCCGGGACCACACACACAATTCAGCGAAGACAT
Source organism: Lissotriton helveticus (assembly GCF_964261635.1). Taxonomy (NCBI): domain Eukaryota; kingdom Metazoa; phylum Chordata; class Amphibia; order Caudata; family Salamandridae; genus Lissotriton; species Lissotriton helveticus. The sequence continues at coordinate 388,696,285 of NC_136059.1, forward strand.
CACGGACTTCGTCAGCCCTCACGCCCTCCCCTCCGCTCCGCTGACTACATCCTCCTAGGGGACCTCAACTTCCACCTGGAGAACAACAAGAACCGCAACACCGTCACCCTGCTGGACAACCTCGCCAACCTCGGACTCAAGCAACTGGTGACCACCCCCACCCACTACGCCGGCCACACGCTTGACCCCATCTTTTCATCCAGCAAGCACATCTCCTTCAGCCACTCCACCGAACTTCACTGGACCGACCACAGCTGCGTCCACTTCAGCTTCAGAAAAACCACCAGCCACCACCACCCGCAACAGATTCCTCACAGGAGCTGGAGCAAGATCACCGCCGACCAGCTCACGGCCTCCCTCAGCCAGAACCCACCTACCAGCACACCGGACCCCAACGAAGCAGCCCACAACTTCACGCAATGGCTGACTGCCTGCGCCGACGGCCTCGCACCACTGAAGAACCCCCCCAGCAAACCCAGAAGCAAGAAGGCCCCATGGTTCACCGACGAACTACAGGACTCCAAGAAGACCTGCCGCACCCTCGAGAAAGCCTGGCTCCTCGACCGGACCATTGACAACATGACCGCCCTAAAACACGCAACCCGCAAGCACCACCAGCTCATCCGCACCACCAAGAAGAAATCACTGAAAGATCGACTGGACAACAACGCCCACGACAGCAAGGAACTCTTCAGCATCGTCAAGGAGTTCTCCAACCCCAGCACCGGCAACAACGACATCACCCCTTCACAAGATCTCTGCGACTCCCTCGCCTCGTTCTTCCACCGCAAGATTGCCGAAATCCACAACAGCTTCGGCACACCACCCTCGCACCCAACCGTCGAACCATCGCACCCCACTGCCACCCTCCGCAGCTGGACCGCAGTGACCACCGAAGACACAGCCCGCACGATGAACACCATCCACTCCGGATCTCCGACTGACCCCTGCCCGCACCACATCTTCAACAAGGCCGACTCCACCATCGCACCCCAACTCCGAGACGTCATCAACACCTCCTTTGACACCGCCACCTTGCCGGAGAGCTGGAAACATGCCGAGCTCAGCGCCCTACTGAAGAAACCTACAGCGGACCCCACCGACCTCAAGAACTTCCGCCCCATCTCGCTCCTCCCCTTTCCTGCCAAAGTCATCCAGAAGATCGCCAACAGACAGCTTGCCGCCTTCCTCGAGACGAACGGATCCCTCAACCCCTCACAATCCGGTTTCAGAGCCAACCACAGCACCGAGACCGCCCTCATCGCAGCCACCGACGACATCCGAGCCCTTCTCGACAACGGGGAAACATCGGCACTCATCCTCCTGGACATCTCCGCCGTGTTCGACATGGTCTGCCACCGCACCCTAGTCCAGCGCCTCAGCAACACCGGCATCCAAGAGAAGGCACTGAAATGGATCATCTCGTTCCTAGCTGGAAGAACACAGAGAGTCCGCCTCCCCCCGTTTCGTTCCGAGGCCACCGAAGTCATCTGCGGCGTCCCGCAAGGATCATCGCTCAGCCCCACCCTCTTCAACGTCTACATGAGACCCCTCGCAGCCATCGCACGCCGACACAACCTCAACATCATCTCCTACGCAGACGACACCCATCTGATCCTCTCCCTCACCAGAGACCCCGACACCGCCAGAACCAGCCTCCACAAAGGATTGAAAGACGTCGCAGAGTGGATGAAGAACAGCCGCTTGAAACTGAACTCAGACAAGACGGAAGTCCTCATCCTTGGGCCATCACCCTCCGCCTGGGATGACTCCTGGTGGCCCCCTGCCCTGGGCACCGCCCCCAAGCCTACAGACCACGCACGCAACCTGGGCTTCATCCTGGACTCCTCCCTCTCCATGACCAGACAAGTCAACGCCGTCTCCTCCTCATGCTTTCACACCCTCCGCATGCTCCGCAAGATCTTCCGATGGATCCCGATCGAAACCAGGAAGACGGTCACCCAGGCCCTCGTCACCAGCCGACTAGACTACAGAAACACCCTCTACGCCGGAACCACAGCCAAGCTACAGAAAAGACTACAACGAATCCAGAACGCCTCCGCCCGACTCATCCTAGACATCCCCCGACGCAGCCACATCTCCAACCACCTGAGGAACCTGCACTGGCTCCCCGTCAACAAGAGGATCACGTTCAGGCTCCTCACCCACGCACACAAGTCTCTCCACAACCTGGGCCCCAAGTACCTCAACAACCGCCTGACCTTCCACACGCCCACCCGCCAGCTGCGATCCGCTAGCCACGCCCTCGCCGCCGTACCACGCATCCGAAGAGCCACCGCCGGAGGCATATCCTTCTCCTACCTGGCGGCCAAGACATGGAACTCCCTCCCCATCCACCTTCGGCTGACCCAGGACCACCTCGCCTTCAGGAGACAACTCAAGACCTGGCTGTTCGAGCAGTAGCGGCCCCCTTCCCCCAAGCTCCTTGAGACCCTTCCGGGTGAGTAGCGTGCTATACAAGTATTATGATTGATTGAATTTGAAATGTTTTCTAATTTAGTTGATCCAATTACAATATATTTGTTTAAGTCACGATTTATGACACTTGGGGATGCAGATATGGCTTATTAAATCCAGCTGCATCGGGATCATGCACCACACCATGGAGGTTATTTCCTTTTTTCAGTACATCTAGCCAAACTTCCTAGGGTTTAGCCCATAGGTTCACAATACAGAGGCGTTGCCATCTAGACTTGATGTCCCCGATGTAAGTTATGCTGTTTTTACTATATTTTAGCTATAGTTAAAACAGTACTTAAATTATTTGCATATGTTGCACTAATCATCATGTTTACATTGCGAAGATTTTCACATCCCAAGGGAAAAAGTTTTTACAAGGAAATATTATGTTTCCAGTATGGTTTTAAGTATATAGACTATTACTTTTAACATGCGAAAATTTGCACAAATCCCAATGTTTGCAATTGCGATATTTTGCACATTTGTATTATGCTGCTATACGCACTTTTTTCATCAGTACTGTATATACTAAGCTTGATATTTTCTAATATGCATTTATGCAGGGATTTATTTTCATCTATGAATTTATTCAGCATAAAAATTGATGTATACTTGAATTGTCAATTTGGCTACACTAAACCCAATGTGAAAACGCGAGAGAAATGGAGTTTGTAAGATCTCTCCATGGAGTTTGGCTCACCTTATAGTATGTTGTTTATGTTTATATGTCACATGGTGTGCACAACAGCATATAAAAATAAGGCATTTCAAATTGCATTTTACTGTGATCAAGGACATCCGCCCGAAACGCGTCAGTCCGCTGCGCTTTTGAACTTGGTGCAATAAAATCATCTTGCCTTATCTTTGGGATTCGTCTGGTCTCTGTTCGCCGAAGTCGGAGGTTCGGGACTATTTGTTTGAATTATATATATATATATATATATATATATATATATATATATATACATACATATACGCAAGCACAATCCCTGACTCCACAGTGCCCGGCGGCACGAATCAGAAAACGGACCACCACGGCAAGTTTTTCAAATTACGTGATATATTACCAGCAAGCAGACATAATATATACATATACATATACAAATACATATATTATATATATATGTATATATATATATATATATATAAACTTTTCACCTCCTCCGACACACCGGAACACTTCTGCAGTGGTGCACTTCAGGATCCGAGGTCGCCCTGTCTTTCATACAATTGCTCACCAAGCACAATGATGCGCGAGTGCACTCCTTCCAAAAATAACACCAATCTGGGATAAAGTTGAAAAGGATTAATTCAATCTTGCATTAGAGCCAAGATAAACACCCTACGCGTTTCGGCAGACACCGCCTTGCTCACGGGTAAATAAGTGTTGGAAATAAATCATACATACATTAAAGGTTACGTGCAACGTAACGTGCATAAACATGAAAAGTGGACTGCTGTTCCAGAAAAGAGACAGCCATCTTGTAGTGGTTTAAATTCAGATTGACAATAGGACAGTTCTACTTAACCCAAAAACAATCAAAATTAAATATATTATTTGATCGTGCTGCACTAGCCATGTTGTGTCAAAAAGCACATTATTTTATCTTTTTTATCTTTTTACAAATAGAGTCAAACCGTCATGACCATTGTTACTCTCGTTATTAAGCTCTGATAAGCATCATATTATTAGGCCCTTTGTGCTCAGTAAGACAGCAAGTGAGCCACACAGTAACAAAATGCATTGGAAACCCCCTAACAAAAATACATTTTTCACCCGGTGATGTACACAAATAACAATCCTAAAAGGGTAGATTTATATTACATTGCATTTTATACGCCTAAATGTAATACCTTTAGTAAATGGAAGGGCTGTCCAAAAAGTCTGCGATTAAATCAGAGTCTCAAGTGGGTTAGTCAATCTGATACTTAAAAATCAAAGAGTCGAAAGAATAAATATATTCATCTTCCTCAGATGCCCCAGTGAGCAAACATAAAATTCTTAAGTACAGACTTCAATGATCTAAAGGAAAGCTCCATACATCACTTCGCCCAAGAGGGCTTAAATTCCATTTTCTCAACCATGGAAAATCTATACAGGCAATGACCCCACCTAAGTAAAAAACAAGAAGAAAGACAGGGCGGGGGGGGGAATTGGTTGAGTAGGAATAATCTAAGGCCAACTACATACTAGGAACATGTAAGTAACTCAAGTGTGTGTGAATTAAAAAATGTTAAAAACTACAGAAATATTACATAAGAGACTAGTCAAAGATCATTGTATATATCACAGTTAATCAGCTGTAAACTTTGCATGGAAAGAGACAATGTGTAAAATAGTAAATGCAAAGGGGGCAAGACAAGATTCTACAGCTTAATGATCAAAAATACCCCCATGGAACAGATACTGGTTCCCCGCATACAGTACAAGGGGAAGATCTAATCACCTCAGTGCCAGGACAGTTCTTCTTCAGAATTTAGTCCCCCCGGAATCTTCGTGTCAAGATCCAGAATATATCTGTATTCTAACTGACGCAATTTGCGAATTCTGTCACCTCCCCTATTTGTAGAGGTGACTCTTTCAATAACAAAGAATCGCAATAGATTGCGATTGCTTTTGTGCACTTTCTCAAAGTGTCTAGCCACAGGGGATACTTTGTCTTTATTTAGGATGGCCCTCATGTGTTCAAGAATACGTTTTTTTGCTTGAAACATGGTGCTGCCTACATATTTTTTAGCACATGGACAGACTAGCACATAGACTCAGTGATCAGACAGACAGGTAAGATGTTTCTCTATGCTCCTTACTGTATCACTTACTGGATAATGAAAATGTTTCATGTTGGAACTGAATTTGCACGCTTTGCATGACATGCAAGTAAAGAATCCTTGAACACCTGAAATACCGCTCTTGGTACTCGAAACCTCATTGCTACACAACTTGTCTCTAAGAGAATCTGCCTTCCTACAGGGTGAAATTAGGGGCAGGACCTATTACATCCTCTAAGCTAGGTTCGGTTTTCAGAACATTCCAATGCTTGTTAAAGCAATTACGAACCTGCCAGGAACCTGAGTGGTAGGTGATGACAAATCAGATAACTTGATCACTCTCCTCAGTTTTCTGTTTGGGTATTAGCAGCTCAGTATGTGGAAACTTGCTGGCTTTCAAAAATGCTTCTTTAATATTACTAGGGTTATATCCTCTCTCCAGGAATCGTTCGGTCATGCAGTTACCTTCCAGAATAAAGTCTCTCTCTGTGCTACAGTTTCTCTGCGCCCGGAGAAGCTCACCAAAAGGTATACTGCGAATCAAAGTTCTAGGATGCCCACTGTTTGCATGTAGCAGAGTGTTACCTGCAGTGGTTTTGCGGTAAAGTTTGGAGACAGGTTTATTGTCCACTACTTCTATGTGTAGATCCAGAAATTCAATGCTTTGAACATTCATTATCCCCGCAAATCTCAAGTTCACCTCATTAAAATAGAGATCAATTCAATGGCTTGTGCTTGAGACCCTCCCCAGATGATAAAATGGTCATCTATATACCACAGCCATAATTTGACATGGCTGCAGTATTGCTCATGTGACCCGGAGACCTGCTGCTCCCAGCAACCCATGAAAAGGTTGGCAAAACTGGGAGCAAAGCAGGTGCCCATGGCCGTGCCCTACTTCTGTCTGTAGGTTTCATTAAAAATAAAAAAAATATTCTCCAGACAGAATGTAATCATCTGTAAAACCATTCCTGTGTGTTATAAATAGGATATAGAGTGAGAGCTGAGGTACAGTCGACAGGCCTGAATACCATCTGCATGTTTGATCGATGTATAAAGGCTACAGACATCAAAAGTAATTAACATATAGCCTTTGTGCCAGTCAAAACCTTTGATTTTATTCAAAAAGTCCCTACTATCCAATAAGTATGATGGTAAGCTTTCCACATAGGGACGTAAAAAATAATCAATATACTTTGAAGTCTTCTTGTACAGGGAGCCCATTGACGAAACAATCCATCTCCCCGGAGGTTTCACAGGATCTTTATGTAATTTTGGTAAAAGGTAAAGAATTGCAACTCTAGGATTACGGTTTAAAAGAAAGGAATATTCGTCCCATTCCAAAATGCCTGCTGAGTGCCATTCTTTTAACATACTATAATAGATAGCATTAGACTCTTCAACAGCACCTTTGTAACTTGTTCATAACATTCCTGACATCTTAATTGACGTAACCCTTCCTGGATCTAGTCATCCACATTAAGTACAACAACTTCCCCCCTTTGTCCGACTGGCAGATATCGTTGAGACGAAACGCGCCGCGTCGGCAATGATGGCTATGATGTGTATTGTATTTTAATTGAATGACTGTCTATCAAAAAATTGAATAAAGAACAAGACAACCATTTTCATATACAAATCTGAAGTTTTATATATTTTTCTTGGGAAATTTGTCCATGTTTGTTAATATGACTGAACCTGTGAATATTTAATTCATGATATATTTGAACAATATAGAGGTATGTGCTGAGCTCATCTGAATTCAGAAATAAAGTACTTCCAATGCCATCGTCATGAGCTGATATCCGAGCTTGATTCTATCTGCGGGGGTTCGCATATGTTTCCTCTAAACTCGTTCCATTTTCCCCATATATATATTTAGACCATTTCTTGGGGCATCCCCTATGAGTATATACCGCCTCTCAGCCACCATTGCATTATTTATGTTGTTCCTCCATTGTTGATATGCGGGGATAAAACCTGAGCCAGAGTTCCTGACTATGTTCCACTTTGCAATCGTCATCCCCAACTCCTCCCAATCCTGCAGCCTTAGGTTCAAATCTCTTTGGGTCTGGCGGGACATCCACCCCGCTACCCGCGAGATCACACTCAAGACTTTTCCCCAGTAGGGTTGAAGTCGGGGACATTCCCATATGATGTGATAAAATGTGCATTGGAGTCCGCATTGTCGTTTGCATAGGGGTCGGGTGCACGCCCTAGTTTATGCATAGTAATGCGTGAGTAGTACATGCGATGAAGGATTATGAGCTGTATTAGTTTGAGCTTGGAAGAGATCATCCCCTCTCGTGGAGATGCCAATGCTTCCTGCCAGTCAGAGTTATCCATATCCCCAAGATCTGTCTTGCGATATATCTAGGAGATAGCCTTTGTGTGCATGTGATCAGTAAGGAGTCTGTCTTCTAAAGGTGAGGTCTCCGGCAATTGTGTCTCTGGTGGAATGGTGCTCATCAGCATGTGTCTGATTTGTGTGTATCTGAAAAATTCGGGCATTGCAATGCCGTATGTGTCTTGTAGTTGAGCGAACGAAATGACCCCTCCTTTTACCCATAGGTCACCAATTTTGGTAATACTAATGAGGTCCCATTTCCTGAACCCCTTGGTGTTATGTAGGTTACCTAACCGCTGGGTCTCCCAGAGTGGTGTGGCCTGTGTCAGCACCCCCTTCCACCCCAGTGCCTGTTGTGCAGTGTGCCATATTTTGATCGTATGAGCCGTCGGACCCGTGAGAGTGTTTTTCCGTTTAGTAGTGTGTAGGGCTCTCAATAAGTGGTCTATTGGTAAAATATATCTGTCCATTCGAAAAGCCGGTTCTTCCTGCGGGGCATGCAGCCAGTGGTTTATTATCATAAGTTGTGAGGCCCGGTAATACATTTTTATGTTGGGTAATGCAATTCCCCCATCGTACCAGCTTCGGACTAGTTTGTGCTGTGCTATACATGCATGCTTCCCATCCCAAAGTAGAATAGTGACTTCAGCATCAATTGCTTTGAAATATGTAGGGGGAACCGGGAATGGGGTGTTTTGGAGGGCGTATTAAAACCTAGGCAGTGTCATCGTTTTAAAGAGGGCTGCCCTACCCAGCAGCATCAGTGGAAGCGACCTCCAGTGTTTCACGTCCCAGCGAAACATTGTTAGTGGTTTCATGAGGTTTTTTTCAATGAAAAGCGTTGGCTGGGGTGTGATATATACCCCTAAATATTTGAATCCCCTGGTTGTGGGAGCTTTGGAGTGGAGCAAAAGTGTTATTTTTGTGAGTGCACACCTTCCCTTCTCTGTTTAATCAAACCTTGTCTGTCTTTATTTGTCCTGGCGTGCGTAACAGCTCAGTGTCCGTCCCATAGTCACGGCTTATTTCAATAAAGATACTTCCAAATGGGGCAACGTTCATGCCCCTGCTGCTGCACAGCCTTTACCATGGGGAAACTTATCCCAGCATAAATTGTTTTTTTCAATATTTTCATTAGTCCATATTCATCCTTAGTAAACCAGTGTAGTTTTCCAGGTCATCATAGATTATGAATTCACTCCGGAGACAGCCAGATGGTACTAGAATGTTTATTTTGCATTTTCAAGTATCATATGTCGCCAAACGTGCTTACACAATGATATGTGCTTTAACATTCCTTTGAGTCAACACAGTGAAAGCCCAATGCATTTCGAACTCTTCTAGGTTCTTCCTCAGGGGCACTGTAGAACCAAACCTCTTCATGAAAACGAGTTAACAGTGACCTAAACCACCCTCTCTTACCCGGAGTTCATATGTGATTAAACAAAATAATATGCAATCCACCCCTACAACTAGTACTCTGAAAACTTAAAAACCACACCTTCTCTTACTGTGCATGTAATTTGCTCGCTAAATTATCACTTAAATGCTCTCCCCTACTCCCCATGTTGTTTAAACATTTTGCAAAATGCGTTAGAATGCCCTTTACCTTGTTGTCACACTCAGTAGCTTCAGATATACGTGTCCTCTTACGTGCGTAGAAAAAGTATTTCGACCCACTGCCCTTTGAGCCTTTCATTAAATCCGGCGCGCACATGTGTGCTATATAATCCTTAATTAGCTGCGAACCCTGTGACCTCTTGTGTGTATAGTGTTCGGTGAGTAAAATATAACACTCCCATAACCCACTTCAGTCTTAGCAGAATCCAGTAAACTAAACAGAAAATAATTATATCCCCGAGTCACCAGTGCTATAAATAGATAAATCTCAAACGCAAAATGTTACAAATGCTCACGGTTTTCGTGAATGTGTAAGGTGTATAAAAAACATGTGCACAAAAATATAAACAGATAAAAGAATAACATGAAAAGTTGCATTTCCTCTTAATGCGTCTCCCACAAGTGAATCTCTTCTGCAGTCAAAACATATATACAATCCGGGGTTATTCACGTTCTTAGCAGTCTGCTCAAGTTCAAGGTTATGGTGCTGTCTCCCGGGAAATACTTCCAAAAGCTAAATTCAAACCCTTTAATGGAAACGTGTGGGGTGCAACTCACGTTCGAGACGGTGATTGCGAAGCAAAAGAGTTATTTTTGTGAGTGCACACCTTCCCTTCTCTGTTTAATCAAATCTTGTCTGTCTTCATTTGTCCTGGCGTGTGTAACAGCTCCGTGGACTAACGAAAATATTGAAAAAAACTATTTATGCTGGGATAAGTTTCCCCATGGTAAAGGCTGTGCAGCAGCAGGGCCATCAACGTTGCCCCATTTGGAAGTAGCTTTGGAGTGGAGCCATATAATACGTAAAGGAGTAATCTCACCCAATTCATAGTGTATCCGGAGACCTTTCCGTATGCGGTACAGATGTCCAGCAAACAGACCATTGCTTGTGCCGGGGGCGTCAGGTATATCAATACATCATCCGCATAAAGCGAGATGCAGTCCTCCCAGCTCATCTCCATCTCATCCCTCAGATCATCATATCCTTCCTTATTCATGCCGCGAGCGGTTCTAATATTAATGCAAAGAGGAGTGGGGGATAGTTGGCAACCCTGCCTCGCACCCCTGCCCAGTGCAAAGTCTCTCGAGATTCGTCCATTAGCCACCACCTGTGCTAGGGGTGCAGTATACAGCAGTTTAATCCATGGACAGAACTTGGGGCCAAATCCCATCCTCTGGAGGACCGCAAATAGAAATAGCCATTCCACAAGGTCAAATGCCATACTTGCGTCTAATGAGAGCATAGCCGCGTCTTCCCGTGTAGTTATACCCCGTGCAACCGTCTTAAATTGAGGGCGGTATTACGACCCGGCATAAAGCCTAACTGATCTGGGTGTAGCAAGGTGCGGTTGCAAACTGAGTGCGAGCGTTTTCACCAATATTTTGGCTTCTGCGTTTATTAGGGATATTGGACGATATGATAAACAATTCAATGGTGGTTTACGTTGTTTATGTATAGCTACAATGGTGGCCAAACGTTGATCTCTCGGCAGTATATCGTTATCTAGACTATTATTGCACATGTTAAGTGGGTGGGGCATGAGAGATGTGGTCGCCTTTTTGTATAATTCTACCGGCAACCCATTGGGCCCCGGTGCTTTCCCTGTATGGAGTGCGGACAGCGCCAACACCAATTCGTCAGAAGTCAGAGTTGTTTCCAAGTCAAGCATCGCTGTCTGTGAGAGTGTAGGTAGCCAAGTGTCACGGAGAAATTCTAGATTGTCGTCTATGGTAGCTGTAGCTATGGGTGTATAGACTTTTTCATAATAGACTGTAAGCGCATCGTCTATTCGCTGTGGGTCAGTTGTAGTAGTGCCGTCATCCAATTCTATTTGGGAAACCCAGCGGCTAGCCCTCTCCCGTCTTTCTAGCCATGCCAGAAGTCTGCCAGTTTTGTCCCCTATTTCATATAGCAAGTGTTGTGTGGCAGTATGTCATGCTTTGGCCTCCTCCCATGCATAAGTTCTATATACCTGACACGCAAGTGTTAAATCATGTGCCGTGGTATTATTAGTGTTTGCGGAGTGGGCTATTTCAGACCGGAGGACTCCCTTTTCCAGGGTGTCAAGGTGTAGCCAATGTTCCCGCCTATGGCTGTTGATTAGTGAGATAGCCTGTCCACGGATCACTGGTTTGTAAGCCTCCCATAAGGTGTTCGGGACTCTACGGAGTGCTTGTTTTCCTTGAAATATTGCCCTGTGGCCTTTAAAAGTTCCTTACAAATCCTAGGAATCTTTAAATATCTGGGGTAAAGTGAAAACATTTGTCTCCTACCTGGGAACTGTGATGTGTATTTTACTTCAATCGGTGAGTGGTCTGAGATGCCCCTAGGTAAGTGTGATAGCTCCAGGAGCCTCCCCGGGGATATCGCTAATGTGAAAATGTAGTCTATCCTCGAGACTATTGTGTACTCCGGATTGAAAAGTGTAATTACGCTCGAGGGTGTATCTAGTGCGCCAGATATCAACAAGTCCCAGCGCCTCTACAAAGTCCTTCAAGGCCTGATTGGGGCTAGTGGAATTTCTGGGGGGTCTACGACCTATGGTGGCATCCATTACGGCATTGAAGTCACCGCCTACTATCAGCTCTCCATGTGGGAGGTCTAACAAAAATGTTCCCATTTCCTGAAATGCCTTCTGGTGGAGCGCAGGTGGAATGTAAACTGAGACTAGATTATAAACTCCCCCCTCCCACTGACATGATATTGCTGCAAAACGGCCCTGTTCATCAGTTCACGATCCTTTGACAATCAGAGGAGAGCCTTCATGGATCAATATCCCCACTCCCCGGGAGCCTGAGGTGAATGCAGAGTGGGCCACCATCTTAAATCCCCCAACGATCCAGCGCTTTACAGGCTGATCTCATGAGGTGAGACTCCTTGATCAGTGCCACTGACGGGGCCCTACGTTTCAGATATTGGAGGATCAGCCCTCTCTTAACCTTATTACCCAGACCATTGACATTTCAGGATATGACCGTCAGGGGGCCCGGTACCTCCGGCATCAGCGAGTGGGCACTCGATTCTTCAGGTCTCGTCAGTGTATGTGCCATGTGCAAGTGCTATAATTGTCCGGTGCAATGAATAGTGTAGCATGCGGAGTGACATTACATAACGGTCAGTATCATCAAACATTTCGTGGATCAAAAGTGACAAAACAAAATACCAACAGAAACAGAAATCTCCAAACCCCTCCCCCCTCCCTGCCTCCCTGCCCGGCGGTTCCAGAACTACCCGCCACCCGAACTGAGCAGAGTGCTTCAATCATTCATTTTCTTTTTAATGTTTCTTTTAAAAATGATGCCACTAGCAAAAGGTAGAGACACATGCATGCATGTTTCAGGAATATGGTGAGACTTATAACAGAGACATGTGAAGGGTTTCTGTTCTGTATTTGGCTAGGATAAACACTCTGAGAAATAGTAGAATGGTGAAGAAGCAGAAAAGTGATGTTTAGGATATGTTGGCTGAGAAATTTGTGATTATGCTACTTTGTATGAGTCTTTGTAAATGTGCATTTGAGGTATGCCGCATAAATCTCTGTGTCTGTTTGGAATGTGAAGTGTAGTCTGTAAAAGTTTAAGGCCTTTATGGACTTTTGACTGAAATTTGTAAAGCTGCAGCACAAAAGTGAGATTTAAGACATGTTAGGAGAGGGATTAGTGATTAGGCTATTTTGTACAAGTCTGTGGAAAAGTACATTTTAAATAAAACACATCATTTTCAGTATCTGCGTGCAATGTGAATTTCAGTCTGTCAAGTTTTAAAGTCTACATGGTCTTGTGACTGAGGTATGTCTCTACTTGCACATGTCTTCTGAAATGTGTTATGCATCTTAAGATGTTAGACGTATAAAAACAGGTATACTTCTATTTGTATATTTGTTTTACATATGAAGTTGCTAGCAAAAGGTACAGACATATGCATGCTTTCAGGAATATGGTACGACTTACAGCAGAGATATGAGATTGGTTGCTGCTTTATATTTGGCTATGCCCAACACCCTAAGTGGTTGCAAACTGGTGACGGTGCCGCACAAAAGTGAGGTTTAAGACATGTTAGGAAACGGATCAGTGATTAGGCTGTTTTGTATGAGTCTGTGGAAAGGTACACTTGTAGTAAGCGTTTTGGAAATCCAGTTAGTAATGGAAATTTTATTTGTATAAATATAATTACAGAAACGAAAAATTGGACTAACAGATAGAGACGACAGCACAGAATCCTTGTAGTCACTCATCTCCCAGTAGGTATGTTATGTGAACATCGCCCACCCTATATAAGTAGACAGCTGTTGGGACGATAACAAAGGATGGTATTGATAAATCCTTATTCTCTCATTCAGTAACTTCGGGCAGTGCAAAATTGAGAAAAGCATCCTGCAAACTGTTTAAAAGTTCATAAGACTTTTATATCCACCCAGCATTTTCCAGTTGGATTCCATCTGGAATAAGGTACGAATGCTGAAACAACAAACCAATTTTTGTATTGTTAATTGTGGGGCTAACAGCATTGGACCTATGTCCTAGGAAGAGGCAAACAAACTTTGTGTCTAAATGTACACCAAGATATCAGGCAGAATATAGAATATGAACATACCATGCACATTTTAACATGTGTTCTCTAAAAGAACAGTATGATTTGTCTTTGTCAATAACAGTGCAACGAGGGGGGAAAGATAGAGATGTTCCTAAAAAGATGTAAAACTTGTTTCAAAGAAAAAATGGTTAGTAACTCTGTGTTCTTAATGTTTTACTTGTCTAGAATCAGTCCTGATGAAGGTGTACTAAAAAGAAAGCCGAAACGCCGCGTCGACCTCTTTGATTCTTCTTGTTTTTATTGTGTTTTTCATAAAATTTTTATATGTCTATTGTGAAATGGTTTTTAAAAAAATGATGTTTTTATATGAATTATGATCTGAAATTTGATTGTGCAAATAAATTCAACACAGTTTTACCAATACATGTTTTTTCATATGTTTTTTTATATGTTTGTTTGATAAGTTTTATTGATTTAATTCCCTTTGCCTCGAAAAACGCTTATAAGTGGTTAGAATCCACAATTGTGCTTTGTACGATACTGTTTAATTTACGGGTCTAGACAATTTTCATCAAATCTTATTGTACGTTTGCCTTTCCCTTCCATTGAATGGTATGCTGTTGACAATATGATATCCCTACGATTAACATACAAATAGGACTACTGTCCACCCATTCGGGACATCTTGGTCTTTTGACTTCTGTCTTCCCCCCAGTCCCGTATAACTCTGTGAGGGGTCCTCCTTTTTTACTCCATTTCACTCGGCTTGTTAGCTGAGGAGGTTTCACTTTTTACTGCAAATCAGCAGTTAGGTGTATTTAAAAATACCTATATAAGAGAAATATATGATAACAATACCGTATAATTACAATGGAAGGTATAAAAACATATAGCTTCTCCGAAGATCAATTTAATAAACTGATCAATGGTAAATCAAGAAACACGACGACAGTGAGGTTAGATAAATCAGATGAGGAACAATGGGAGAAGCTATGGAACTTAAAAAAGAAAGCAGTAAGGGCGGAACTCCACGCGGAGTTCCTAGTGGAATATTGTAAAAATGGGATTATACCCAAGGGCCTTCAGGTCACGAATGAGCCAGGTATCTTCATAACAGATAGAAAATTCATAGAAAGATGGACGTTGGTGGCCAATCGTTGCAGTAGGGATTGGATCCTGTTAATAATAGAGACAGCAAATGAATTCCTGGTCATTGAACGGAAGGAGATAGAGGAATTAGAGAGCCAACTACAGGAGAGTACTGCGTTAGAAGATGCAAGAGCTAAATTAGAGGAAATCCAAAACGATGTAGCCGGGTACAATGAATATCTAATAAAGAAGAAGAGCAATAAACTTAAAAAAGACATCGAGAACTACAACCCCGAATTTGTCTATCCTTACCTACAGAAGGATTTTTACGAACGCCCGAAGGAACAATTCCAACCACGTAGGCAGTGGCAGAACCAACCTAGGAACGCCCCTAGGAGAAGAGTGAGGTTTTTTGATTCCTCTTATACCAGTACAGACTCGGAGGGTGAACAAATGAATGATAAAAATAAGAGTGGCGAAGTAAACAAACAGCAACCAATTACGAAAGAGGGCTTGTCTTTTTTAGACAAACGAAACCAAACATTTGGCCAACAACGCGGGAGAGGGAGAGGCCGCAACAACTACAATCAACAAGCACAATATGCACAAGCCCAACACCCTCAACGTCCACGAACCAGGAGCCAAAAACAATGGGACTAGCCAATACTCAAAAAGCAGCTGTAATAAATCTATCAGACCATCAATTAACCCTCACTGAGACCAAACTACTTGAAAAGGGCCTAGGTTATGCAATTTGTTCTCCTGTAGATAGATATGCCCTTGAAAGGGACTTACAAAATCTTTTTAGAAAAATAAGACTACAAATTCTTTTTGATGGTAAAGAAAAACTACCTAGACCCAATAAATCAGGGCTTAAAAATAAATCCACCTGGACTCCGTCACTTAACACAGTGCACAAAGATGTGGAGGCCTTTGAGAGATCTGTAGATAAGAGTGTAGACAACCTTCTAAAACAAAAGATTTGGACACCTTTTAATTTAAGCAAGGAAGAAAAAAGAGCCCTAGAACTCCTCGAACAAGATGAAACCCTGACAGTTAAACCAGCGGACAAGGGGGGCAGTATAGTGCTAATGAACAGCATTGATTATAATAATAGGATGCTCAAGCTTTTGACAAAAAGGGAACATTATAGGAAGTCCAGCAGGGACGAATGGAATACCCTAAAGGAAGAAATAGGAAGATTGTTAAGACTTGCCAAAGATGATGATATAATATGCGAGGAAGAATTTGCATTTATGATGAATACAGATCCTTTAATACCGGCTTTATATGGCCTACCAAAGGTACAAAAAGACCTTCTAGACCCCCCCATGAGACCAATAGTATCTTGCATAGGCTCCCTCACTGAACCTCTGAGCCAATATGTGGAGATTTTTTTACAACCCCTAGTACAACAACAAAGAGCCTACATTAAGGACACTACCTCTATGATCAAAAGAGTAGAAGGGCTGAGGTTTAATCAGGATACACAAGTGTTAGTGACTTTGGATATCGAAGCACTGTACACGAATATCCCCCAAGACAGTACTATTGAGATCATGGAAGAGATTTTGATATGGAACCAACAGGATCTTACAGACCATCAAACTTTCATTATAGATTGTATCACATTGATCCTTAAAAACAACATTTTTCTGTTCAATGATGATTTTTTTAGACAGGTCAAGGGGACCAGTATGGGGGCTACCTGTGCTCCTAGCCTGGCTTGTCTATATGTCTCGAAATTTGAAGACAAACACATCTACAATCCATCTGCCCCATTCTATGAAAATATCTCTGAATGGGGTCGATATATAGACGATATATTTTTTATATGGACAGGAGAGATGGACTCTCTGAAAGATTTCTTACTCTGGCTCAATTTGGGCGATGACAACCTTAGATTTACATCGCATATCAGCAAACAACACGTGGAATTCCTTGACATTATTATCAAGCAGACAGATGGTTATCTTAGTGTTGAATTATACACAAAGCCCACTGATAGGAACAGCATGCTGCATTTTGACAGCAACCACCCATCTTCGCAGAAGAATAATATCCCTTTCGGACAATTTCTGCGACTTAAAAGAAATTGTACCTCCATGCAGGATTTTGAAACACATGCAGCAACTCTAAAAACTAAATTCTCAGAAAGAGGCTACCCGAAAAGGATGATTAGGCACGCCTATAAACGGGCTAAATATTTTAATAGGAAAAACTTGTTTTTGACAAAAGATGATACCCAGAAAAGTCAACAACCGATTATGTTTGTCACTAATTTTTCACAAGTAAGCCATAAAGTCAAGAACATCATAAACAGGAATTGGCACTTGGTGGTAGATAAAACACATATTCCAATCCCCAAGCCTATCTTCTCATATAGGAGAAACAGAACCATCAGGAACTCTCTTGTCCACACATATAGAGAAAATGCCAGAAATTCCCAACCGACTATAAATGACAACCCCTTACCAACGGGCACTTACCCCTGTTTGGGCTGTGTCAATTGTGCGAGTAACATCAAAGGCAGTAAAATTGCAGTGAACGACAGATCAGCGAACATCAAAAGCTTCATTAACTGTAGGACCAAAAACGTAATCTATTTGATCCAATGTCCATGTCATAAGTCGTATGTAGGCGAGACATCCAGGGAGATCAGGCTGCGATTGAACGAACATCGATCAGCATTAAGAACTAACAAAGCAGGAGCACCACTCACCGACCATTGGCGGACGGCTGGTCATCTTATTGAGGACCTGAAGTGGTGTGGGTTCGAAAAAATCACAGGCAGTAAGAGAGGTGGCAATTTGGATAATAAGAGGAAACGGAGGGAACAATTCTATATGTCCACCTTTAACAGTGTCAGATGCGGTTTGAACTCAAGAGAGGATTGGGAAAAACGTATTCAGTAAATGATGATATATCAGAGTAATAGATTGGGGGACTCACAGCGGGCCCGCTTACAACAGACCTTGGCCCAGCGCTGTTTTCAGAATCAAGGTAATAGTTCAATAAGGTAAGACTTAAATAGGTATTAATAATGGTTAGGGGAGTGTTAAGTAAGTGAAACCATGTAGCCTGTGAGATCGTAGTGCAAAATGAGGCATGAAGACGCGATAGTTTTGCGTGAAAGCGGTAAGGAAATCTAACACGACAAATGTGTTCTTGGCTTGGGTAAAATAGCCCAGGGAGCAGCTAAGGAGAACAAGTACTTGAACAGGATTACCCATTGTGGTAATTACTTGCAATAGCTTTCCGTCAATGCAACAAATCGCATACGAGACATGTTTACATCTCCAGGGAAACGCATTGAATATAGCAGCCAATGAGAGGAATCATCCTAAAATGCAATGATCGAATGAGAAGAAGCGAGCATTTGCGTTGGGTTACCATAGAAACTCCACCTGGATTGGATAACTTTGAACCAATCAGACGGTAGGAGAAAGGCGCCCAATTAGAAAAAGGGACGCATATAAACCCGGAACTACAGACTCGATTAATTCTTTTTTCCGTCGTTGGAGATTGAGTGAACAACACGAGGGAAGACTGCCAGGAAATAGGAGCAGGGAGGCCGTACCTAGCATTGGAGGTGAGCAAAGATTCCTGGCAATGGTGCTCGAATCGCGGAAGAGCAGTATAAGAACATGATAGCAGATAGATACGAGTAAGCAAAATTGTAATAAGCGTGTAAACCGTGCTAGTTTAAATATGTCCCGCTATCAGGAAAATCTTATATTTAAATATACCATGACAGATAGCCCTATCAATGTGGTATATATTTAAATGGAGTCATAGAAAGTGGCAATGCATTCAGAGGCGAATTTCGATTATGAAAATAGTATACGTCAAGGTTCAAAATATATATAAAAAATACACACCAGAGAATGGAGATAGAATGTAAAGTCCGTCATGCCTGACACAATAATAACAGACAGACAGAATATTGAGAATAAAATTTAACTCATTTTGGTAATATCCAAAATTACAAAGCAGATAAACCATTTCATGACATACTTTTACAGAAAATAATCATACCCGTGAGGCCAACCCGGATGACATAATTGATCCTCTGCACAAGGCTGTCCTAATTGATAGAGGCTCCAGACTGCAACGATTGATCATACAGCTCCCATGGTGAGTGAACAATGGGCGTGTGACCAAATCATGATAATCAGGTGATATAATTGTGTATAATCCTGATAAGAGTATCAACTCTAACCCCATAGAGAGAAGAATCCTTACAACCTGTATAAAAACGGTGGCTCCTCCTGGCAGACATATAAGCAGGACCATATCCTAAATAAGAGGTAATAGGTACATCATAATATATTATCTAAAATATATGGGGATGATTTTTGGAAATCCAGTTAGTAATGGAAATGTTATTTGTATAAATATAATTACAGAAACGAAAAATTGGACTAACAGATAGAGACGACAGCACAGAAACCTTGTAGTCACTCATCTCCCAGTAGGTATGTTATGTGAACATCGCCCACCCTATATAAGTAGACAGCTGTTGGGACGATAACAAAGGATGGTATTGATAAATCCTTATTCTCTCATTCAGTAACTTCGGGCAGTGCAAAATTGAGAAAAGCATCCTGCAAACTGTTTAAAAGTTCATAAGACTTTTATATCCACCCAGCATTTTCCAGTTGGATTCCATCTGGAATAAGGTACGAATGCTGAAACAACAAACCAATTTTTGTATTGTTAATTGTGGGGCTAATAGCATTGGACCTATGTCCTAGGAAGAGGCAAACACACTTTGTGTCTAAATGTACACCAAGATATCAGGCAGAATATAGAATATGAACATACCATGCACATTTTAACATGTGTTCTCTAAAAGAACAGTATGATTTGTCTTTGTCAATAACAGTGCAACGAGGGGGGAAAGATAGAGATGTTCCTAAAAAGATGTAAAACTTGTTTCAAAGAAAAAATGGTTAGTAACTCTGTGTTCTTAATGTTTTACTTGTCTAGAATCAGTCCTGATGAAGGTGTACTAAAAAGAAAGCCGAAACGCCGCGTCGACCTCTTTGATTCTTCTTGTTTTTATTGTGTTTTTCATAAAATTTTTATATGTCTATTGTGAAATGTTTTTTTAAAAAAATGATGTTTTTATATGTATTATGATCTGAAATTTGATTGTGCAAATAAATTCAACACAGTTTTACCAATACATGTTTTTTCATATGTTTTTTGATATGTTTGTTTGATAAGTTTTATTGATTTAATTCCCTTTGCCTCGAAAAACGCTTATAAGTGGTTAGAATCCACAATTGTGCTTTGTACGATACTGTTTAATTTACGGGTCTAGAAAATTTTCATCAAATCTTATTGTACGTTTGCCTTTCCCTTCCATTGAATGGTATGCTGTTGACAATATGATATCCCTACGATTAACATACAAATAGGACTATTGTCCACCCATTCGGGACATCTTGGTCTTTTGACACTTGTAGTAAGCTGCATAAATGTAGGTGTCTGTCTGAAATGTGAAGTGCAGTCTCTCAAGTTTTAAGATATGCATGGTGTTGTGACTAAAGTACTTGTCTATTTACACATGTATTCTGATATGTGTTATCCATCTGAAGATGGTAGACATATAAAACACAGGTATACTTCTATTTGTATGCTTATTTTATATATATGGTGTCACTAGCAAATGATACAGACTTATGCATGTATGCTTTCAGGAATATAGTGAAACTTACAGCAGAGACATGCAAAGGGTTGCTGGTTTATATTTTGTAGGCCCAACACCCTGAGTAGTCGCAGAATGGTGAAGCTGCAGCACAAAAGTCAGGTTTAAGATATGTTTTCAGAGGAATTAGTGATTATGCTATGTGTGTGGGTCTGTGCAAAGGTTCACTTGAAGTCAGCTGGCTCAGGGCGGTAGTGTGTGCTCGGCAGGGATCTGCCGTGCATGGTCACATGCCCGATTTTCGCTCAAGGCTGCCCGTTTTAAAAGACTGGTATTTCCTGTTTTTACTTGCTATTTTCTATTTTGCACCCACCTGTTGGCAACACAATCTCCACCTCCACTACAGGGTCGGCCGGGTCCGTCCGTGCGACCGGACCCACCATCTTGGGGGAGAGTAGGTTGACGCTCTAGGCTCATTTTCACCACCGGAGCAGGGCGCCATTAAAAAGGCTGCTGGTGTGAGTGTGCTAACTTTGATCAGCTGGCTCATGGCGGTAGTGTGTGCTCAGCAGGGATCTGCCGTGCACGGTCACACGCCTGATTTTCTCTCGAGGCTGACCGTTTTAAAAAACTGGTATTTCCTGTTTTTACTTGCTATTTGCTATTTTGCAACCACCTGTTGGCAACACGATCTCCACCACAGGGTCGGCGGGGTCCTTCCGTGCGAGCGGACCCGCCATCCTGGGGGGGTGGGGGAAGAGTCGGTTGACGCTCTAGGCTCAATTTCACCACCGGAGCAGGGCGCCATTAAAAAGGCTGCTGGTGTGAGTGCGCTAACTTTGATCAGCTGGCTCAGGGCGGTAGTGTGTGCTCGGCAGGGATCTGCCGTGCACGGTCACACTCCTGATTTTCTCTCGAGGCTGCCCATTTTAAAACACTGGTATTTCCTGTTTTTACTTGCTATTTGCTATTTTGCACCCACCTGTTGGCAACACGGTCTCCACCTCCACTACAGGGTCGGCGGGGTCCGTCCGTGCGAGCGGACCCGCCATCTTGGGGGGAGAGTAAGTTGACGCTCTAGGCTCATTTTCACAACCGGAGCAGGGAGCCATTAAATAGCCAGAGGCGCGCCAAAGGCAAGCCCGTCTGCGCCCATCCGCGCCAAGGAAGCGCTCAGCGCCAGTCACGCTGACCCTTTGGTCCCTCGGGAGAGGGGGGTATTGTAGTTGGGTGGCAGGTCCCATTAAATAATCCAGGGAGGCTCTTCATTTAGGGGAACGTTACACTGACAGAGGGATTTTCAAGCTCCTTGAATCAGCATCCCCCCTTGGTGACTTCTTAGCCAAGAGCTTACTAACCTGTGCACTCCTCAATGTAAGATCTTTGCCTAAGCATAGTGCAGAAATTCAGCTGCTATTGCTCTCTCATGAGCTTGACATGTTGTTTCTGACTGAAACTTGGACCAGCCCAGACTGCGAGGTCGATCTTGGTTGGGCTTGCCCACCAGGTTATAAAATCCACCATCAACCTAGACTTAGTGGAAGTGGGGGGGAGGGGGGAGATCGGAGTCATTTATAAAGATATTTGGAAGGTCGGGACTATTGACATGGACCTGGTCCCTGGGGTGGAACTACTAGGACTTACTATTAAGAGCGACTCTGAGTTAATATTCACAGGGATTGTCTGTTACAGGCCTCCTGGGGCCTTTAGTATTTAGCAGCAACAATCTCTGCTAAATGCTTTCACTGATATGGCTGCCACTCACCGTAAGCTTGTTATTCTGGGTAATTTTAAACTGTGGTCTAATGGTTCCCTTGACCCTGGGCTCCATAATCTGCTTAACTCTTGTGACGGTCTTGGCCTTCATCAGCTGGTCGAGAAACCCACCCACAAGGATGGGCATCTCCTTGACCTCATTTTCTCCAGGCCCTTCCTCCTACACATTGGCCATATTCTGCCAATGGACTGGACGGATCACTCCATGATAAAATTCTTCGCAGAACGTAAATCTCCTTTGAGTCTGGTCTCCTGTCCCCGGACCAAATACACTAGCAGAGACTGGAGGAGTCTATCACGCTTAAAGAGTTCGGACCCTGTGTTTGAAGTTGGGGATTGTTTTTCTCCCGACCTGCCAGTTACGGATAATTATCCCGTACTGTGCCAAATTATTACCTCTACGTTAGACGCTTGTGCCCCTCTAAAACACACATGGCTAAGAGTAAAAAATCTGCTCCTTGGTTCACCACAACACTGAGCGCGCTCAAACTCACGTGTAAACAGGCAGAGAGGAGATGGAGGCGAGACTATAAGGAGTGTGACAGGCTGCTTTGGAAAAAGAAAATTGGGGAGTATAAGAATGAGATTAAAAGGGCAAAAGCCGATTATTTCTCTTCTGTAATTTGCAATGCTTCTATAGCTCCAGAAGCATTTTTAATATTCTTGACACATTAATTAACCCTGATTGCACAAAGAATGTTATTACACCTTCGCTTGAACTTTGCGAGAACCTGGCTGGGTTCTTTCGGGAAAAGATTCAACTGATCATTGACGATCTGGTGGGTGATCAGCTAGCAGCAGGGAACCCTGGCCTTGCGGCAGAATGCTCTTTAATGCATGGGGTGAGTATTTCATGGATTGTGGTCTCCGGCCTTTGTGAACAAGCTTCCTAACCACTCTGTGGGTTTTCTCCTCTCACGATGGAGGAATTCTGCAGCCTGGCACGGGGTATCTCTTCTGGATCCCCCCTTGACCCAGTGCCACACAAGATCTGGAAAGAATATAATGAAGAGCTGTTCCCCACCTTAAGGCTGATCTGTAACCAGTCACTTATTAATATTGATGCTCCTCCTCAATGGAAACAAGCGTTAGTTTCTCCATTGCTGAAGAAGCCCTCCCTCGATCCTGAGTGCGCGAAGAATTATAGACCTATCTCCCTGTTGCCATTTCCAGCTAAGATCACGGAACGAGCTGTTGGTCGGACTCTTTCCTCTTATCTTGAACATCTTAATTTGTTGGATGAGGTTCAGTTCGGTTTTCGGCCTGCTCATGGGACCGAGACGGCCTTGTTGACCGCTATGGACGAGCTTCAAAGGCGGGCAGACAGGGGTCAGACAGCAGCATTAATTCTGCTCGACCTGTATGCCGCCTTTGATACGGTCAACCATGAGATCCTGCTGAGAAGGCTGAGCGAGTGTGGGGTTAGGGGTTCCGCCTTTCAGTGGTTCCGCTCCTTTCTGCGGGATAGGCAGCAGGCCGTATCCCTCCCCCTTTCAATCGGCATTCTCCAATGTGCCGCATGGGGTGCCTCACGGATCAGCTATCAGCCCTATCCTCTTTAATGTATATCTAAAAGCTCTTAAAAGCGGTTATTAAGGCCTACGATATTGACAGCATAAACTATGCAGATTACACTCAGTTCATCCTTTCTTTTGAGGGTGAGGAATCGATTTCAGTAGAAGCTTTTCATAATTGTTTGCGGGACACGGCTCGCTGGCCGCAGGAGAACTCGCTACAATTTAACACAGGAAAGACTGAGGTGATCTTCTGCTCGGCAAATAGGATTTCTCCTCTTCTTCCCAGCAATTTCTGGCCCTCGGGTATGGGGTCCACTGTCCAGCCGGTTGCCAGTGTCCGCAACCTGGGCATTTTATTTGAAGACAAGCTCACTCTGGAAAGTCAGGTTAAAAAAACTTCTGCTTCCTAATTTGCGGTCATCAGATCCCTCTGAAAAATCTTTCCGCTACTGCCTTCTCAAGTGCGCGCACAAGTGGCCAGATGCACCATTCTCAGCAGGCTCGATTATTGCAATGCTCTCTTGCTGGATTCCCCTAACTTCCTGTTGGATAGATTGCAAAGAATCCAGCCGGCAACTGCCACACTGGTATTAGGTCTACCTAGAAGCTCTTCGGCTTCCGCAGCTTTAGCTGAATTGCACTGGCTCCCAGTGAGACAAAGAGTTCTGTTTAAATCCCTCTGCCTTGTTTTTAAAGCCCTAAACGGATTAGGACCTGTGCGCTTGCGTGAGAAATTCACTTGGTATATCCCGAGAAGAACACTGCGCTCCTCGTCGGCAAAACTGGTGAAGGTTCCCTGGTTTCGTAAGGTCAGATCGGGGGGCAGATCCTTTGGGGTGGCAGCTGCTAAATTATAGAACAGCCTCCCCGGGGATATCAGGCAACTCAGAGAGCTTCTTCCATTTAGAAAAATAGTAAAGACCTGGCGGTTTCCTAGAACGCAGTAGGCGGCCCCTTGTTCCTTCTGAATCTCACGCCCTCCTGAGCCACGTTTCCCAGCACCAGGATGCCTGCTAGGTGATAGCGCGCTTTATAAGTTGAATAAATAAATAAATAAATAAATAAGTATGCTGCATCAATCTTGGTGTCTGTTTGAAATGTGCAGTGCAGTCTGTCAAGTTTTAAGGTCTTCATGGGCTTGTGAATGAGGTATGTCTCTACTTGTACATGTATTGTGATATGTGTTAGGCTTCTGAAGATGCTATACGTATAAATCACAGGGATACATCTATTTGTATGCTTCTTTTATATATGGTGTCACTAGCAAAGGTACAGACATATGCATGCATGCTTTCAGGAATAGGGGTACACCTACAGCAGAGATATGTGAAGGGCTGCTGGTTTATATTTTGCTAGGTCCAACACCCTGAGTAGTCACAGAATGGAGAAGCAGCAGCACAAAAGTAAGGTTTAAGATATGTTGGCAGAGGAATTAATGATTATGATACTTTGTGTGAGTCTGTGGAAAGGTTTACTTGAAGTATGCTGCATAAATCTAGGTGTCTGTTTGAAATGTGAAGTGCGGTTTGTCATGTTTAAAGGTCTGCAGGGTGTTGTGACTGAGGTATTACCATTAACCCGCACTTAACATTTCAAACAGACAGCTACATTTATGCGACCTACTTCAAAAGTACGCTTCCTTAGACTC
Organism: Lissotriton helveticus; assembly: GCF_964261635.1. Lineage (NCBI taxonomy): Eukaryota > Metazoa > Chordata > Amphibia > Caudata > Salamandridae > Lissotriton > Lissotriton helveticus. Next base: position 388,721,722 of record NC_136059.1, read on the forward strand.
ATACAAAGTAGCCTAGTCACTAATCCTTCTGCCAACATGTCTTAAACATCACTTTTCTGCCTTTAGCGCTGGAGCGGACCTTTAATAGCCAGTATAGCCTGCTACGGTGGGTTATAAGGCTGTATTATAGGTTTAATCATATATAAAGTATATTATTCTAAATATTTATGTGTTATGGAGACATTTGGAATGCAAATGAAAGTATGTTTATTTATAGATGAGAATATTTGTATATAATTATTTAAAAAAAAATAATATTTGTATAAACTATTTAAACAATTTTTTCCCCAGAAATATACCATTATTAGTAAGAAAGATTGAGTATGGCAAAAAAAAGATCAAAAGAAAAGGCAAGAAAAAAACAGTACCATTTAAAGGAAAGAGAAAAGCAAAAATTAGATGTCTAAACAGGTCAATGCCGTCTCTTCCTCCAGCTACAACACCCTTCGGTGGATCCCGACCGAAACAAGAAGAACGGTGACACAGGCCCTCGTCAGCAGCAGACTGGACTACGGCAACGCCAAACACCTACGACGACTACAACGCATCCAAAACGCCTCCGCCCGACTGATCCTCAACGTCCCCCGCCGCAGCCACATCACCCCCCACCTGAGAGACCTACACTGGCTCCGCGTCAACAAGAATTTCACCTTCAAGCTCCTCACCCACGCACACAAAGCACTCCACAACGCCGGACCAGGCTACCTGAACAGCAGACTCAGCTTTTACATCCCCACTCGCCAGCTTCGCTCCGCCAGCCTCGCACTCGCCACTGTCCCCTGCATCCAACACACGACCTTCGGTGGCAGATCCTTCTCCTACTTCTCCATCAAGACCTGGAACACCCTCCCTGCCCACCTAAAAGTAGACGCAAGACCTACTCGCCTTCAGAAGACTCCTCAAGACCTGACTCTTCGAGCAGTAGCGGCACCCAGTCCCCTCAGGGGTAAGTAGCGCGCTTTACAAGTACTCTGATTGATTAATTGATTGATAAAATTAAAAATTATACATTGAAGAAAATGACTTCTGGTAAGTGAACTAAAGAGTTTGCTAAAACACTTTTAAAGAGTGTAAAGAATTTTCAATTTGTGAAAAAGAGAAAGGAATGTTCTACAAGCAATCGGAAGGGGAAAAAAGGACAAAGTAATAGAAAATCATGTTATAGGAAAACAATCCATGTTGAAAGACGGCTGAAAAAATATAAAGACATTAGGAAGAGAATGTATAAAAGTAGAGTACTACAACATTTATTGAAAGATTGCAAAAAATATAAAAAGAGATCAGCAGCTTATAAGAAAAAGCAACAGACTGAAAGCGTAGTAGAAAAAGCTTTTGAATTGAAACGAAAATTATTTATATTGATATTGAAGAGAATTAAAACATTAGATAAAACAAAGCTGTTGTTGAAGGAGAAAAGCAAAAGAAAAACACTGGTTAATAGAAGTAACTTCTGCAAAAATATTTACTGGTGAATGGAAACACACTTATAGCACTGAGTCTTACTTCAATGAAGAATCATACATACATTAGTTAATGCAGTTGATACCAGTGGTCGTTGATATGAAATTAAAGATGGTTGTCCAATTCAAAAAGAGAAGATTGTTCCAAGAAATGTGGAAGACGTAATAGCTGAAAAAGTTCAAGAAAGGTGTACATAAGCTTCAGTATATAAGTGGGATTGTACTAGTATTTGTAGCATTCAACAGGAATCTATAGACATATTACGAGTTTTATTACGAGATTATGCAAAAAAAAGTCTTAAAAAGAAGATTAAGATATTACAAGGACTAGAGCCATGTAAAGTAAGAAAATATACTAACTTGTAAAGGTCATTCTCTGGCTTGTCTTGCACGAAAAGTGTGTCAAAGTACTTTCTATCATTTAAGAATGTTAGCAGTACATCACTCACAAATTCGGAAGTTAGTAAGGAGACTCTACAATGTAAAAAGTCCTGCATTATCTTGAACTAAAATGAATTCAGCTCTTTTGCATGGTTTACTACGGCATGTAAAAATGTTTGTGTATGCTATACAGTTTCATTATATTGGTTCAGAAGAGAAGTGTAGAGAAAGTAAGAGCTTGATATGTGTAGGTATTGAAGAACAGGTGGAAGATATTAGTACTGAGAAGTTTGCAGAAGAAATTACAAAGTTTAAGATACTTTCATGTTAAAAACCAAACTATGGGCCCTATTATGATGGCAGACGGACTTGCGTCCGTCCGCCACCCCTGAGTAAGAGGGACCGTCCGCATGGGCAGCTGCGGTCCCTCCATGGCAATTAGGATGTGACCGCCACCCTGGCGGTCACATCCTGTATTTTTTACATTGCGGCGGGTGCTCCTTGAAGCAGCACCCGACGCAATGTAAAAAATGAAAGCAGTGCATTTGCATGCACAAAGAGGCAGGCACCGCTCGGTGCCTGTCTCTTCGTGCACGCAAAGGCAGAGGTGTACCATAGGTACCCCCCATGTGCACCCCCCAACCCCCCTTCACCCAGGGGGCCCGCAACGGGCCCCCGAAGTGAATGTCCGTATGCTTTTCCACGGCGGAAAAGCCGCTGCGGAAAAGCATGCGATTCCCTCCATCCTAATATGGCTGGCGGTGTCTGATAGACACCGCCAGCCATGTTAGTGCTTTTCCGCCGCGGTCGGAAGGCGACCGCGTCGGAAAAGCTGCGGACGGAATTCAAGACCCACCAGCCATCCTAATATGGCGGTGGGTCTTTGGAGGCTCCACAGCGGTTTTCCCGCATCCTCCGGGCCGGCGGTGGCTTCCGCCGGCCCGGAGGATGGGGGAAAACCACGATCATAATCGGCCCATATGTTTGTATTTGTTGTTGACATACGATAGAAATCAAACTATGAATATTGATGTGCATTTAAATAAGTGAAAAGGTAAACAATGATAAGTGGGAGCAATTTGGTGCTTATTTGTTGTTGGATGGTCGCTGTAAGTTGGGTACTGATCAACGTATTTGTAAATATTGTTACAACAAATTAGAAGAGAACAAAATGCCAGCTAGAGCAGAGCATAACAACTTAGAGTTGGTAGCTATTCCTCTGGAACTGGCAGATTTAAATACATTATAATCCATTCTTATTCAATCTGTATACCCGTTTCAGGCTATAGTTCAGATGGAGCCTAAACAGGTAAGCTGCCTCCAACAGATTTACAAAGAGGTCTGTAAGGAAGAGTTGTGTACTTACCTTGAGATTTAAAAAAATATATTGAAATTGTTGGTATAGACAGTGAGGAAAATGAGCCTGTAGCTAATCTAGTTAATGGGTGAACCAACAAAGTCAAAAGATATGGCAAGAGTTAGTAGATGTAACCAAACTTCAAAAGCCTACATTATGTCTTGTACAGAACAACATTTATTATAAAACTGTAAATGTGGAAGAACAGGAAATATGTTTTAAAAATGAAACAGAAATTTCAACTGGTCAAATAGAATTAGTGGACAAGTCCAGGAGTGAAGAGGTTTACGAACATTATAGTATTCATCCTCTACATTCAAAAGAAGTGATAGGCAACACATTTGAAATATTTCAAATGAAGAAAGCAAAGGGAACTCCCATGAGTGTATGGGGAAAAAAGTTTAGAAGCTTGTTTTTTTGCAGCTCTTCCCACTGGAGAAGGTAGACAATATAATGAACAAGCAGTGCAGATACCAGCTTCTGAATACCGCTCGTCAAGATTGTTCTCTGAAGATCCAAGATTTCAACAGTGTATTCCATATATATTTCATCTTCTGTTTGAAAGTGACTTGTCTGGACTTTCATATGCAGTGAACCACATATTAAGAACAGGAGTTCATCTTACACATGTTTCTGCAAAGGATTTCATGGACAGAGTTCAACAAAGAGACAATCATTTAGAATGTAAGTTAATTAATTTGATGGCATTTAACCATGGTACCAGTGAGTATTGGTATCGTCACGGAGAACTTAAATGTATGTTAAAAAAAGTACCCCTACATGGTTTGTTACACTTCGCTGTGCTGAATGTGCGTGGGATGATTTACTTGAAGTTTTACGACAAGCAAATTCGATTGTAAAAAACATTAATTTGAAGACAGCTGGAGAACTGTGTTCCTTGGATCCTGTAAATGTGTGCAGATATTTTAATCATAAGTTTCATGTTATGATGTCTTATCTGCAATAAAAACAATCCACCTCTTGGAGAAATGACTGATTTCTTTTGGAAAAAGGAGTACCAAGCCAGAGGTGCTCCTCATATAACCATGCTACTATGGACCAAGGATGCACCAAAATTTGCAACTGATAATGATGAAACTGTTTTGTCTTTCATTGAAGACTATGTTACCTGTGCCATTCCAAAAAAAGGAGGAGGAAACAGCTTGAAACAACAAGTTTTAAGGTTACAAAGTCATCAATGTGGAAAATACTCTCAAGGAAAATCCAAGTCGAAGGAATTTTTTTATACAAAATGTCATTTTGGATTCCCACGTCCAATAATTTCAAAATGAAGAGTCAATACTTTTATGTCAGTAGTAAGGCATACTGTAACTCGAAAATCTCTGAAGAATACACACAAAAAAGAACTGAAGATTCAAAGTATATTAATGACCACAATCCATTGATTTTGACAATGTGGAATGCAAACATGGATATTCAATATGTTGCAGATAATTCAATTGTTGTTGCTTGGTATGTTACATCATATATAACCAAATCTGAAAAGACAGAGTTGAAAGAAATGTGGGAAGAAATTTCACAGGAAACGAGTCCTAGCAAGAAATTGTACAGCTTTAGCTTGAAAATGCTTTCCCACCAAGAGATTGGATCCTCTGAATGTTCGGATCAGTTGAGCTCGGCCAGTTTATATTCAAAGTCAAGAAGAATCATTTGGGGAAGTCAAGGTATTGCCGCCACACGAAATAGAGTATTGAAATCTGTACAAGTAATCAAATACTTAGCATTGAATGAACCAGAATGTACAGATATTGCTAAAACTAATGTTTTGCTTACTTACTATCCCAAAAGGAGTCCACATCTGGAAAATCTATGTCTCTACAAAGTACTGCAACATTACAGCTTTAAGAGAAATGTTACTGAAAATATAAATGAAGAAAAATATGCAGTGATTGGACGTGACAGATGTTTGGTAAAACATGCCAAAGGAAAGCTTATTAACCACTGAAAACTCAGTTGTGAAAGTGCAGATAAGAGGAATTTTTTCTATTTAGCTCTTCTGCAACTGTTCAAGCCTTGGCATAGTGAAGCGGAATTACTTGGAGATTTCGACTGCTATGAAGATTTTTTTAATGCATGTAAAGATAGCATTCAATGCACAATCTTCACAACATATCTACAAATGTTAAATGATGAGATTGAACAAGAAACTACTATTGTAGGTTAAATAGCTAGAGACAGTTCTCAAGATAGTCAAAGTTCCGGTCCACTAAGTCAAGATCCACAAGGACAGCCAATTATTGAAAATGAAGCAGCAATAGCCATGAATGAAGTAGAAACTGCAATGCTACTAACACAACAGGATATTATTCAGTTGGAAAAGTTAGATCAACTAAACATTAAACAAAAAGAAATATATCTACAAATGACAGAACAGATACAACATAGTTTGCAACATGAAAAAATATTCTCATCGTTTAAACCTATTCTAATGTACATCAGTAGTCAAGATAAGACAGGAAAAAGTTTCTTAATTAAAGTTTTGACCAGTTAGCTATACAAAACTACAGAATCACATTTATATTGTGTTGTAACAGCTCTAACTGGATTACCAGTACACAACATTAAAGGGATTACTTTACATCGATTACTCATGCTACCAGTTGAACATGAAAATAAATTGGAATATCACAAGCTATCTGGAGAAGCTAGTTATCAAGTCTCAGGAGTACTGAAGAAAATGAAACTTCTAATCATTGACGAGGCGAGCATGGTCTCAAACTTAATGCTATCTTTGTTCATTTAAGAAAGCAACAGATTATGATGTTTTGTTTGGAGGAAAACATGTAATTGTATTTGGCAATCTACTACAATTTACTCCTATAAAAGGGCAACCTGTTTTTAAAATACTTCTCCATGAAGAGACAACGAAATCTTTGGGAAGTATTGGAAATGTGAACATATGGTCTCATTTTGAAAATAAATAACCTATTAAGAATATGTAACAAGCAAGTGAAGAACATTATGGACATATTCTTCAAGATATAAGAATTGGTGTCTTGACGAAACATGATAAACAAGCTTTAGAAAGTTGACTACTGATGAACTTCTTTACAACTGGAAACACAGCGGCTGAAGTATTGTACAAAAAGCTTGGCGAAAATAATTCTATAGTTTGCCTAATGCCACCTTTGCAAGAGTGTTCTACATTTAATCAAGAACTTTTAACACTGGAAAAAACAACAAATTGTGGAAATTGAAGCTATTGATAAAATTGAACATCAAGGAATGACTATTCTTCTCACAGAGAAACTACAGTCAAAATTTAATTTGTTGGAAAAGTCTGTATCCAGGACTGCAAGCTTAGAAAATACTTTACATGTATGTATAAACTATCGGGTAATTTTACGGCATAATTTGTATGTAGAAGAAGGTTTAGTAAATGGAGCAATGGGAAAAGTTGTTGAAATTGTAGATGGAATAGAATTTTTGAAGATAAAATTTGATCAGATTAAAGAGGTAAGACAGGTTGGGCGTTCTGTTGTATCTTTTTTGCTTGTAAAAGACTTGCAGGTTCGCAGAAAACAGTTTCCTCTGTCTTTAGCATATGTAGTAACTATTCATAAATCTCAAGGTTTAAGTATGGATAGTGCTTCTTTTGTAAATATTGGAATCACAGTGTTCAAAAAGGGAATGGCATAGATTGCATTGTCTCGAGTAAGAACATTATCAGGTTTGTATTTGATTGATTTTGATGAGGAAATGGTTAGTGCTGATGCAAATTGTGCAAGAGAGTACACTCGTTTAAGAAGACTTTATACTCCTCATTTAGGTAAATAGCCGATATATATTAGAAATGTGTAGTGTGTCCAAAATGGAAATATGTGAAACATTCAATTCAAGAGAATCATGAAGATGTAAAGAAAATGAAAACTGTTTGTGAGATTGTAGGATACCAGTTGGAAAACAGTTCCGGTATCAACTGCTATGCTAATGTGATTTTGAATGTTGTGTTTTATCTAGAAGAGCTTCATTGTGAAATCATGAGAAATCATGAAAAAAGATTTTGTTCTTTATTACGTCATGTATTTAGCCAATTGGTAACTGACAGAAGTGAAATTCATACTGCTACTGGTGTTCAACATCTTTTGGATATATGTACTGGTTCTTTGATATTCACTCTCAATGTTCAACAAGATGCACAAGAATGTCTTATGTTTATGCTTGGAGTATTACAACAAGAAGGAATACAGATTGAAAACTTATTTGGACTAAGTTACAGATGGGATCATAATTGTGAAGAGTGTTCATGTATTTCCAGCACTGAAATAAGCACAGAACGATTGCAAATATGTACCTTTTAACAAATTAGTGAAAACAGCAAATCAGTATATGAAATGTTTGCATTGTAAATCAAAGGTGTTGTCTACATTACACATATAAAGATTTGGAAAGTATCTCATTTTAATACTATAACGCTGTAGAGCAGATGGAAGAAAATTGGAGACCAAAATAAACAAATTTGTTGCAAGTCAAATATCTATTTCAAGAAGAACTTTTATAGCAGTGGCTATTATTTTACATGATGAACCTACTACAACATCTAGATGCTAGACTGTGTATTTAAAATGTAATAAAGGATGGACACATTGCAATGATGCCCTCTTGCAATTCAAATATAGATTGCCTTTCGATTAACAAAATTCATATTTGATATTTTTGAAGCCAAAGTTTTGAATACATTATTCCGCCTATTGAGAAGATGACAACACGAATTAACAAATTTATATTGGATTTTTTTTAAGTGAACGTTTTGAATACATTATTCGGCCGATTGGGAAGATGTGAACACGAATTAGCAAATTTATATTGGATTTTTACCAAGAAAAAGTTTTGAATACATTATTCGGCCTCTTGGGAAGACGTGAACAGAAAGTGGACAGGAATTAAACAATCAGTACTTATAGTTAGTGTTTAAGTTATTATTTGTGCTAATTGATCGTGGTTTTAGAAAATTGTTTTTAAAAGAAATAGTTTATATATTGGTTGTCTATATCGGTGGTTCCCAAACTTTTGACTTCTGAGGACCCCCATTGACTAACCACAGAAAGACAGGGACCCCCCCATCCATTTGTACGATTTAAATTTCAAACATTAAAAGAGTAATTAAAAAAAATAAAAACATGTGCACACAAAACAAATACTCGAATTACTAAGGATTTTAGTATATTATATATTGAAAGAGTTCGCAAAAAATGGGAAACTTTAATGGGAAGGTTGGTGCTGCATCTCTGTGATTACCTTTTAAATGGTTACTTTTATTTCACAGTACAAGGTTAAAGCTCCTGCCAGGGCCAGAGTGGAAACCAAAAGCAGCCCTGGCAAATGTTTTCAGACCAGTCCCCATACAGTGCACACCAAGTGCAGTGAGTGAGGCTGACCACTATAAAAGGGGCTTTGGGGGGCTCTCCCCCCTAGAAGATTTAGGATACATTTATCATTATATATTGAATTGTATTAGCTTTTAAAGATTAGTAAATGATGACCTTACTATGCACCAGGATAAAACAATCTTTGTTGGGGTTCTTCAATGATACCCTTATTATCACCCTTCAACAGTGCCTCTAATTTCTCCATAGCACATCTGTCACACGTATATAATTTGTTTTATGGCATCTCTCATATCATTGTAGGATGCCAGAGCACTTTATATCACACACAAATAGAGACAATGAATCATACTTGTAAATCAGTGTAGAGAAAATGTTACATAAGGCAAAGGAGACTGCAAGGTGTAGGATTCCCATGTCATTCATACTGGTAGGCATTTTTAAAGAGTGCTTGGTCTGGAAAAGCACAAACTCGGGATTCAGAACCCAACACAATGGTTATCATCGACTTTACCAATACAAATGTATTCCCACCCAAATAAACCCTTTAGCAGCATCAGGATAATGAAAGACTGGGAAAAAACATAAGTTACTAACTTGTACCATGCAGTGTGTAAGCAGCTCTTTGATGACAGTTTATAGGTCACTGTGCAAGATTATGATTGTCTCTAATGAGCTGAAGAGTAACAAAAGAATATCTGACAAAAGAAGTAATGCACTGACCTATGCACATAAAATGCTGTTTTTTAAAATGCATGGTACGCGTTCTTTGCAGCAGGCATATTAACACTCTGTGCTACATTAGATAAGTCAAACCTGCCCCTGGACAAAATTCTCATCTCTCAGCAGGTACACTAATCACTGGCGTTATCTTAACACTTTTATTGTTGCTCAAACTGCATATTCTACAAGGAATTTTGGAGTGCTTTTAAAACTGCTGTTTGAGGACCCCCTGGGAATGTGTCATGGACCCCAGTTTGGCCAACACTTTTCTAGGTTAATAGTTTGATAGGATCGGAGGGTCGGTCTATCACCCACATAATTAGGCGATATCTCTGTGGGCAATGAGAGGAGAGTTTTAAAATCTTTTTGTAAAATTTGGACTTTCTGTTGAAAAAAAAGAGTGATCCAATCGCATAGGATCTGTGATGGTGGGATCTCTTGTTCGAGTATTTTTGGGTGGGTGAAAGAATTCACTATTTTAAATATGGTTTTTTGATCGGAGTTGGCAAGCCTAAGTAGATTAGTAAAGTAGGATTTCTTTTTGACTTTGATCTGTTGTTGAGAGGATTTAAGCACGATTTTGAACAGAGTTAGTTCTTCTTGTTTGTAACTTCTCTTCCATCTGAGTTCTAATTGTCTGCAATATCTGTGTAATTCTCTCAACTTTTGGGCGTACCAAGGGGCAGAAGGTTTCTTGGAGGAATTGTTTTTCAGAGGAAATGGTGGTGTAAAAATATTACAGAGTGTAGACACCCATAACTTAAACTGCTGGGTGTCAACTGATCTCAGACTACGCCTACAGGCAGACACTTCTATATTGAAATCCGGGGAGGCTAACATTTTCTTCCATTTGCGCATAGTTTTAGAATTGTCCAGGGTGGGACCCATGGAAGTTTTAGCGCAGTGGTGTAAAATTTTAAAAGGTATGTACTTATGATCACACCAAGTTAAAATAGCTGGGGAGTTGACTTTTAAGGTTGTACGGTTAGAGCAGATACCATCTAGAATATGTCCCGCACTGAACATGGGGATGGATATCTGCTGATCCAGACCCATGATTTCTATTGTTTCTAAAAGTGTGTGTTCTTATAAGGTGCCCATCTGGTTCTAAAACTGCTAGAATGTAGTTACTACCACTACAGGCTGTTCTCCTGGGGCCCCTGGTCCATAAATGTCTCTCACGCGTTACAAGGGCTGGGCGCAATCTTATAAAGAACCCCCCTGGCACTAAAACCGTCATCTTTGACCCCACCCTTTAATTTCATGCAATTACCTTAGCTATCTGTTACACCTTAAAGCTCCTTAGGAAAATCTTCCCCTTTATACCACCTGTTCTACAGACAACAGTGGTTTCGGCATTAGTTCTGTCAAGGCTGGACTACTGAAATAGCCTTCTGATTGGAATTAATAAAGCCCTCCTTGTCAAAATGCAGGTCTTACAGAATTCAGCCGCCTGTTTGATCTTTAAATTACCAAAATATGCTCCGGGAAAAGGCAGCCCTTAACTCTCTTCACTGGGTCCCAGTCGAAAAAAGGATCAAGTTCAAGGCACTCTGCATCGCCTTTAGGGCTCTGCACAACCAGGGCCCTGCATATCTGATTGACAACTTTCGCTGGCAAACACCTCCCAGATTGCTGGGGTCCTCTTCACACTGGCTGGTGGAAGTTCCCAAGACATGACTTTCCAACCGGGGTGGCAAAAGCTTTCTAAACATTACCACTAGACTGTGGAATAAACAGCCACTCTCACTGAAAAACTCACCAGACCTGATATCTTTCAGGAAGGGTCTGAAGACTAGGCTTTTTAAGGCCTAGTAATACGCTGCAACTTTTTTCTTTTCCCTCTTCCGTCTTTGTTCCCCATGGCTGGCCGGAGGTTGGACGTTAGCGCCTAGACACCTCTGGGTATTTGTTGCGTTATATAAATAAATAAAATAGATGATAAAACTTTCACCGGGAAACAATCTGCATCTGCGTTTTACCTGTTTGCATACTCTCCCACAGCACAATTCTGCTCTTCCCTTTTTAGAGGGGCTTCCAACAATACTCTCAGCTGGGTTGTAAGCTTAAATAGTCTCCTTCGGATACTCCTTACATACCACATGAATACTATCTCTCAAAATTATATATTGACCTCCTTCTCTGCGCGGAGTCAATATCCAAGTCTGTGGTCTCTCTCTTGAGCAACTACGCTAATAAATACCCAACTTATTCCCCCTCCTGAAACAGTCTCTGCCTGTGTGCGTGTATCTTTATTTATCTAGTCTATTCTCAAACTCAGCTAGGAAGCGTTCTTACTGGTGTTTAACCCAAAAGTGTAGGCAATAGATTCCCCACTGAGGGCAACATTATAAGCCTCCTACTCTGTAGCCCTGCTGTCAGTCGTTTCATGGTTATTCGGCAAATATACATCAGTGTATTCCTACATGTGTCCCAGGTTGGCCCAACCTGATATCACTTCAGTATTCAAAGAGACCACTAATGGTGCATCATCTGACAAAAATCTTTCTAAAGAAGATGAATTATAAAATAATGCAATATCTACTTTGCATCCCAGCATGTAATACAGGCTGCTGTGGGCCATAGGCACTGACGAACAAAAGGAATAGACCTTCTGTAATGGATTGAGATGTCTCCATAGCTCAAAAAACTCAAGTTAGACCATGGCTGTACTCAAAGCCATCACCATACCTAGTTTTGTATCAGGTCTGGAGGGGAACGTATCCACCCACCTAATCCACTATTGAAGTCCCCCAGCTATATTAGCCTAGTGTTCAAATAACCACTATTCTCATAATTTCTGGAATATAGTTCGACCATCCATGTTGGAGGCATACATATTAACCAGACTAACCTCTAAGTCCTTGAGAAGTCCCACCACTACTACATAGCGCCCCAACAAATTTATCATCTGGTTATAACCACAGTGGTTATCCATGTAATCACTCCTCTTGTGTCATTAAATAAGTAACAGCAAACATGTCTTCCCATTTTTCATCTTCCCTTTTGAGTAAATGTTTCTTGGAGCAATACACTTTGAACCTGTACATTCTCAAGACAACCCTCTATTTCTTGGGACGAAGTGGCTCTGACAAAGCGAGACGAGGAGCTGGGCTATTCCTTGTGCTGGGGGATTAGTGAGCAATGCATCTGTCTACCTGCATGCCTGTGGGTCGTGCTGAGCTTACCCGACCGGTGTGAGGGCAATTCTCCTTTGGACTACTGCTATTTTGCATTGACCTGCCATTACGCTTGAAGTAGGTCATCGGTGTTTATTGAGGAAAGTGGTGCTGAGTGCAGAGTACGGCCCTGTACCCCTCTGGCTATAGGAGGGCTTCTCATCATGTCCTGAAGGAGTAGGTGGTTATTGCTGTGTTTGCCAGACTAGGGGAGGCCATGGGCAAGGTGGATAAATCCCAGTCTAAGGTGCAGTTTGAGCAGCGTAAGTCGAGGCGCAGGGAGGAAGGTGCAGACAAGGCGGTTGATGAACAGAATAACACTACTGAGGTGCCCGAAGGGATATCCATCAGATACTGACTGTAATGCAGAAAAGCTTGTCCACCATAGACGGGAAAATCGACTCTCTTGCCTATCGGATGGACCATGTGTCTGAGCACATTGACAAACATGATGAGCGCCTAGAGAGATGGGTGTCTGAGGTAGAAGACGCCCAAATGGAGACAGGCAACACGCAGAAGCAGCCGAGGAGGCTGCTCACGACCTTGCAGGACAAGACAGAGGATTCGGAAGCCAGGTCAAGGTGTTGTAATATTCGCATCACGGACCTCCCTGAAACAACAGCTATGGGCAACATGGAGATGTTTGTTGAGCAGCTTCTGGTGACTCTCCTAGGCAGGGACATATTCTCTACTATGTTAGTTGTCGAGCGCGCCCATCGCTCCCTGGGCACTAGGACCCCGCCTGGCGCACCGCCTTGCCCTGTGATCGCTAAACTGCTCAATTATAGAGACAGGGACCCTGCACTGAAACATGCAGGAGAACTACGCAAACCTGGAGTTTGAGGGATAGTCGCTCTCACTTTACCCCAATTTCACCATGAAGGTGCAGGCAGCAGTTTGCACCTTTGAAGCGACGGTTGCGGGAGCATGGGTTTGAGTATGCTATGCTGTATCCGACCATTAGGGTTCTAATGAATGGGAAATAAAGAATACATGCCAGGACCTCCCCTTGGTTTTATGCTGACTATGTAAACCTATGCATATATAAGGTCCCTGTTCTCTGTACTCCTTAGAAAGCCTCCTACAGTTTCCGGAGGGTACTGTGTAACGTAGTCTCTCTCATCTGAGGTTAATAAAGATGTCTTTTATATTACAGCTTCTGTGCCAATCTCTTCTTTGTTGGTTTAAAAGGACCAGATTTATCAGTGGCACCCCTGAGAAGGTTTCTGTTTTCTTCAAGTCTGAGTTAGCGGAGGCCATTGAGAGCCTTTTTGATACTAATATTGGTTCCGTCCAGCGATTTTCCACTGTCTGGAAGACGTTTAAAGTTTACATGAATGGGTGGCCATGTCTAAGTATTCGGAGTCCTCCGATCATTTAGAAGGCAATTGGCGGTTTTAGAGGAAAGACTGGCTGAATTGGAGCAGGCTGTTCTTGTTGGTGTCCAGTGAGTCACAAAACTTGAAGGAAGCTCTGGAGGAGTACCATGAGGCCACAGATAGTGAGGTAAATCATATGGGGAAGTATGCAGTCGCTAGGACATATGGGGAAGGAGCACGACCATGCGCAGTGCTAGCTGCTCTGCTGCTAGGCAGGAGGGAGACGGGTGGCGTGACGGAGTTGCGAGCTGCGGGAGGGGAGCTGTTGAGCAAACCTGCTGAGATAGCAGATAGATTTAGCCAATATAACTCAGAGTTGTATTGCTCAAGGACTGAGACGGAAGTGGGAGTAATTTAGAGTGTTTCGAACATATTCAGATGCCATGGCTGTTTAACTAGCATAGGGAACACCTAATGACGCAGTTGGACTCCAGCAAGGTGCTAGCTGCACTCAACGCAATGCGAGTCAGGAGTGCTCCCGGGCAAGACGGCCTTACTGTGGCATTTTAAAAAGAGTTTAAGGAGCTACTCATCCCATATCTGATCACTCTTTTAGAAGAGATGGGCGAGGATGGGATGACGCCCCCCCCGAATGAGAGAAGCTATCTTAGTAACATCATTAAAACCAGGTAAACCCCCGAATGAATGTTCATCCTTTAGGCCCTTATCGCTCTTGAATGTTGATACTAAGCTCTTTGCAAAAACTTTAGCTAATCGGCTCGCCCCGCTGGTGCCGACTCTGTTTGGGCCGGAGCAGTTGGAATTTGTGCCGGAGTGCAACTTGTTATACAATTGGAGAACTGGGTTTGGTGCAATACAACATGTTAAGCCTGAGATTAAAGCGGCTGCAGTCTTTCTGGATGCAGAAAAGGCCTTTGATTCTGTGGAGTGGACCTTTATGAATGCTGTGCTGAGACGCATGGGGGTAGGAGAAGTTTTCCTTAAATTGGTGTCAGTGCTATAACTCCCCTATTGCTAGCATATGAGTTGGTGGCATAGTCAAGGTCTCTATCAACATATCGAGGGGCACCCGGAGGGTTGCCCACTGCCCCCCTGCTATATGCCTTAGTGGTTGAGCCTCTTATATCCGCCCTAAGGGAATATCATGGCCGCTGGGGGATATGTTTCCCAAATATAGCATTGTGAGCAGCCTACGCGGACAATACACTTTTGTATGTCAGAGATCCGGGTTCTACTTTGTCCCCAAACCTAGATGAGGTGGTGCAGTATGGGAAATTATCTGGACTCATGATCAATTGGGCTACATCAACAATTTTACCCCTGACTCCAGCTATGGTGCCCATCGATTTGGACTACCCCCTCCAGTGCACTTCAGACTCGGTCCGCGATCTAGGCATACAGTTCCACACAGACTTTGAGTTGGTTCTTAGTGAAAATTATGGCAAAGCGATTGATAGGCTGGAGGAGGATGTAGATCATGGATCCACCCTCCCTTGTCCTTACTGGGACGCATATCCCTTATGAAGATGGTGGAGCTCCCCAGATTTGTATTCCTATTTTTAAACATCCCGATGGTGCTCCCTGGAAATCTGTTTAAGATAATTTGTTCTCTGTTAGTGAGATTGGCCAGAGCTGGGAAACACCCTTTTGTCAAATGGGATGTAAAAAGAACAATTGATGGACAGAATGCAGAACAATGTCATACATTCACCCCAGTGCAGATATCTGGGCCTAAATCCATTGGTTTTTTGCTCACCATGCCATTCCAGTTTGGACCCAGCCATATGAAAATAAGTCTTCACCGTGCGCCCAATGGGAACAGTCCAGCCCGAACTGCCAGGCCAGGTCTTCCTTGGACTGGAAACAAGCATCCTAGGACCAATTTCTGGCTTTCAGCCGCCCTCATCGGCCAGGATATCTTGACCCCAGTGGCATGGAGAGCACGGGACCCACGTCCGGGCATACCCGTCCCACTCGGGGTGACAAATGCAAAAAGAACAATTGATGGACAGAATGCAGAACAATGTCATACATTTATTTTATTTATTTGGGAGATTTATTGAGAGCGCAAATACCCGTGGATGTCTGGGCGCTATGAATCGTGCTAGCAGGGGAGACTTAACTATTGATTAAAGAGCCAAGTTTTTATTTGCCTCCTGAATGTAAGGACGTGATAGTCTTAATTTGGGGTGGAACACTGTTCCAAAGTTTAATGGTGGCAACTAGAAAGGATCTGTCGCCCCATGAGGCTTTTTTTGTTCTTGGTACCATCAATAGGTTTGCTGAAGATGAGCGCAGGCATCTTGAGGGAGTGTAGGGACATAATGATTTTTTTTTAAACTCTAGTCCGGAGGAGTGTATTGATTTAAAGGGAATGCACAAAGCTTTGAACTTGGCTCTGTTTCTAACAGTTAACCAATGTAGTTATCAAATGATGTTGGGAATTGGTTTAAATTTGGGGGTACCTGTGAGCAGTCTAACTGCTGCGTTTTGCACCAGTTGTAATTTGTTTAATACTCTTTCCTGAGCATTAATGAAGAGCCCATTGCAGTAGTCAATGCAAGACATGACTAATGTACTGATGAGGGTCTTAGCAGCGGAGAGAGGAAGATAAGGAAGGAGTTTCTTTATCATTCTAATGATGAAAATTGATGCAGAGACAACCGTATTTGCATGGTGCATGAATGACAATTTATTGTCAAAAATAACCCCCAAGTTTCTTACCTTTGCAACTGGTGACGGAGGTGATCCCAATTCTGCTGCCCACCAAGTGGGGAACCAGATAGGGAGAAGGTTGCCAAAAACCATGACCGGCTTATCAGAATTTATTTAAGGCAATTATCTGCCATCCATGTACTGATTGCCAATATTCCCTGTTGGAAGTTGTGCACCATTTTTTCAGCATTGTTATTAACTGCCAGCACCAGTTGAGTGTCTGCATATGATGTTATACACAGGTGGTGGGATTTATTGTCCCTCACCAAATCAGACACATAGGTCGGATTCAGCGAGGATCCCTGGGAACACCACATGGCAAAGTAAACGACGAAGAACTGAAGTTACCAAGGGTAACTGATTGTACTCGGTTGGAAAGAAAAGAGGACAGAAGGGCCTTAGCCCTGTGGGAGATCCCAGCGGCCGCGACACGGTCGATCAGAGTCCTATGATCGACCGTGTCGAAAGCCGCAGAGAGATTCAGTAGTACCAGGACTGCAGCCCCTCCTCCATCTAATATCCTCCTGATTTCATCCAAGGCCTTGATAAGAGCAGTTTAGGTGCCATGTCCCCTTCTGAATCCAAACTGAGATTCGTCCAGGCAGTTATTTTGGTCAATGAAGTCTGACAGCTGACCATTCATAACCTTTTCAATGATCTTAGCTGGAAG
Organism: Lissotriton helveticus; assembly: GCF_964261635.1. Lineage (NCBI taxonomy): Eukaryota > Metazoa > Chordata > Amphibia > Caudata > Salamandridae > Lissotriton > Lissotriton helveticus. The sequence continues at coordinate 388,738,895 of NC_136059.1, forward strand.
TGGAAGACACGCTATAGGTCTGTAGCTGGTGACAACTGAAGGATCCAGATTGCTCTTTTTTTTAATCATTTTCAGAATAAAACATTCAATCCAAACTCCCGAGTGCAGCCGGGATGTGTGTGTTACATTCCGTACATAAATAATACAAGAATCAGATAATGCATCACAGTTACATAAATTGATAAGACAGATCTTCAGCAATCCAAGGCAATGGTTGAAGCCAAAGCAGCACAGTTATGGCCACACATGGAGCAATACAGAGGTAGCAATTACAGAATACAGCACCATCTGTGGTGGCAGTGGAGTTGACATAAAGAGAGGAGCAGAAACCGCCATACTAAATCAGTCATCTGCTAACTGGGCCAACATATATGCAGTGTAAGGGCCCCCAATGTCTCGTGGCCTCGAGGCCGATGGCAGGCCCTCATGATAACATGTTAACTGATCGCGGCAATATGCCAGGTCCTGCAACCAAAGCTTAACTTCAGGTGCCCGTCTCCCTCCCCAACACATGGCCACTCTAAGCTTGGCCAACTGCAGGGACAGTATTACCAATTTGCGTACCCCGGCTGGTATGCGGGACACGATCCCTAATAAACACACCTTGGGGTCACAGTCAATCGGAGCAGCCGTCATTTCTGACAATGCTTCAGTCACTTCAATCCAAAACGCAGATATACGAGTGCAAGCCCAGGCCAAATGCACAAAATCTGCACCATCCATCCCGCAACGCACCCAACAAGCAGAGTCTCGTAATCCATATTTATGCAGCTGCGCAGGAGAGTAGTACCACTGATGAAGAAACTTATAATGTATAAGTTTGAAATTACCATTAATAGCGAAACTGCCAGTCATGGCGCAGCTTTCAGCCCATTCGTCATCTGTCAAGGGTTGCGAGAGACATTCATCCCATTTACCTCTAGAGGTCACACCCGCATCTCCTTCATCCATCTGCGAAGCATGATACAACCGGGAAACGAGTTTCGTTCAAGTGTTTGTCGTATGCAGCAGCTGTAATGCCCCCAAGGCAACTGGTTCCTCAGGAAAAGTCGGATAGAGACTGCGCACCGCAGCCCTTAGCCTGGCATAAGTAAAAGTGGCTATAGTGATATTCCCCCCTGGGACTAAAAAGCCTTGTAGCATGAGGAACGTGCCCGCGGGAAAGACATCTCCCATAACCTGCAGCCCGGCAGTATGTAATAGTTGAAGCACCCCCAAGTCACTCGATACCGAGATAGCAGCATGATGCAGCAGGGGCATGGCAGGTGCGTACAACGGCAGCTGCCCTGCACGCCTCCCTAGTTCATTCCAAGCTCTAGCAGTACATTGCACTGTATCCACTTCACCCTTCTCGTATACTGAATGTGGATTTACAATCACGGCTTTAAGGGGTAACGGATGGACCGCACCGGCCTCAACCGCCACATGCGGCGTATACGGCGGCGCCGAGATCCCGTAAGAAGCAAAGTGCGCCTGGGCACACAGATAATATAAGCGCATGTCTGGAACCGAAAACCCGCCCATCTCGTAAGGCTTTGTCAGCGTGTCCCATCCCACCCGCGGTTTCTTACCCCCCCAGGCCATCGTGATCAACAGAGAACGAAGCGTAGTAAAAAAATGGGTCGTTAGAGCCATCGGAATAATAACAAATAAATATAAAAACCTAGGCAACACCACCATCTTAATCAGGGCAATCCGGTCAGCAAAAGACAAGGGCAAGCGCGTCCAACGGGCCACCTGGTCCTCAAGCTTAGATATTGCCACCCCATAGTTAGCCCTAATTACTTCTTGCGAGTCCCTATGGACCCAGACGCCCAAGTACCCAACGGGTTCTGTGGCCCAAGCCAACGGGAAATACAGCTCAAATAATTTAGTGCTATCCGTAAGTGGTAGTAATATGGATTTGTCCCAAATAATAGCGAGGCCTGAAAACCATTAAAATTGGACATACTCCCTGATCACCCCCTCCAAATATCTTTCCGGTTCCCGGACGTACAAGACCATATCGTCAGCGTACATTGACACTGCCAACGGTCTTTGATGAAATCGAAGCGACGAGTCACCGTCCCGTTGCCTCAATATACACGCTAACGGTTCCAGGATAAGGGCAAATAGCAGGGGCGAGAGTGGGCACCCCTGCCGAGTGCCCCTCTGGATGGGGAAGGCAGCCGATACACGTCCATTGATCCTCACCCGAGCCACCGGAGCCGTACAAAGCAGTTTGATCCAAGCCGTAAAAGGTAAAGGTACCCCCATTCGGTGAAGCACTGCGATCATGTAGCGGCACGCTATTGAATCAAATGCTTTGGCAGCGTCTAACAGGACCGCTCCCGCCGCTAGATCAGGTTTGAGCAAATGCAGCACCGCAAACAGTGCCCGCAGATTGTGTGCCGTGGAGCGCGTTGAACAAACCCCGATTGGTCCGGTAAGACCATAACAGGAAGCAACAGGCGTAAGCGTGTCGCCAGTACCTTGGCAAGTATTTTTACGTCGGTATTCATAAGTGAGAGTGGTCGATATGACTCACATTTATCCAGCGACTTGCCTGCTTTTGGTAAAGCCACAATCAGCGCCTCTCGTAACGTTGCCGGTAGCCGTCCTTGCTCCAATGCCTCAGAGAACATTGCCGTGAGATGAGGCAAGATCAAATCAATGTATTCCTTATAGAATTCAGAGGGGAGACCATCAGTGCCCGCCGCCTTCCCATTCAGCAGTGCATCGATTGTGTCCCTAAGTTCCCCCTCTGTTATATGGTGCATTAAAAAATCCTGCTGCCCCTTCGACAATTAGACCAAGGCCACATCGTCCAGGTAATGTGCTCTCTCTTCTTCACTAGCTGTCGCCCGGCGTTCGTACATTTGTTTGTAGAATTGAACAAAGTGATCCAATATACCATCAGCATCTGTCACGGATCTATCTCCGTCCTTAAGTTCCTGCACCCAACAGTGTTTAGCCCATGGCTCCTTGATCCGGTCAGCTAACCCACGCCCCGGCCCCCTTCGCCATAATAACGGGCCCTGGTGCGTTTATGTTATGTTATGCGTTTTTATGCGTTTTTATTAGGCGCACAGATGCTCCAGCCAAGGAGCGTCCTGGCGCTCGACAAGGCAGCTGCACAACACAACGAAACAATAATCAGACAGAATTAAACTAAGGGAATAAAAAAGTTTTCACCGCGTGGCGAAAAGAAAGCAGATCCCCAAGGGCACGAATCGCCGGGGGAAGGGAGTTCCAAAGCACCGCTGCCCGAACTTTAAAGGAGCGCCCGCCAGCTCTGCTCCGCTTAAAGCGCGGGACAACAGCCAATTCTAGATCAGCAGATCTTAAAGCTCGGGCTGGAATGTAGTGGGCCAAAAGTGTCGACAGAATCACAGCTGGGGACCCCTTCAGAATCTTGTAGGTGACACAGAGGACCTTAAACTGGATCCGCTGGGCCACCGGGAGCCAGTGCAATGAGCGCAGAGTGCTGGAAGTAGGGCAAGATCTAGGTAATCCTACCACCGATCTTGCTGCGGCGTTCTGGATCCGTTGAAGACGTCCGATCTCAGCCTGGTTCAGACCTACCAACAGGGAGCTCGCGTAATCCAGCCTAGAGATGACAGTGGCTTGGATCATGAGCTGCCTAGTGGAGGCGTCAAAAAACTTAAGCACTGGACGGAGCCCGCGCAGGATACCAAAGCAGCAGGCCGCCGTACGCTTGGTATGGCAAGCAAACGTAAGGGAAGGAGGGTCCAGCCAGACCCCGAGGTTTTTAAGCTCGGCAACTGGGATGGGAATAGGACCCAGATCCCCTGGCCACCATCTCTCTCCCCAGCGTTCCGGTTGTTTGCCAAAAATCATGACCTCGGTCTTGCTAGCGTTCAACTGGAGACAGTTGGACGTCATCCAGTCGGCGACCGCCCGCAGTCCTTGTTGGAATCTGGGGGCATCAACATCGGCATCCCCGCTGATCGTAACCGCTAGCTGGGTGTCATCGGCGTATGACACCATTGTCATACCCCATTGCCTGACAACCTCAGCTAGCGGCCTTACGTAGAGATTGAACAACGTAGGACTCAGCGAGGAGCCTTGAGGAACCCCCAGGTCCAAAGGATGGTATTTGGACTGGTACGGCGGGACGGTCACGCTAAAGGCCCGATTGGCTAAAAAAGACCGGAACCACTGGAGAGCGATGCCGGTGACACCGACTTCCTCTTAGCGACGCAGAAGGATCGGGTGCGATACGGTGTCAAAGGCGGCGCTCAGATCTAATAGCACCAGCGCCGCCGTTTGACCCGCGTCAAGCACGGAGCGAAGGTGCTCTACCATATACAGCAGAGCCGTCTCCGTGCTATGACCGGCCCTAAATCCATTCTGCGTCACATCGAGGACATCAGCATGAAGTAGGTGTTCCGAGAGGACCGCGTTGACATGCGCCTCAGTCACCTTAGCCGGCCATGGTAAGAGTGAGATTGGCCGGTAACTCTCGGGCTTGCTGCCATCCAAATTAGGTTTCTTAAGGATAGGACGAACCACAGCTTGTTTCCACTTTAGTGGGACTACGCCGGAGGTGAGCGACGTATTAATCAAAGAGCATAACGGTGAGATGTCATGTACCGCTAAGTCTTTGAACACCGCTGAGCAAAGCGGATCCGCAGGGGACCCCGACTGTACTTGGTGAGCCAATTTGTCGAGGCTTTCAGGTGTTAAAGTGGGAAAAGAATGCAACCCCTCAGATGTTAATGGCTTAAGAGGTGGATTAGCCGAGGGAGTCGCCAATGGAAAGGCCCGATAAATGGCGTTGACCTTTTCCAGAAAGAAACCAGCTAGTTTTTCACAATGCTCAACAGAGCTCTGGTGGCTCGTCGTTACCTTTTTGGCAGTGAGATCTTTCAGCACCTTAAAGATAGCCTTAGACGGGTTAGAACTCGTCCTGAATTGTGCGGCATAGAAGGCGGCGCGGGTTCTGCACACTGCCCGGTGATACAATTTCACCGTGGATAGGTACAAGATTTTCTTCCCGCTATTGTAGGATTTTCGCCAGGCCCGCTCTGCACGCCTACAGGAAACCTTCAATGCCCGCAGCGAGTCATCGTACCAAGGGCTGGATTTACCAGTCCCCACTTTACAGCATACAATTGGAATGAGGGTGTCTAAAGCCCTGGTGACCCAGTTGCAGAACCTATCATAGACCTGATCAGCTGGCCCAGTAATATCAAATGGGCCGGTCGATAAAAGATGGAAAAACTCATCCAGCTTTAATTTGTTCCAGCGTCGTCTCGGGATAGAACACACCACTGACTTAGGTTGTATAGCCGGTGTAGGGCAGTGGATCTGTATCAAGTAATGATCCGTCCATGCCAATGGTGTATAGCTGGAGATACAGGCTTCGGAAAGGTTGGTGAAAAGCGGATCGAGGATATGGCCCCCAGAATGGGTGGGCTGTGACACCAGCTGAATCAGCTGGAGCGCCTCGAGATCTGCCAGGAAACTGGACACCGTAGGGCTAGCAAGATTGTCAAAATGCATATTTAAATCCCCAATGATGGAGAAGTTAGAGCACCCTGCAGCCAGTACACTAATGGCATCTGGTAGCGCCGCTCTAAAAGCCACTTCACTCCCTGGGGGCCGATAGATCAATAGCCCCGACAGGGTGAAATTAGGCGTAATGGCTACCTTAAACATTGCGCTTTCACAGCCAGAGATTCTTTGACCCTGCCAGGTGCACGTATGACAGGACTTAACTGCAAGAGCTATCCCTCCACCTCTGGAAGCTCGGTTGAGAGTAAATACCGAATACTCCGGCGGGAAGGCCAAGTTGACAACGGCCGTGTCGGCCTCCTGCAGCCAAGTCTCAGTCAGGCAAAAAAGGTCTGGAAAGTCATTGCCTAGCAGGTCAAGAATGTCTAAGTGATGCTTGACAAGTGACCTGGCGTTTAAATTCCAAATGCTGATAGAAGGCTGTGGACTGACAGCCACAGTGATATCATCCCTACAGCCCCTACATAAGGGGGCGGAGAGAGTGAAACATCCGCACCCACACGAGAAAGGGCCGCATAAGGGATCAGCCCGAGGCGTACCACAGACCCCCCGTGACTGATTGATGGCAAAAAGACTATCTCTTGAATAACACAGCATGATGACCAGCCGTGAGCGAAGCCAGAGCCCAGCCACGTCCAGCGCATCCTGTCGCGGACGGGCGCAGACGGGCAGGACTCTGGCACGACTCCGGCCACGCGAAGGCGCGCCCGCTACGCGATCCCGCTACGCTAAGGGAGGAGCCTTAAATAGGCGTTCCCAATTTGGCGCATGCGCAGTGAAGCGCTGTTCTAACTAAGCGCCTCTGTCCCAAGCAAAGATGGCGGCCCACCCCAGGCACCGGACCCGCCAAACGGCGGTGGAGATGGCAATCTACAGTGCAGGTAAGGGGGAATTAAAAACGAGGGTCCCAACAGACCTGAAATGAAGAAATAACAATTTTAAAATACAGCGCTACTCACAGAGCGCCCAGACCGCTCTAAGCAGCCGTGCGCTGCCTTGTCAAGGGAGCGGAGTGCAGAGACTCGCCCAAATGTTTCACCTCCTGCTCCGCCAGCTCATTATATTCATTTACTTTCAATCGTATATTAGCCAGAAGAGGCGCCGCTGGCTCTCTTTCATATTGACGTTCCAGCCCCACTAGTTCGCGCTCCAGCCTACCCATGGAGTCCCTCAATGATTTAACCACACCGGATTGCAGACCTATACACGCCCCATGTAAGGTTACTTTGAATGCCTCCCAAACGGTGCCCATTTCGTCTACCGAGCCGATGTTCGCCTCAAAGTAACTCGCTATGGCTTCACGCAGGCCCTCACGAAACACTTGGTCTAGCGCCGTAGGTTGCAATTTCCACGAAAACGGCGCAGGCGTGGGCAGTACCATTTCCAGCATTACAGGTGCGTGATCTGACAACGTGCGAGGGAGATGTGCCACCCACCCACTGACATTCTTCGTCGACAGCCAATAGTACAGGCGGGACCAGGTATCATGCGCATAGGTGTAGCGGGTCCCCTCCTTCTCACCAGGGTGCCCCAATCGCCATACATCCACCAAACCAAGCTCACTCATACCATTTCGTACCGCTTTCACCGCCTTCTTGTCCGGAAGCAGTCGACGGGCCTTCCGATCCATCTCACGCTCCAGAGCCACGTTTAAATCCCCCCACATATAATAGCAGATGGTGGTAACGCATAAACCTTGTTCCATAGAGTGATATAAAACTCAGGGTCGTCCACGTTAGGCCCATAGACATTGACCATTGTTATCAGGGTGCCACAAAGTTTACCTTGCAGTATAATGTACCTACCCTCCTTGTCAATTTCCTCATACATGCTCACAAAGGGAACATTCTTCTTAATCAACAACATGACTCCCCGAGTGTATGACGAGTAATTAGAGGCAAGACGAAACCCCGCCCACTGTTTAGCCACGGCACCAGCAGTATGCCCCGTAAGATGCGTTTCTTGCAAAAACACCACCTGAATATTATGCCTAGTTAAATATGCTAGTACCTGTCTTGTCTTTTGTGGCATGTTCAACCCCCGTACGTTCCATGTAAGCCAAGTAATCTTGCCCCCTTTATCCATGAAGATCACAGATTTGCAACATGTGACAAATATGGAAATAACACTTCTGCAACAGACAGTAATAGATCTGAGAAACACACACTGCGTAGCTGCACATATCAACCCCCCCCCATTCCCAAACAACGGATATCAAACAAGCCCACAGCCCCTATGTTCTGTCGTTCCAATTGGGTGGACATATGATCTAGTCTGTGGTTAACTGCCGCCATAGTGCCTTTGATGGATTGCAGTGTTTTCTGCATAGCAGTTAATGTGGCTTCCAGTGTCGGGGAGCTACCCGCCACCGCCGTGCTCTGTTTCCATCGCTGCCTGCTGCGATGATGTAAGCTGCTGCCGCGCATCAAACGACAGTTTCGGCTGACTTATCTGTTCGGCCCATTATGGTACACCCAGCTGAGGGGGTCAGGGTGCCAGCAAGAAAAAAATCAAATATATAGGGGTCCCCTAGGCCAACCGACGTCTAAGCGGCCCTGGGGCTCCTTTCTTGATCATAGAGAGCAAAGGGCTATGCTGGGCAAATTTCTATCTCCATCCCTGTCTGTGCAATGTGGGGTCCCACAGGGGTCGGCTCTCAGCCCCACCCTTTTCAACATTTATGTGACCCCCCTTGCCAGACTTATCAGATCTTTCGGGATGGAGGTAGCTTCCTATGCGGATGATACCCAGATCCTCGTCTCTCTCTCCCAGTCAGTTCTGGCGACTGCCTCCAATTTTAGATCTTGTATGGAGGCAGTCGGCCAATGGATGATTCACAATTCATTAAAACTGAATGGGGAGAAGACTGAGGTGATGGTATTTGGAGGAAAAGAGGAGATCTGGTCAGGGGAGTGGTGGCCGGACTCATTGGGTGCCTGTCCTGTTCCTACCTCCTCAGCCAAAAACCTCGGGGTTATCATTGATCCCACCCTCAGTATGTGCCAACAGGTCAACAGGACTGTATCGACCTGCTGGGGTATCATCCGCATACTGAGGAAAATCAGGCATTATCTCTCCTTACAGGCAAGAAAGCAACTCGCCGTTGCCCTTCTGGGCTCTCGTCTGGACTACTGCAATGCGCTGTATGCGGGACTGAATAAAAGTCAGCTACAGCGCTTGCAGGTGGTCCAGAATGCTGCAGCCAGATTTGTTCTGGATCTACCCCGACGTTCTTCTGCCACCTCTGCCAGGAAGCAGCTCCATTGGCTTCCTTTGAGGACCGGATACTCTTTAAGACTATGTGCATGGTCTATAAGGCACTAGCAAAAGATAGCCTTTCTGGCATTGGATCCATCTTGTCTCTTTACAATCCTGGCAGGAACCTTCGTTCCTCAAACAGGCTTCTTCTTTCAGTTCCACGTATTCGGAAAACCAGATGGGGTGGTAAAGCTTTTTCCAATCTTGCCCCCAAATGGTGGAACGCTCTCCCTCTTGAACTAAGGTCTCTCTCCACCCTACAATCATTTAGAACTGCTCTGAAGACCCACCTCTTTGTGCGTGCTTACTTGTAGTTGTGCTTTGCATTTTGATTCTCTCTTGGTAGGCGCCTTGATACCATCGGGTTTAGTTTGCGCCATACAAATTGCTTAATAATAATAATAATAAGCGTGATTGCTAGTTCACACAGTCCCAAGGTATGCTGCCAATGGGGTCAAGATAGCACAAGCAGACGTTCCAGGCTCCTTATCAATACTCTGCTACCATAAAATCACCATCTCAGAAGTTCATTAAGAGCAGGCACTCTGTCGGGCAAGCCTATAACCTCAAGTGGGCAATCATCTCATATATATTTGCAGGCCGATCACAGCCCCACATACAGAGGCCACTGGCTGAGTGCAATCAGTAGCGTCAGCAGCCTGCTTCAGCTAATAAAGACCGTGGATTTGCGGCCCCCTCCAGCACCCTACACCAGCGCCACCGCGTCTGAGGCATGCCGCCTCCTCCACAAAGCCGCAGGGGCAGCCCTCTAGATTCCGGCCGCCGCCCGCACAGTCCTCCGCTACCCGCCCGCACCAACCACAGCGTGCAGGACCGCGGCCCAGAGCCCGGCCCGGTTCCGCCTCCGCGACCCCGGTCGCCTCTAGACCCCCAGCCCCACTTACCGCAGCCGGCACCAGGGAGAACAGCCAGGGGTCCGCCGCCACCAGGGACAACTCCGCTGCACAGCCGACAGTCGCTGTTGTGTATGTCGCCAGGCAGCCTCACAGCACACGGCCGTCACCAGGGCACAGTCACTCCGTCCACACCGCCCAGTACCGGGTGTCCAGGGGGGTCCGCTCACCACCACGGCACCTCCGCGGCGACTCCTGTGCCGATATAAGAGGCAATGGTGGATTCAACAGCAGGCAGCCAGGGTACTGCAGCCGCCCGTCATGGAGCCCAGTTCAGCCTGCCATTTTAGAGGAGCCTTGCGGTCCCCCTGTCAGGTCAGCAATGGCAGCCACACGATGTCCACAGAGCCTGCAAACTGCCCTGCACCGCTCCTCAGCTCACCAGCAGAGTTTCGCCATCAACGATGTGTGAATTAGCAACTGGATGCAGCAGATATTTGGCGGATGATGGCTCGGTCAGGCAGAGCCTCACGAAGGTGCGGCCATCTTGCCCTGCGCCCTCTAGCGCCCCGCTCTTTTTGATAAGTGGTTTAATGACTGTTTTCTTCCAGATAGAGGGGTATGTGCCTGTTTTAAATATCACATTAAAAATCTCAGATAAGTTGGTGCCTATGAAGTTGGGAAACAGCTTCAAGGTGGGCGGAGGGCAAGGGTGATCGGGGGATCCGGAATTGATGGTGGTAAGTAGGTGAGATATCATTTCTGGAGAGACCTGATTAAATTCCTGCAATGAAGGAGCGCAGTTTTTATCTGTGGGTGTGATCGAGACTTCACACGAACAATTATTATATTTTTGACACACTGGTGAAGAAGAATCACTGGAAGTGTGAGTTGTAAAATTAGAATATATGTCACTGACTTTTTCTTGGAAGTAAGTTGCTAGTGAGTTGCAAAGGTTTTGGGATGCAGCCATACGGGTAGAAAGGCCTTGTCCAGATAACCGAGCAACCACCTGATATAGGTGCTTTACTGGGTCTTGTGCTGATTCTATTTGATTACAATAGAATTTACTTTTTTCTGTAACCAGGAGTTGTTTATATTTGGACAGAGCCTGTTTAAAAAATGATTTTGAGCGGGATCGTAACCTAATCGCCATCGACGCTCTGCTTTCAGGGGCAGGACTTACAGAGTGCCACCTTTCAGATGGCACACTGTCGGTGAGCTGTCTGACAGTTTCCTTGCCTCAGCACCCAAGTCTGTAATACAGTGCGGAAACAGAAGCAAAGGATTTTCCTTATTTGCATGAAGCCATAGCCCTATGCAAATGAGGGAAAGCCCACTGATGATAGCACTGGCACTTTATGTGCGCCAGTGTTGGCGGTATTACTGAAGGGGATGCACAGGCGTACCCATCTCCCTCTATACTACCAAAGTTCCCCGGGGGCACGCAAAGCAGATGCAAAAGCCCTTTGCACCCCATGGCGCTTCCGTGATACAGCCTCACATAGTACTTACCTTGAGTCTGAACTTTCTTGATAGAGAGAGTGAGTAATTGTGAGAGCATCTCACCATAATCGACTGAGAGCACCTATACCTAACTATATACTACTGATTACATTTTATTGGGGTGGTGAAACACGCCCCCCCCTTCACGCTACGCCTCTTCGTTCTAGAGTAGCCAGATCACTACTCAGTGGGATATAAAATGATTATTTATCATCCTTGTGACTTTGCTTTATTGTCACTGATATTGGTTGGCCACACCCTCACAGTCCAATCATTGTGTGTGAGATGATCCCAGTGCTATGTACTACTTTAAAAACACCTCAAAAACAAAGAACTAGGCGCTAGACTCATTGTGCGTCAGTGCAGCGCTTGATTCCGCCCGAGGCACAGACTGTCCCAAACTATGGTGAGGACTAGACACATATTTACAGCCTTTCGTGCCTCCTATAACAGCATTATCAAAAATACAGAAGCATAAGTGCTTGAGACAGCCTCTTCCCTGCAGCGCACCTGGAGACACCAAAAGATCACACATACATATTAAGGCCTCTGCCAGAACAGCCACCAATGCCATCCGCAGTGTACAGAAGAGCGCAGAAGCACATTGCAAAGGGCAACCATTTTCTGCCTAGCGTTCCAAAAGTGGAGGTATCATGTTCTTGCATTTTAGCTGACATACCAGCTAGTTAGGAAAGCATAATGTACTCGTCTCTGTCCGACTTAAGTCAACAAATGTCTTTGCTTCTTTATTTGCATAGCAAAATCTGAACGTTATCAAATTCTGCATGGATTACTTTGGCCGCGTTTGCCCAACTGCATGAAACTTGCCAAAGACGTAATGATCCACACACGTCTGCTGAAGGATAGCCTAGCGTCCAGAGTAGCTTTGTGTCCAGAAAGCTGCACTACTCTTTCAAGCATCAGAAGTAATTTGAGGAAAGAGAGAACGCGAATATACATATCCTGGACAGATCGATAACAAATCTAGACCACAAAGGAAAGCTTAGCCATAGCAATATGTTTTGTTTGTTGAGAATTCGTTCAGCAGAGTTTGAGAAATCCAAAAAAGAAATGTGGTAAAAACATGCGTATTATTATAGGCAGATGGGTTTGTGGGACATTTACGGACACTAACACCTGAATCAGAGGTGAGTATTTGTTGCAAATAGCTGAAGATGTATGCTTCGGTAGTCATCTTGGGTCTGTAGGCATCATTGAGAAAAAAAGGCCAAAGGCCATGGGCCTGTCCCCAGTATACACAGGGAATTACAATAACACATATCCAGTCGATATTGCTGGCCATACCCTGTGGGCATCATCTCGAGGGAAAATACGTACCCACAAGGCATGACTGGCAAAGCATTTCTTGCAGTTTCTGACGGCAGGGCTGCTATCTAAAAAGATTTGCTAAACATCACTGTCTGCACAAAGTCCCGCAAGGATATAGTCACATGTCAAGCCCAGAAGGTACCACAAGCAGATTTCCTGCAAGAAGCAGGACCGCAGCACCACTGAGATCTTTCCACCATAGCAGTTAATTAGATGGATCAACAAGATAAAAACTCCCAGCTTAACTGAAAAAACTAAATTTCAAGGCTCTTTATGGTTACTATCCAGAACCTAAACCCGTGTGCTGCATATATGAAATGCAGCAGGTACTCTGCATGCTGAAGATGGGGCAAAGAGCATGGCCGGCGTATTGACCAGGTCCATGGGAATCTCATACAAATTTGTATCAGGAATTCAATGTTCTGTGCTGTGTCATTTGAGTTCATAGTCAATGCATTGGAGGTTAAAGCAAAGTCTTCCTTTTTAGAGTTTGGAACATAACATTAACAGTCACTGAACTGAAAATGTTCAAGATATTACGTTTTGTTTTCCTAAAGACAACTTTGTTGTCTTAGTATAGTATGTGTACGAAATTGGATTATTATTTGAGGGCAGTAGAAGCCCCATTCAGGCAACAACCACAATCCTTATGCTTGAAGAACCAAATAAGTCACTAAATTAACCTGTACTTAACCTCGTTGTAGCTTGAAATAAAGGAGACAGGCTTAACTTGGAGGCAATGTGTGAAGAATGTATGCAGCAATTAAACAGTAATGAAGTGAAAACCTAACACAAGAAAAATTGTTTACATTTTTGTAAATAAAATGATACCAGAACGACAAAAATCCAACCAATAGAACCTTTAAGTGAAAATAGCACCAAGAAGCACAAAGCACCATTTGTTGTCATCTGGTTGAGCCGGAGAGAGTCACATGTTCAGTTCGACTGAGATGTAGCACAGGCAAGATACAGAGACCAGGTTAATCCGGCTGAGAGTTGTTTTTATTTATTTATGTTTTTTATCTATTAAGGAGTTTTATATAGCGCTGGCCGGGCCCGGGGGTATCGGAGCACTTTGCAACAGTTTTAGTGCCAGTCATACAATAGAGCAGTAGTATTTATATTGGTTTGGAAGTCCAAGTGTGCTCTGCAGCATTGAGGTAGTACGTAGGTCCTGAGATAGTCTCATTGAATGCAAGTTTTCTTGGGTTGAACCTGTATGGGGGGGGGGGGAGGGGACAGGTAGGGGTCAAGAGGGAGGAGGAGGTAGGTCTTATTGATACAATGTCGGGGAGCTACGGCGAGCAGGGAAATGCGTTAGGGTGGCAGCTATCTGTTCGACCCTTGGAGTCACTCTGGGTTAGCCTGGGTTAGGAAGGTAGGAAGGTCCAGTTTTCCTTCTCAGACCGCAAGGCAGTGCTCAAGCTGCAGTGCAGTCCTCAGGCAGAACGGCCATCCTACTTCTGTAACTTTCACAGGTCCAGGAGTGAAGAGTGGATACCCTATTCTACCCTCACATCTGGCTCTGGAAAGTTAATCATCTTCTGCTTTAAAGACTCCCAACTGTCTGGAGTGTCAAAGGACAGGGCAGGCCTGGTGTCAGATATCTTTGTGTGTGCAGGAGCAAAGCCCTTTGAAATATATGTGGGGATGGGTAAAGCACCCCCCAGTCATCCTGCCAGGGTTGCCCATCCTTTCCCCACTTAAGTCACCTCTGTGTTACTGTCTGGAAGCAACAGACAAACTCCAACAGCGCAGCCACTTACAGGCATGTGACACAGGACGTGGACAGAAGACACAAATGGTTGGTAAAAGAAAATGTCTACTTTCTAAAAGTGCAAAAAGAACAATTGATGGACAGAATGCAAAAAGAACAATTGATGGACAGAATGCATAACAATGTCATACATTAACCCCAGTACAGAGATCTGTGCCTAAATCCATCGTTTTTTTGCTCACCATGCATTTCTAATAGTGGCATTTTCAGATTTGCGACTTCAAATCGGATTTTGGCACTAAACAGGATTTAAAATTGCAATTCATATGAGTGTAAACACTGTCTCTCTGCTCCCAATTCAAAGTTATCACTTATTAGATGTAATAAGCTAACCCGTAGTTGAGATAGGCACAATGAAAAACGACTTTAGTTTTTTTTTTTCACTGCTAGGACATGTACAACTTAAGTACACATGTTCTGCTTTTTAAAAATACAATGAACCCTACCCTGCGGGTCTTAATGGCCTACCTTAGGGGTGAATAATTAGTATTAAAAAGGAAGGTTTAGGTCTGGCAGAATCTTCATTCTGCCAGGTCGAAATGGCACTTTAAAACAGCACCATAGGCCTGAGATATGTATTAAAAGGCTACTTTTGTGACTGGCACAATAAGTGCTGCAGGCCCATTAGTAGCATTTAATTTACAGGCCCAGAGTACGTGTAGGGTAATTTACTAGGGACTTACAAATAAATGAAATGTGGCAATTAGGTGTAGGCCAATTTTACCATGTTTGAAGGAGAGATCACATGCACTTTACCACAGCTAAACGGTGATAGAGTCCTAGTGCCTACAAAAAACAAATTCCGCCAAGCAGGAGGAGTGAAGACCAAGTTTGGGGGGATACAACACCATGGATATCATGTCTAACAGAGGCATAACTTTAACTTCTATTAAAGAGAGATTCTTCTGCATGGATTATCATGAGTATGTGTTACTTACACCATTAAACTCAAATCACACAAGACACTGTGTAGAGAACTACATAACCAGATATTTATTGAACTGTTTTTGACATATTATTGCTGATGTAATACTTCTGATGACTGTCATGAAGATATAAAGTCTGCAAAAAATAATAATTTAAAACCTGGTTTGTAAGAGATACAGTTTGAACAATTGGCATTTTAAATCAAGCGGTTAAAAATATATAAAATCTAAGTGCAGTTGATGCTTTTTCTGTTGAACTGTTGAAAAGCGATGTTACATGATCCAGATTTAGTGCTCAACCTGCTGCATTGGTTTGAGATTTGGTGAAACCTAGAAAAGAAGAAATTGAAGTGGTGAAACTAACATTTTGGATCAAAATATAATTTGTCACAATAATGCTGTATCACATCCGAACAAATGGAAGTTTAAGTTATTTGATCAATTAAACATGTCTAAAAACGTAATCTTTCACTATTGTGACTGATTGGTGAAGTTATGCTTATAACGCTGTTTGGGTTGCCAATATCAATTTTATATTGCATTACATACTTCCTTTTACAATTGCAGTTTGTTCACCATTCACAAAAATATGCACCAAAGAGAGGTATGGCCAGGTTATCTGCAAGATGGTTGCTTTCTTGTGAGGCCATATCCTCTCTGCAAATCCATACATGGTGAAAGCAAGCTGAAGCATACAAGGCACCTTCATAGGACAGCACCAGGTGGGGGAATGAATCCCTGATCACAAAAAGAAAGAGGTCATAGACAGTGAAAAAGAGGTAACTTGCAAACATACGTCCATTCTAATCCAAGACTTACACAAACAAAATATGTGAAACTAGTACTTATTATGCCCACTCATACCCGGTCACTCTTGGGGACTGTACAGCCTAAAGGTGTTGCAGTGGTAAAAGCAGATATTGATGGGTGTACCAATTATCTAATTTGGACAAAGGCACAGGTGACTACTGTGGTGCCATGCACTTCCCATAAGAAAAGAGTGCACTAGATAGAATGCCTCCTGAGTCCGAGCAGGGGCGCCATGGAGAAATTGTACATGGTTACAAATTATTTGAGTAATGGGGACCCAAACCTAGCTTAGATGGAATAGACAGTCTTTTCAATCTGAGTGGGTGGAGGAATTTGGGTAATACAGGCCCCTGCAGCCCCCGTTGTGCGGGGGGCCTCAGCCTCCAGGGGTCCCCCTCAGCACAGTACTCTGGCTGGAGAGCTCATGATTGAGTCTGGAGGGGCCTTCCACATAACTTGCAGGGGGGCCCTCTCAAGTTTTGTTACACCAGTGGGCGGAGGGGAGGTGGATTGCACTTCCCTACAAGTTTAAAGATGAAAAATCTCCCCCCCCCCCCCAGTTTCTCAATTATTTGCAAATTTCAATGTAAATGCTGGCCTCAAATGTAGTGTTGCATTATAACAGACTGCCTTCAAAATGCTCTTTGTATAAGTGAATGAATAGGTCTATTAATGGCCCTCTCATACCACAGATAGCAATGTCACAGATAAAAACAGGATTGAGGCTTGCGTTGCCTCATATTTTAAGCATGTATGCCAAAAAGGGGACACTGTTCCTAAAGCAAGGTGCAAAAGTCACCCGTGCAAAACGGTGCAAAAAGTCACCCATATTTTAAGCACACATAGAATCCTATGGCTAAACTAGACAGTGCTCTAATGATTAGCTGCAAAAAAAGGTTGTGTGTCAGGTGTAGGACTATTCTCACTCTCTCTCTTTCAAAAGTGGGTTACAAACATATTCTGGAACACATACTCCTAATGAAGAAACATCTCTCTGCTTCATCTCCGGGAGAGCCACCACAGGCCTCTCGGAGTGATGATAGTAATGCCTTATACAGACTGCTCAGTGAACAGTATTGTGGTAATCTGCTTCTTCCTTCTTCACATGCAATGTTTAGTGTAGAATCCTAGTATGTCATGCTAGAATGTGTAATGAGTCATTGAGTGAAGTCATGACATTCTATGATAGTTTTTTAAGTAAACCTTAACAGTTATTCCAGACCTGACCTGCTGGTTGTTGGATGAGATTCTTTATGCCAATAAATCTTATGAAGAAACTATCAACCTGCCTTCCGTTTATGATTCAACTTACTTCACTGGCGTAGTCGGCAGCGCAAGAATCTCAACAAGGAAGATTGGTGAGGAGCATCAATTTGTTTTCCAAGCTGTTTTATAAGGGACAATTACTTCTTGGATCTCTTTAAAAAAAAAAAAACCTTGTTTGAACTTAATGAACTAGTTTGGAAACAAGGAGGTTTTCTTTATAATATAATAAGGGATTGGGAGCTTTTCGCCGAATAGTTACTCAAGCTGTAGTCAAAATACTTTTCATATTTTCTTTGCTTGGTGTTTATTTGATGCGGGCTCATCCTATTATTTAGATTGTCAAGCTAACTAACTCGTGATGCTCTAAATATAACATTTATGAAGACTTTTCTTCCATGACCAGCATTGAATATTTATCGACTTTAATAAGGAGCGTGATGTAAAGCATTGTTTTTAACACCGTTAACTTAAAACTTATTACGGCCTTCATGATCGTGTTGTTGAGATGCTTTAGTACATTTCCCTTGCTGGAGTTACCCGATAAATTCATTCTCTAAAAAAGGGAAAGAGCAAGGTATATATGCGTAGGAATCACTGTATCTAAATTAAATAATAACAAAGTTGTTATAACAAACCAGTTGTGGCAGCCTTGGAATCCTGAACGCGATCCTCTGACGATTTGTATTCTACGTCAAGCTACTCTACTGCTCATTTGTGGAGTTCTCAGACGCTCTTCATTCTACGTCAAAGCTGCTCTACTGCTCCACGTACGCTTCACGTTTGCACACAAATGTCAATGCGTGCAAGAACGTAGCAGCCATTTTGTCTTGGGATCTGGTTGTGGGAACGTCAATAACTGAGCACGAAAGTCACTTTCTTGTGCGCACGGCTTATAATTGCTAATTGTGCATCAGTTCCACGCTGATGCGCACAGTAGGATCCTCTTCGAGCTGTATTGACGCACAGTTTGTTTTGATTTATTGCCCTTCGTGCATCGATTTCACGCTGATGCACACAGCAGGATCTTCTTCATCGGGTTGCATTTACTTTGTACGCTGATGCACACAGCTTGGTATTACTCAGCGAGGTGCATCACTTCTTCACGCTGATACTTACTTTGTCGCGCTGATGCACACAGCATGCTTGTGGACTATACAAGATCTGGAGGTGATTTGTTGAATTTATTTCTATTGTTTTATCTTAGGAATATATATTGTTTCCACATTTTAAACGCTGGTGCATAATACGAGTAATTCTATTTTGCTTTCACTAACTATTTTATTTTTTATTATTGTAGTGCATAGCTCTTGTTCAACTTTAAGAGGAATGTTTGGATTTTTATAATTTGTCCATTCTATACAAAAAAGGTTAATGTACAGATTTTTGTATCAAACATGCAAAACGTCTCTGCTGCACCCTTCTTTCTTAGTGCTCCTGGTGATCCTCTAATTCCATGCAAGAAGTGAAAGGTAGTATTTGAAAGATATGCGAGGGTTTGTGGGCCCTCGCTCAGTGCTGAAAGAAAATCTTCGTTATTGTTACACTGTTTGGGGTCGGAAGGCCAAGATGTCATCGACCACTTACCTGATTTGTCTGGAGAGGAAGCTAATGGCCTCCATGATTACGAGATATGCATAAAAAAATTAGATAAGCATTATTTACCAAAGGTGAGCACAATTTTAGAGCGATGTATGTTTGCAAAAAGAATGCAGGGTGGTGAAGAAATGGTGGAAGGGTATGTTACATACTTAAGGAAGCTTGCATCTTCTTGCAAATTTGATAACCTCACTGACGAACGATTTGTGACCAATTCATGTTTGGATGTAGTATGGAAAAGGTCAGGGAGGAGTTGTGGTTACTGGCCCACCTTAGATGAGGTTCTGGGGGTTGCCAAGAGGATAGAATACTCATTGAAATGTGTTGCAGTATAAAATAAAGATTCAGATAAAGTTTACAAAGTTCAAGAAAGTAAACTCAAGGGTAGAACAGATCTCGACTTTAAGGAAAAACAAAAAGGTGCAGCAATGCACAACGAAAGAGTCAATGAAAAATGGGTCAATATTAAGTGTTTTAGGTGTGGTAAAACAGGACACTTCGCAAATGACAAAAAGTGTCCAGCCTTGAGTCAGACTTGTTCTAATTGCAAGAAGAAAGGTCATTTGACATCTTTGTGTAAAAGTAGACCGGTTTGTAAAGTTAAAGAAGTTGAAGAGTATGATAATGATTATGTGGAGTCTGAAACTGATGACTATGAGTGTGGACAAATTGTTGTGCAAGTTGTGAATGGGGATAAGAAAAAAATAGTCCCTGTGACAGTATTTTAGTTGAAGGAGCTAGCACGAGAGTTTTATTTGACTTGGGTGCAAAATTAACTATTGTTTCGGGTGAGTTTTATTTGAAAAATTTGAAGGGGAGAGTAAATCTTTTAAAACCGGATATTAAGCCTTTGGCTTATGGTGGAGAACCCATCAAGTTACATGGGTATTTCATTGGTCTCATTGAGTTTAAAGGTAGACTAGTTTCGGGCAAGATTTATGTTTCAAAGAAAGGGGACAGTATAATTAGTTGGATCCATGAAGGCGATCTTGGAGCTTACCTGGACCCCAATGTGGATCCTCCAATTCAATTGAGAGAACGGGTGAATTCAGTAGTCGTTGAAAAGTCTGACGGTAGCTTTGTTGCTGAGCTCAAAAGAAATTATCCCAAAGTTTTCAGGAATTAAATTGCATTGTCTTAAAGGGTATCAACATAAGATTGTGCTCAAGAAAGACTCTATACCTGTTTGTTGTAAAGTAAGGAGTGTACCTATTGTGATAAGAGATGACATGAGAAAAGAAATAGACAAACTTAAAAATTGGGGCATAATTGAAGACGTTGAGGGGACCGAATGGATGGCTCCGGTTGTAGCAGCTATAAAATCTAATGGAGATTTGAGGTTATGCATCGACTTGAGACAATTAAATAAATGTGTTGTGGTTGATAAGTATCCTTTACCCAACATAAATGAGTTATTGGCGTTATTAGGTAGTGCAAAAGTCTTTAACACGATAGACCACACCTCAGCCTATCATCAAATAGAACTTTGAGACATGTAGGGAATTCACGTCTTTCATAACTCCTTTTGATACTTATAAATTCAAACGCATGCCCTTTGGTTTGGTGTCAGCCTCTTCTGTCTTCCAGAGAGTTATTGAAAAAATTATTTATGGCCTTCAAGGTATTTATGTATATCAGGATGACATTTTGGTATATGGTGATGATGAGACAGAACATGACGGTAGACTTAGGGAAGCCTTGGAAAGATTGTGTGAGCATAACTTGACTATTAAAGCTGAAAAGTGCAGATTTAGAACAAACTCAATAAATTACTTAGGTCATAATATCACCAGTGAAGGGGTGAAACCTTAGTCTGATTTGATTAACACCATGCAAGAGATGAGTTCGCCCTCATGCAAAAGTGAGCTCATTCAATTTTTTGGGTGTCGTAGAGTACTAGCTAAGTTTGTGAGGAATTTTGCGGATTGTGCTGTCAATATGAGACATTTGTTGAAGAAGGGAGTTGACTTGGAATAGTCCGAGGCTTGTGAAAATGAATTTCTGAAAATCAAAGAAAAACTCAAAACCGCCCCTTCTCTCAGTAGTTTCAACCTGGAATTTAAGCCCGTTTTCATCACTGATGTGAGTGAAAAAGGATCGGGTGCGGTTCTGCAACAACTGGGCCCTAGTGGAATGCAAACCATAATGTTTTTATCTCGTACTCTTAAAGACCCTGAGACAAGATATTCAGCGGTGGAGAGAGAATCCTTGGCAATGTTTTCAGCAATAAAAAAATTAAAAACTATTCTTTGAGGTGTTGAGTTTGAGGTACGATCTGATCATAAACCCCTTATTGAAATATTTAGCAAGAAGGGACTGGACTCAATTTCCAGAAGGATAACTAAATGGGTAATCGGTTTACAGGAATATAATTTTGTGATACATTACATTCCAGGTTTAGAGAACAAGGTTGCTGATGTCTTGTCTCGCCTAGCTCCTAAATCAGACGTAGTGGATGAAGATGTAGAGGATGGTGAAGAGTGGGTTTGTGCAATTGAACATGATGTAATTTCTGAAAAACAGTGGTGTGATGAAATGCATCATGATGAGACTTTGAATGAAGTTATGAAATTGATTAGTAAAGGTTGGGTGAGTAATAAAGAAGGATCAGATAGCTGCAAGAAATGTTGGCCATTGCGAAAGGAACTGTCCATTGATAAAGGATTGTTATTTCGTGGTACAAGAATTATTCCTCCCAATTCTCTTAGGAAGGAGCTCATTGATATGGTGCATTCGTCTCATGGTGGCTTATCTAAATGTTAAGAGAGACTACGTATGATGTATTGGTGGCCAGAGATGGATAGGAAATTGAGTGAGTGATACGTGATTGTGTTACGTGTTCCTTAAGTGACAAATCTAAAAGTCCTTGTATCTTTATTTTGTAGCGCTAATCCGCGCTTTTAAAATTCACATTGCCTACCTGACGCTCCCCCGGCCACGCCCACTCCTTGACCACGCCCCCTTGGGCCGGTATTTAGGAGCTGATTGCTAGCTCTTTCCCCATTGGAGCACTCCCCTGCCTTCCGCGGGAGCGTTTAGACCTCTTCTGTTTTAATCCCTGTATCTTTATTCTGTAGCGCTAATCCGCGCTTTTTAAAATTCACATTGCCTACCTGCCTCTGGGGTCCTGTCCTCAACTCTGCCGCCCTCGCAGCCGAGCTGATCGCTGCTTCGCCCGCTCATTCCATCGCCTGCCGCCTGGAGCGGACGCTCCCCCGGCCACGCCCACTCCTTGACCACGCCCCCTTGGGCCGGTATTTAGGAGCTGATTGCTAGCTCTTTCCCCATTGGAGCACTCCCCTGCCTTCCGCGGGAGCGTTTAGACCTCTTCTGTTTTAATCCCTGTATCTTTATTCTGTAGCGCTAATCCGCGCTTTTTAAAATTCACATTGCCTACCTGCCTCTGGGGTCCTGTCCTCAACTCTGCCGCCCTCGCAGCCGAGCTGATCGCTGCTTCGCCCGCTCATTCCATCGCCTGCCGCCTGGAGCGGACGCTCCCCCGGCCACGCCCACTCCTTGACCACGCCCCCTTGGGCCGGTATTTAGGAGCTGATTGCTAGCTCTTTCCCCATCGGAGCACTCCCCTGCCTCCCGCGGGAGCGTTTAGACCTTTTCTGTTTTAATCCCTGTATCTTTATTTTGTAGCGCTAATCCGCGCTTTTAAAATTCACATTGCCTACCTGACGCTCCCCCGGCCACGCCCACTCCTTGACCACGCCCCCTTGGGCCGGTATTTAGGAGCCGATTGCTAGCTCTTTCCCCATTGGAGCACTCCCCTGCCTTCCGCGGGAGCGTTTAGACCTCTTCTGTTTTAATCCCTGTATCTTTATTCTGTAGCGCTAATCCGCGCTTTTTAAAATTCACATTGCCTACCTGCCTCTGGGGTCCTGTCCTCAACTCTGCCGCCCTCGCAGCCGAGCTGATCGCTGCTTCGCCCGCTCATTCCATCGCCTGCCGCCTGGAGCGGACGCTCCCCCGGCCACGCCCACTCCTTGACCACGCCCTCCTGCCGCACTATTTATCATGTGCTTCTACCGTTCGCGCAGCGGACGGGCGCAGCGGGCGCGCCTAAGGCAAGCCCGTCTGCGCCCGTCCACGACCGGCGGGGACCAGGGGCCACAGACCCTGCCCCTCGTCTGGCGTACTCTTCGGCTCAACTGTCTTCTCGCTCTGCCTCTATTCCCCTCTCCCCTTCTGCAGCTCTAAACCTTTCCTTGCACGGTATCTACGCCCCCTCACTCTCTGGTGCTGCTTTGCCCTCTTCTCCTTCCCCTATTCTTCCTCTGCCTTCCCTAGCTCGTGTTCCCCCTGGCCCTCCTCCTGCCTCTGCTATTCTTTTAAATACGCGCTCCGCCGTAAAACACCAAACCGCTCTTTTCAATTTACTGGACACTGACCCCCCGGATTTCCTTTTCCTCACTGAGACTTGGTTTTCTGCCCATTCACTCCCTGACCTTCTTGCTATCCTCCCGGCAACTCACTACGCCCTCCGCGCCGACCGCCCAGATGGAAGAACTGGGGGTGGCGTGGCGATGATAGCTCGCCGTTCCTTGCAATTCCAGCTCCTTTCGCATCCTTGTATTCCCAGTGTTGATTTTCTGGTGGCCCGCTCTCTTAATCTCCCGGTTCCCCTCACGGTGATCCTTCTGTACCGTCCCCCTCAACACATGCCTTCTTTTGTGTCCTCTCTGCAGGATCTCTTGGCCACCCTGGCTGTAAATAATTCTTCGCTAATTCTGCTGGGGGATTTTAACTTTTGGCCGGGTGATCCGCGGGAGGACTCTCTCTCTAAAGATTTCTCTGCTACTCTCTCTTGCCTTAATTTTTCATCCCACGTTTCGACCCCCACCCATACCCACGGTCACATCCTTGACCAGATTTGGTCTCTACGCTGTAACCCTTTGGTCTCTTCTATTGCTCCCTGTGGTTGGTCAGATCATTTTTTGATCTCTTTTTCCATCCCCTTAGGTCAGCCCGAGAAAGCCACCTTGCCCAAGAACATCTGGGCTCGGAGCTGGAATAAGGTTGATCTCAATGACCTTTCCTCCTCTCTTTCCCTATCGGCCCCCGTTCTGACCGACCTCTCTGTGGAAAACCAGGCGAATGCCATTCACATCTGGCTTTCCTCGGCCTGTGACCAGGCCGCTCCACTTAAAAAGATCAGATCGGCCCGCCTCCACGATGCCCATAGGTGGTTCTCCAACGACCTTAGATCCCTGAAGCTCGAGCTTAGGCGGTCGGAACGTCGTTGGCGTCGCAACTATTGTCCCACTCTCCGCCTGACCTATAAGGCTCTCCTCAACAATTATAAATCGGCCATCTTAGCGGCCAAATCTAAATATTTCACGGACCGCGTTGCCCTCTCGGCCAACAAATCCCGTGAGATCTTTTCTTTGGTCCGTAGCCTTGCCACCTCTGACCGTGCTGGTCTTTCCCCCGCTCCCTCGCAATCTCTCTGTCATTCGCTGAATAACTATTTCATTAATAAAATTATCACCATTAAGGCCAACATCCCGACTGTGCCTCATCTCGACCTACCGGACCATCTCCCCCTCTCTTCCTCTGTTCTCGATCATTTCACACCTATCTCACTTGAGCTGTTTCTTGACCTTCTTGTTAAGGTCAAGTCCGGCTCTCCGGCGGATTGTGCCCCTGCTCGAATTCTCAGAATCCTATATACTAGTTGTCCCACCCCCCCCCTAACCTTCCTCAACTCTTGCTTAGCCCTGGGTTCTGTCCCTTCTTTCTTTAAGTCTGCCATTGTGCTTCCTATTCTGAAGAAAGCTGGCCTGGATCCCTCCCTTCCATCGAATTTTAGGCCGATCTCCCTCCTCCCCTATCTAGGGAAGATTCTTGAGAGCCACGTCACATCTTGTCTCTCATCTTACATCGAGGAGAACAACATCTTGGCCTCCCACCAGGCTGGCTTTCGACCGGGCCACTCCACTGAGGGTGTGGTCCTTGCGGTCCTTGATGAATTGAAGGGCAAGGCTGATGGCAATTTTCCTCAGGCTCTAGTCCTTCTGGATCTGTCCGCTGCGTTTGACACGGTCGATCACGCTATTCTTCTTGACCGTGTCAGCGCAGCGGGCATTCAGGGCTCCGCCCTCTCCTGGATCTCCTCCTTTCTTCAGGGACGCTCACAGGCAGTCCACCTCTCCGCCTTCTCTGCTCCCCCCCTCCCGGTCACGTGTGGGGTACCCCAAGGCTCTTCTCTTTCCCCTCTTCTCTTTAATCTTTATATCCGCCCTCATTTCCTCGCTTCTTGAGCTGGGGGTCTCGGTGTATAACTACGCTGATGACCTCCAGCTCGTCTTTGATCTATCTTCCCCCACTCACTCTCTCCCCAAGCTCAGCTCTACTCTTGTCTTTATTTTTCAGTGGATGAGCTTCAATCATTTGAAGCTCAACCCTGACAAGACAGAGCTCGTCCTCACTGGTGGTCCCTCCAACCCTTGGTCCCCAGCTTTTTGGCCCCTTTCCTTTGGTCCTCCACCCTCCCCGGTTCCCTCTGTTCGGACCTTGGGCATCAAGATCAGTAATGATCTTTCGATGCACGCGGACATCAGTTCTGTTGTATCTTCCTGCTTCCTTTCCCTCCGCCTTATTCGCAAAATTTCCCGGGTTTTTTCTGTTGACGCCCTTAAAGTTATTATCACTGCCCTCATTACATCCCGCCTGGATTATGGTAATGGCCTGTATGTAGGCATTCCTGCCTACGAGACTCGTCGTCTCCAGGCCATCCAGAACCAGGCGGCCCGTCTTGTCCTCCGCCTTCCTAAATTTTCCCATATCACTCCTGCCCTTAAAACCCTCCACTGGCTCCCCGTTCAGTTCAGGTCCCAGTTCAAACTTGCCTGTCTGGCCTTTCGGGCACAGGCTCGTTCTGCTCCTTTCTTTATCAATTCCCTGATCTCCTCTCACGCCCCCACCCGTTCCCTCCGTTCTTCCTCCCTTTCTCTCCTTCACGTCCCCCGTTTCCGTAAGTCCCGCACAGGGGGTACCCGGTTCTCCGTGCGCGCCCCGCAGATCTGGAACTCTCTTCCTATCTCTATTCGTTCTATCCCTATTTTCTCTCACTTCCGGAAAGCCCTTAAAACTTTCTTTTTTCGTCAGGCGTTCCCGGTCTAAATTTTCCCCCGCACTTGTCGGCAGACACTGATGTGTTCCTCAGCGCCAGGAAGCCGCTTGGCCACAGAGCGCTTTATAAGTTTCTTTTTCATTTCATTTCATTTCAACCCATGGTGTTGAGGAGACGACCTTCTGGGCCTTGGCAAGACGTTGCCTTGGATATTCTATGTCCTATCATTAGTAATGGTACACAAACTTTTGTATTAGCTGTCAGACATGTTTTCATGATGGCCGGAAATTTTCTTTTTATCAACCATTGACTCTAAGCATATTATCAAATGCTTGAAAGACTTGTTCTCGAGATAAGGGATTCCTATATCATTATTGACGGACAATGGAGTTCAGCTTGTTTCTGAGGAGATGAGAAAATTTCTTTCTTCTAAAGGGGTCATTCATAAAACTTGTTCTCTTTATCATCCCGAGGCCAACGCTATGATAGAGAGATTTAATTGAGTGATCAAAGATACCATATCTCTTGCAAAGTCTTTTTCTCTTGACTGGAAATCTGAGGTAATGAAGAGGGTTGAAGAATATAGGCTGTCTCCTCATTCCACAACAGGGAAAACACCTTTCTTATTATTCTGAGGAAGAGTTCCCAATACTAATGTAGAACCAGGATGGAAACAAGTATGAATTAAGTAGAGGAAAAGAAAGTAAATGTGATGGTGTTGAAATAAAAGAAAGGTTGAAGGGAAAGCTAAGGTGAGAAAGAGCTATTTTGATGCGAAAAAGGGTGTGAAAACAACCAAGGTAGTGGTTGGTGATCTGGTCATGATAAAACGTCCTGGTTTAATGGGAAACTCTAATTCTAAATTCATGAAACCAATTAAGGTTATAAAAGTGTTTAGAAATGCGGTAAAAACTCCAGATCATCGCATTTGCAATTTGAGTAGAGTGGTTGTAGTTAAAAGGCAAGTTGAATCACAGCTCTAGTGGAAATTTGGATGAATCTCATCCACAATCTGGTTTAACAGATGAAATTCGCAGTTCATCTAGATTTATTAAACAACCATTATATCTTTCTGACTATGTATAGATGTTTTAGTACATGCATATTTGTTTTAAGGTAATTCAATCAAGTAAAGAGGGGAGGTGTGTGGTAATCTGCTTCTGCTTTCTTCTTCACATGCAATGGTTAGTGTAGAATCCTAGTATGTCATGCTAAAAGTGTAATGAGTCATTGAGTGAAGTCAGTTTTATAAGTAAACCTGAACAGTTATTCCAGACATGACCTGCTGGTTATTGGATGAGATTCTTTATGTCAATAAATCTTATGAGGAAACTATCAACCTGCCTTCACTTTATGATTCAACTTACTTCAAGTATGCAATAAGGGAAAGCATTATATAAGCAGATGTGACAAATTTTCCACCAAACAACCCTCTTTAATCAACCTAATGTGCTATCCTATGGCAGTTATTCTACCTCGAAAATTGAGGTGTGTTTCGTGGTGACTTTTGGGCAAAGGCTGTGGGTAGGAATACCCTTAAGCAGGTGCACTGATACCAATACCCAGTTGTTCCCCCACAGGAATGGTAGCCTTCACTGGTGACTTGCTGCACTTCACTCAGTTAGTGCCTACCAAGGAAGTATTTTATGGGTTTGAGTCCGTCAACTCTACTCTTCGCAGCTGGTGCAAACAGTTATGGGAATCTGCCTGTCAGTAACTTACTGAGTCCAAGTATCTGGCCATTTTGTCATATTATTCCCTTGTGTCTAGTCCTTCCTGTCTGGCTGCAAGCCATGGCCTATCACAGCCCCGCCCTCCAGGGATCGGTCAGATTCAAGTCACCCATGCCAGGCATGTTAGGACAGAGGTGGCCAGGAGACATTCTGCTCTGTCCAGAAACTAGCCCATTACTAGCTGTAATAAAGCCTAGAAATTTCCATTCATACACTCTCATGTACTTGCGGCCAGCCAATCAGACAAAAGCCCTGCCCCTTGCGATACATGAAGTTGTTACCTTTGCAGGTATCATTCTTTCTTCCTAGAGGAGAAACAGGATTAGCTTCCCCACAGGCACAAGATGTGCAGCTTGTCTGTTGCTCACCAAACCAGTTACCTACTGAAGTCTTGAGTTTCTCGGTCACACTCGAGTCACACTCGCATATACATTTAGGGAAAGGTGTGGTCCTATACACCAATGTTCTTGAGCAGTGTTCCTAAAAGGCATAACTTTTTCGATTTGATGCACACTAATGTATAGAAAGTTACTTGCACACTACAGTGATTGATCACCTCCACGCACATCTGATTCACCAGTTTCCTACAGAACAGAGGAGAAATATCACTCTTTTCAAATCAGTCTCTCCTACATGGCAATGAAGATCAAGGTTCACCAGTGAGTTAGATATTTGATAGAGCAAGGGGAACCTGATAAAGCGTCATCTTTCTGAAAATTGTAGGGGTGCATCATAGTCACGGATAGTCAGCACCCGCATATTTTAAGGAATGTATTAACATGCAGTCATTAGACGTGCAGTACTGAAATCAGCATATATTAGTGCAAATAGACATGTGATTATGTCATCAATGAAGATCAATGTCGTGTTTAATCGAAAATGTGTTTTAGATGATGCATAATGAATTAGTTCACATATAAAGTGATGCAATAGATTTAAAGGTGTACCATATTAAAGTCTGCACGTGTAGTTTTGCTTATTATGTATGCAGGGTAATGAAATCAATGCTTATAAAGTGTTTTTAGAAATGTATGTTTAAACGTGTAAAGGTCTAGCTGATTCTCTATGCTTTGCAATACGAGGCCTATTCGTGATTTCTTATGTTAGCTGAATATTGTAGGCCTGAAATTGATTTTTCCTTGGGAAGGCTCCTCTTAACCGAATGTAGTCAACAGATTTTGTGTGCGTGCTAGGTTGTTTCGCTCATATGTTTCTTGTTGCAGGTGCAAGGACATACATCTCGTTAGGCAGAATAATCCTTTTGTTTTAGGAGTTAGGATGGTAGGAGAAGCCGCCATGGGAGTGCACAGGAATGCAGATATGATAACTTTCAGCAGAGAAGGTGTCTGGGACCCAAGAACATATCAACGTTTTTTGGATAGAGTCGGAGTTTCGATTGAAAAGTACGGAAAAGAGACCTGTCCGAAGGGGCGTGTAAAGGGTGTGTTCTACTGTTTTGTGATTTTGTATTAGGGATAGTGCCCGAGGGAGGAGAGTGAGAACGACAGAACGAGAGAAGGAGAGAACAGGAAAGGGCAGATCAGGAGAAGGAGCGGATGAGGACTAGAGGGGAAGCTAGAAGGAGCATCTTAGAATGAGCTCTGCAGCTTTGGCTACTTACCTATGCAAGTGAGTGTACTTCTGAGGAAGTCCTCATTACTGACACATTTTTCCTCTCTTGCCTGGGGATGATGCTAAGTAGGGATGTCACTTTAGCGACAGTGTAGGGACAGACTAATTACTTTTATTTTCTAGGTTAATGAATGCTAAAATAGAGATTGGAGAAGTCAACGATTGCCTGATGCTTTTAGAAATAACTATTCTTCTTATTCTGAGTCAGATGAGACTCTTGGGTAGGATTATGTTGTATTAGTGCCCATTTATTTTCTTAACCTCGTGTTGAGGTGCTTGTATGTTGTATGGGTCAAACACTTCGTAACAGAGGGTGACTTAGAAGTCATTTTGTGCATCAGTGATTTTGAGTGTGGTAGAGAAGGGCTCTGTATATTTTTGGGTATTGTTTGTGTGACTAGTGTGTATGGGTATGTCGAGGTGCCTTGCTAAAATGTGTGGTGTATACAGGCACGTCCGCAGCTCCTAATGGTTCCTTGTGGACCACATCTTACATGGCTGAAACTGGTAAAAATGTCTCTGCATTATCCAACAGTGATCCCTGTACCCTATCTATCTATCTATCTATCTATCGAGAGAGAGAGAGAGAGAGAGAGAGAGAGAGAGAGAGAGATAGAGAGAGTATATAGAGGGGGAGAGCTGCACTATTTGTGCACTGTTTGGGTGGAGAAACACAAGATGTATACGAAATCTTTCCTGAGGATGAGGAGGAAGAAGGGAGTAATTAAAGATTTAATAAAATCTACACCCATAATTCAACCAAAGAACTTGACACACTGGAAAGGTACCAATTTACTAGCAGAAAGCAAAAAAGATGGTTAAAGAGAAAATTATATCACAATATTGAAAAAATTGTACTTTGCTTCTAGGGCCAAAAGGAATTTCTTCACCGGCTTCCCACTGAAGCAAAAGCTATATACAAACCGGCTTGCATCACTCAAAATGCCTTTCACACCTCTAGACGATGCCAGTCTGAAAGGCTTAAGCAATCTGGTAGGAATAGACCTTTACTGAAATTGGTAGCACTGCTTAAAGAACCCCCTACCTTTAAAAGGAACAATTTATGGCAAACTCATTTTCAGGGAGCACTGGGAGTCTGGAAGTCCTTACCTCTGGCTTGAACCACTTACTCAAGGCTTTAAATCTGAACAGCTAGGACTCTTACTAGAGCAATATTTCAGTTTACTGCTTGTCTACTCACAGCCTTCTGGGACTTAACTTTCTATCTAGATCTGCCCAGTGGATCACTTCTCTTCCTCAATACTGTTCGGAACTCTGCTAGCCTTGCACCTATTCATATCCAGGTCTGCATATGTAGGACTTGTGTAACATTTGGAAGAGTGAGACAGTATAGCACAGGAAGTCAGACATTTGGTGAAGATATGAAAAGGAGGAAAAAATAAATTGGGGGCGAATGAAAGGGGGCCACCTGTTGTAAACATGAGGAAACCAACAGAAGCCACCATGTTGCACAATGACTTCGGATGAGTGAACCCACGTGTTGTTGGGGTTCTGTTCGATCTGGGGGTCTCTGGTTGGCAGAGGTAGGTACCAATGTCCAAATAGGGACCCTTGCTTCTAGTCAGGGTAAGAAGGATACACTCTTTAGATAACCCCTGCTCACCCCTTGGTAGCTTGGCATGAGCAGTGAAGCTTATCAAAGGCAAAGTGTAAAGTATTTGTACCAACACTCACAGTAATACAGTGAAAACACCACAAATGGACTTCACACCAGTTTAGAAAAAGAGAAGTATTTAATCTAAACTAAACAAGACCAAAACAACAAAATCCAACATACATAGTTCAAGAATATGGTTTCAAAAGAGTTCTTAAGGTTGCGTTAAAATAATCCACAGTTGCATCACGTTTTAGCCAACAGTACCTTTAGATGCGACAGAAGTTCCAAGTGAAAGCTGCTGCGTTGAAAAATAAGTGATGCGTCACTCCCGAGACCCTGGGGAGGCGATGAGACAACCCCGCTGGACGCAGCGGGCGTGTTGCGATGACTCCGGTCTGTATGGGGAGGGATGTGATACCTTGTATGGATTCCGGTGTGCAGGGTTCGTAGGAAGCGTCTCACAAAAGGTACGATGCGACGATCTTCGGGACAGCGACGATCTCGGGTGCAGCGACGATGTGCGGCGCAGTGTCGATCTTCTCTTCTCGTGGCCCCTGGATGTGATGGCTCTGCGACGACTCTCGCAGCGATGATACTGTTCCCGCACAGGATTGATACGTTCCGCAAGCGAAGGATGCATCAGTTCTTGCAGCGGCAACAGGCGCTGGGACGATCTCGATCTTCGAGGCAGCGGGAATTCCCACACACTGACGGGGATGCGCTCTGCAAGCGAGGGATGCGTGAAACTTTGCAGAAAGTCTTTAGTATCTTCTTTTCCAGTTTACCAAACACAGGAACAACTTCCAGAGGCACCACAACTGGCCCAAGCACTCTAGGAAGGACAGAACTCTCTCAGTAGAGTTCAGGAAAGCTGGGGGTTAAGTCCTTTTGTTCCTAGCACTTCTTAACAGGAGATCTCTTCAAGCAAGGGAACACATCACAAAGAAAAGTCCTTCCCCCTCTTTTTGGCAGCATAGGAACTACAGGTCAGCCCACAAACACACAGCAGGACAGTCCTTCCTCTTCAGTCTTCCAGCTTTCTCCTTGGAAGAGGTTCCTTCTTGATTCCAGGATGATCTAGTTGTCTGTAGTCTGGGGTCCTATACTTATACCCCTAAAAGTCTTTGTTCCCTTTGTGCAGGAGGGCTACGAACCCGGTCTGGACCAGTTCTGGGTGTTCCTTGAGCACTTTGTTTTCCTGGCCTCTCCTTTCCTTTCGGAGAGAGGGGCAGGGTTGTCGGCTGACCAACAGGAGGTGGAGCCAGCATTGTGGAAGGCAGGAACAGCCCTATTCAGTCCCAGGTGTTACCCCTTCCCACCACTCTAGATGCAGATGGAGCTATTCAGCCCAGGGATGGCCCACTCAGCCTCTGGGAGCCACCCAGCCCCTGTCACTCACAAACCAGACAGACAAATCACAAACAGGCCAATGCACACAGAAAGGTCAGACAAGAGAACATCAACTTTCTAAAAGTGCTGTTCTCAAACACAGGATTTAAAAACCACCTTTCCTAAAAGATGTGTTATTAAATTCTGAGTTCAGGGATACCAGACTTTTATGTTCTATCTTGCTCCTATGGGAAGATATGCAGGTAGCCACTGTAGCCAGCATTCCCCATTATAGACTATGGACAAGATAGCCTTACAATATAGAAAAACGAAAATGGCTGTAATTCACTACCAGAGCATGTCTCCTGCACTAGTACATGCTCTACCTTTCGCATACACTGCACCCTGCCCTAGGGGGTACCTTGGCCCTTCCATAGGGGTGACCATTGTGCACAGAAAGGGAAGTGTTAGGCCTGGTCAGTGGGACACTGACCAGGTTGACATGGAAGTTCACAGACTGCACACAGGCACTGCGGTGGCAGGCCTGAGACACCATTTTAGGGCTACTCATGTGGGTGGCACAATCAGTGCTGCAGACCCACTAGTAGCATTTGTATCACCAGCCCTGGCACACTTAGTGCATTTTACTAGGGACTTCTTCGTGATACAAATATGCCAATCATGGATAACCAATTACACTTACAATTTATTCGGGGAGCACTTGCACTTTGACACTGATCAGCAGAGGCAAAGTGCCCAAAGCATCTAAACCAGCAAAAACGAAATCGAGCACACATCAAAAATACAGGAGGTAGAGGCAAAAAGACAGGGGAAACAACGCCAGGTCAATGTTCAATATTGAGGATGAAGTAGGCCTATTGGGTGAAGGCAATGTATTCACTTTGGGCCTGCCTTCAACCTATCGCTGGATCAGATGACATCCTACCTCCAAAGATCTAACTATATTTATTAGGATGGCCTTTGATCTGGTGTAGGCAGCATAAGTCTCTCAAAGGGTCGTGCCTTGTTTAAAGGAATGGTATTATTTAAGGACGAATTTCTAGTTGTGGGACAAAGAAACCAACATCTCTATGATCATTTGAGTAGGGTATTCGACATATTGGCTGTATAAAGTCTGGTATATGCAAATGTGACAACTCCAATACCAAAAGACAATGTACATATGCAGTTCCTTTTGGGAATGGCAGCATCATATTCCAAAATAATTAAAGGTTTTGCAAGTAACAGCTAATCTGAGTAATATTTTTAAAATTGAGCCGATGTTTCAATAGTAGAAGAATGCTACAGAACTTGAAAAGCTAAAATAAAAAAAGGACTTTAGCAGAGCACCAATATTAAGAATTAAACTGCTGATGCCAGCCAATTTGAGATTGAAAATCAGGAAAGAAAAAGTGAGTGGAAGAGGTATCTCTGTCATGGTAACTAACAGGACCAGAAAACTAGGTACAGTGTAATACAAAAAGAAGCCTTAATATGTTAGTGAGCATGAAGACATTTAAAACATTACTCTGGGTAGAACTTTTACTGTTCAGTTTGAAAGCAGGTTTGCCATGCCGGCTATGTGGTTACACGCAAGAAGATATGATTCACCTGCTATGCTCCTGCGAGAAAATGCAAGCGGAGAGGAAACTTCTTTTGAAACAGCATTTTATTCGATTTGGGATACGTACACGAAGGAGTGCAGTACTTACCTGTTTCACATCTCAGGACCCTCAACTGAGCTGCAGCCTTGTAAAATTTTTAAAGGCTGTGGAGAAAAAAATGCCAGGTCTAGAATCTTGAACCGACCTGATCCTAACCTGTTTTATAATACAAACTATGCCTACTGTCCAAATACTGTGTGATAAATGAAAGGCTAATACGATTTTATAACTATGACGAACAGAACATCAATGTTCATACTATGATGGTTTTAAAGATATGTGATTTTATATTGTGTTTTATCTTAATTCATATTTTGTATCGCATTGCATTGGTTTTAATTAACTGTGCAAATAAAATTACATTACTGTTCAGTTTGACCACAAACTGAATAAAAGAGGTGTATGAAGAAAAAGCGTCAGACAACGTGTCAATGGGTGAAAAAGATATCTGGCTGATGTGTATCAGAGGTGCAAGGAAATGACTTAAATACCTGCATCCAACAAAGAAGTAGCAGATTGCCTGCCGAGATTGATAAATGACAGTAACGATGATGAAGCAGGACACACTCATGGGAGCAGAAAGGAAGATGTTTAGTTGGACCGTGATGGCGAAAGGACTAGAGATGGAAAAGAAGTGCCATGGTGTTGTGTGTGGCAGGGTTTATGCCATAATATATTCATGTTACAAACATGGCAGGCTTAATTCTGTGCCTTTATGAAAGAACCGTCTCTTTAGTGGGTGTGAGTTTAACGGAAAACGAATATTCTGAGTGGCGGGAAATCACTATGTTATTTTCAGACAATATTTTCAGTGCTTTAAGTTGAAATTAATCGCACTAACAAAATAGAGAAGTGAAACCTTTATGTATCCTAATAAATGGCAGCGTGCAATGGTTAGAGTTACAAGACCATCGTCTTCGTACAAATAAGACTTGGAAGGAAATAAAAATGGTTACATTTCCCTACCTTCCGCGTGCTTCTGTAACAGAGGCATTGGTACTGTTCTGGAGCAATAACAAGAGAAACATATTCGAAAGGAAGTTTTGCAAAAGAGTGAAAAAAGAAGGTCTATACGCAGAGAAGAGGAAGACAGCAAGTCGTGGTGGGAAAGCTGATAGAGCAGTTTATATTGAGAGCTGATATGATACACCTCTGGAATCAGTATGCCTAAGACTAGTTTAAGAGGCCCACAGGAAACAACAAAGCATAACATTGAAACCACCTATTAGGGAGGGTCTCTGTTGACTGGGAGTTGACCTTGAGGATCAAAGGATGACAGGAGAAACCTACAAGAGTATGGGGAGTGATAAGATTGTGAATGTGGGATCTCAGTCAAAATGAAAAATGTAAGGGGTGTAGAAGGTCAGTTTAGACAGAGGCTCCAATGTTAAGTCATCTATCCTGTCTATTGTTAACTGTCAGTCGTGTCTGTATCTGTATATACCATCGTTCATTGCTCCTTATCTCATTTATTATTTAATTGCCTATCTGTGCTCTATAAATAAATACATACTAGACTACATCAAGAAATCCAAAATAGCTATATTATTGCGAGATCACTACTTAAAGTGCCAGAATGAGAAGTGGCTGGTATGTCACTAACAGTGTAAAACATTGTTAATGAAAATGTTTCAAAGGGAAGCATTTCCTTCAATAATACTTATAGACAATGAAATACAATTCGCATCACTGGAAATGAGGGCATTTTAAGAAGTTAACAAAATTGAACAATATAGATAATGTGTTTTATCATCCTGAAACAAACAGATTATTGTAGCGACAGAACCATATGTAAAATTAAGGACTGGTGCTATTTGAAGTGTTGACAGAAAAAACCTAATACAAGATAGTGTCCTGGAGTGTAAGTGAAGGGAAAAAAATAAGGCGGATGGTGAAATATTGAGGGCAAGGGTTGAGGATGGTCAAGCTAAAGCAAAAAGGATTGTTAGAATAAAACTGCCCAGGATGGTAGAAAAATAAACGATTTGGATTTTTCAAAGTACTGTGTGCACAGTAAAAGGTTATAAGAAAGGAGGTGAAGAGTTGATGAACAGTACTGGACAACATGTAGTTGTGAGGACAAAGGAATGTGTGGCATAGGAGGAAAATAACAAGTGTGATAAGGCATTAAACCCCAAAAGATTTGCAATTTGTATTTGTAAAGAGCTTAAAACCAAAAGGCATGAGAGCATTATAGCCGGCAAGAGTACAACAGGGGGAGAGGGAGAGGACAGAAGCGGTTAAGGTTGCGAAAATAGCAAAGTTTTCACATGCCTACTAATGACAGAATATGAATTAAGGCTCACAATATGTTCAGGGAGAGTGTTCCATTGCCTGGCTGCTGCTATAAAAAATGCACGCTCACCCTATATCACCTTCCTGAACCTGGGTAGCAATCACTTCCATCCGACCTGCCGACCTCAACTGTCTATTAGGGTGATACAGTATGAAGGACGTCTCATATAGCAAGCACCCTGCTTGTTGATGGCCTTATAAATCAAACACATGGCTTTCTCACTAGGAGCTAATTGAGTGTCCATAATCCCTCTCCCACTGAAAGACATTTAGGAATGCCCAACACCAACCAAGGAGCCGCATTTTGGATGATCTGAATCTTAGAATGCCAATACTGATTGGCATTCAGATAAAGGGCCTTACAGTAGTCCAGGTGGGTTGTTATAAGTGCAATGACCACTGAAACTCTAATCTCCTTGGGAAGAAAAGAAAAGATCTTCTACAGGCTCTTATTAACCCAAAAGCAACACATCACTGTTCTATTGACCTGGGAGTCAAAAGTCAGCATGTTGGCAAAGATCACCTCTAAGTAAGTAAAATCTTTTTGTGTGTGAATACTTAAAACCATTGCAACAATGAAAACATCAGTATTAAATTAGCTCCAAATTCGTAAAAACATGATTTAAATTTAGATTCACCTCCCTCAAAGCATGCTTTTACTGCCTGCCTGTCAGCATGCTCTTATCCCCTTTTTCCCCAGGGCCGGTTTTAGAATGTGTCTTCATTCCTTGTTTAGTCTCATGCATATGCACAGTAAGCGCAGCAGGTCTTCTTTTGATTCCCCACATAATCAACACTGGGTTGTTGACTGTACTTTGCAACAGTCGCAATGTGGTGTACTTGATCACCTGTCCGTGTAACAAGGAGTATGTTGGAATGACCAGCAGACCCGTGGGTGAACACCGCAACAATGTACGCTGCAACAGGACATCTACAAAAATGTCTGCCCATTTTGCCACTGTGGGACACAGTGTCCATGATCTAAAGTGGACTGTTATTGAGATCTTCCCCAATGATAGAGAGCTTCTATCAAAAGAACAACGTTGGGTGTTCCGTTTGGGGTCACATCGCACTGGCCTTAACGATGACATCCCATGGTCTCAATTGCACACGTAGGGCTTGTTGTACCTTATAACAATGCAGACACCTCTGTCTCCAAAATGGACTCTTTTCTGTTTTGTATAAAAATTTTGTTCTGTTTGTAAAGATGGCCCCTGTAACATAGACATACTACATTACGAGTTCCCCGTATATTCTCACCCCTTCCAGCCAACCTGGTTCCTGAAAGGTGTGCATATATGGGACCGTATTATAATATCTGGTAAACATCCCCTCTTCCAGCTTCTCAAAACCTCCTCCTAACTCAAACTCCTCGAGGCTGCATAAAAAACGGACTTTTTTGCTCCAGTTTACCTATCAATATGGATAGTTTTTATGTATACCAGCGCCTATAGTCACAAAACTTTCCATGAAATTCTTTTGAGAGTGTCCAATCTGAGCAGCGCTGGTGATAGCAAGGATCACGATTAGGGTAGCACGGTGCGCATGCGCACCACCTTCAGTGACTGCCCTACGCGCATGCGCGGTAGTGTGCTAACTCCGGCGCATGCGCAGGGACCAACCACACAGCGCCGGGCGCCGCTGCGGTGTTTCCTCCCGGTCTGGTTACTCTTTCAACTTGAACTTGCTCTAGACTCAAGGAAAGTGCCCACAATCGTTATTCAACGGGTACCACAGCCGAGGAACCAATATCTATTGGCTATATCTAACCATCCAACATGGCCGCCCCCGTATTTCCCTTCCTGGCCATGTATACCCGGCATATTTCCCGCCAAGCTTAATTGATCGATTATCCAATTACCATTGAGTATATAAACACGCCGCCCACTACCCCCTTCACATCCACGGAAGCCGCGGACGAAGGAGGAAGCACAATCGTGCTAGGGGCACAGTAAGTACGGCATAGCCGTCTCGAGGAAGATAAAGCCTGTATTCCTACCCAACCTAGTTGAGTTACCTTACACCACTTCGAAGGCAGGATTACAGTATATCCATTTTCCTTCTTTGCAGCTGATACCCCACCATACCCTTCAGTCTTATGCTGGCTCATGAGGCATTGATCCCCCCATTGATAAGTATGCATTTCCATATCTATAACCTCTGGCTATACAGAACCTATGTATGTTAACTACTCTGTGTGTGACTGACTGTGTGTGTGCTGAAGGAACTCTTCAATAATCCTCAATGTTTACACTGGATCCCCTACTTGTATATATTTCTGTGTGTGTTTCTCATTTTTCCTTACAGGTAATTTAGAGTTAAGCGCACCTTGGGATCGGCGCATTTTTAATCTATTACTCTTATTTTGCAGGCATACTACATTATTAGTGTGGTAGCATATATGTGCTGTAATTATTAATTTGTAGTTACTCACATAGTTCTTTTTTCACTTTTTTGTACATACACGTTTTTTTCTACCCATGTGGAGAAAACATTAGTGAGTGACAGGGGGATCTCCCCTCGGTCCTGACGAAGAGGCCCCGTGCCTCGAAACATGTTGACCCACTTAGGAGAGAGAGCCCATTAACCTGCTCCATCTCTCCGCTTCACTTTTTCCTTTTAATAATACCAGCCAGTGTTTAATAAAATTCTTTTTTTCCACTAGGCCAGGTATTTTTTAACTCACACCTGATATCACACCTGACCCCACTGACACTCACTCCCAACACATAGCACCTCCATCTAAAAGGTGCTCCAGCGTATCCGCTTGTCGCAGCACTGCCCCGCCCCGCAGCGGGACGGGAAGACCCCGATGATGAAGCATGACACCAAGGGCCCTTTTGGTGTGTGAGGGGTATTTTAACAAAGATGTTGTATTCCAATGACATCTGGATACACATCCACCCAATGTGAGGTGGCCCTTTCTGATTAACCATTAACACACACTGCCTTTACCATGCACGTCATTACCATGCATATGTCTTTATTATGCATACCTTTACAACAAAAATGTAAGTATATCGCAGCTAAGTGAAAACATACATATTTTATATATACACATATATATATATATACACACACATATGTATCATCACCATAGAAAAGGCTGTGAATTAACCTCAATCGTGCCTTGCCACAGGTCAGAAAATCAAATAATAACTTGCCAAATTCCAGGAGCAATAAAGAAAAAACCAATACAACCAATCGATCCCAAACAATAGGTACGGGCCACAAAGGGCATGGACAACGAGAAGCTAGCATCACTGTGCAGGAAGGATCTTCCCCCCTCCAAGAAATATGACAAACGTTAGGGAACGTATCGATCAACTACAATGCTAAGATGTTAGAGATAATAGACTCAATAGCTCCATTAAAACTTACATGAATTCAGGATGAAGATAAAAATCCCTGGT
The DNA here is from genome assembly GCF_964261635.1 of Lissotriton helveticus. NCBI lineage: Eukaryota > Metazoa > Chordata > Amphibia > Caudata > Salamandridae > Lissotriton > Lissotriton helveticus. The sequence goes on from NC_136059.1 coordinate 388,778,502, forward strand.
TCAGTGGAGCACTAAATGAAGAAAGGCATAAGTTGAGACTAGCAGAACAGAAATGGAGACAACTACCATCATAGCACCAGCTAAAACTGCTAAGAAACACCAGAAATGGCTACAATTAAAATATTCTCAAATCAAATAAAGAATTCTTCAGGACTGAATTGGAGAACACTGAAAACAGACCTTGGAAACTCTGATTTGATAAAACATCAATCAAATAAAATGTCCAAAACCACACTAGAAACAACAAAATCACAAATTAGCTGTGAAGAATTCTCATCATTCTTTACAACAAAAGCCATTTCTATGGAAAGTGAACCCAGCATCTACCCCAGAAGCATCACAACCAATCAAATCAACACTATTCCATCAGTCAGTATGCAAAAACGAAGCTCAATGGTCTACCTTCAAGTTATATTACTACAAAGATACGTCTCAGCAAAATTTGTGTCGTTTAGCGACTAGTTTATCGTCCCAAGTTGGACATTGATAGTCAATGCTTCCCTATCGCAAGGTTCCTTTCCAGACAGTCTAAAGATGGGTCAAGTCATTCCCATCATAAAAAAAAATACAGAGAATCCAGCAGACGCTAACAATTTTTGCCCGGTATGGAACATTTCCCATATTAGTGAAAGTGATAGAAAAATGTGTACACCAACAACTAAGCCAACAATATCCCTACATTGACGATTGTCAATCAAGGTTTAGACCAAATTGTAGTACTGTATATATATATATATATATATATATTCACTGAAAAAACCATAGGTTATAGACCATATATAGTTAGGAATTAGCATTTACAAAACCTTGAAAATTCACTGAAAAAACCATAGGTTATAGACCATATATAGTTAGGAATTAGCATTTAAAAAACCTTATTTTACTCACACAAAACCATTGAAATTCCATATATAGTTAGTTGCACTAACTATATATCGCGCACCTGCAATCCACTGCTGATGATGTCACATATTACATCATTCATGACATGGTCAGTGACATCACTGATGACATCACTGATGACATCTCAAATGACATCACTGATGACATCACTGATGACAACATCCAGTGACTGTATGTTTCTGTAAAGTTAAAATATATCTTACATATTGAAGAATGAGTGGATGTATAAGTGTCTGGATGAAGGATTTAGTAGGTGCGTGACTGACTGTATGAGTGAGTGATTAAATGTGTCTCACTGAATGCATGGGTTAGTGACTAAACTGTCTTAATTTGTGCATCATTATGTCTGTTGTTCTGTAAACTGCTGCATGTGTTGATCATTAGCTATACGAGAGGCTATATGTGTTATTAATTGCTTGCCCAAGTATTTCTATGGGAGATTGAGTTTGTGTGGGGGTGGCTGAAAGGTGTGTGACTCTATGCATAGATGTGTGAACAGTTTATTCACTAGGTGTATGAGTTCAAGAGTGCATGTGGAAACAGCTACATGGGCAGTTGACTGTGTGCATGAGTGTATTGATGAGTAAATGGATATCTCAATGCTACATGTCATAGTAAGTACATATGTAAAACACAGTACATGTGAGAGTTGGCATATATAAATAACTGTGCATGAGAGCCACCGAATGAGTGAGTGGTTGTATCGATCATTGTGAACTTGTATCAGGGATTGTATAAGAGAGTAAATATGTGTTAGTATATGTTTCAATAAGTAAGGTGTGTTTAACTGTATAGTTGAAGAAATGGAGATGAGATTGTTTCTTTGCATGACTGACTGGGTGTGTGAGTAACTCCATGGATGAGTGGAAGTGTGTGAGTGTCTGTATACACTGAGTGTATCTAAGATTATATTAGAGTCTGAAGAGGTTTATCGTATTAGCACAAGAATGATGTCAAATGAGATGTCATTAGTGATGTCATCAGTGATGTCACTGACCATGTCATGAATGATGTAATATGTGACATCATCAGCAGTGGATTGCAGGTGCGCGATATATAGTTAGTGCAACTAACTATATATGGAATTTCAATGGTTTTGTGTGAGTAAAATAAGGTTTTTTAAATGCTAATTCCTAACTATATATGGTCTATAACCTATGGTTTTTTCAGTGAATTTTCAAGGTTTTGTAAATGCTAATTCCTAACTATATATGGTCTATAACCTATGGTTTTTTCAGTGAATTTCAATGGTTTTTTAATAGCAAATATCATAAGCTGTCGAATGTCAAGTACGTGGTAAGTGAAAACATTTTCGTGTTTATGCACACTGATCTGCTTTGAATGGTGCCCCCCCCCTCATTTCTATTAGGAGTACTCTCTCTTTGCAGATAGTGAAAGGTAGTTAACGCAGGTCTTTGCCCCCATTGTAATCCGTCGTGCCTGCTTCTCTCTCCATTTGATTCATTGTTATCCAAGTATTTACTGTTTTAGAATTAGTTCTCTTTGGTTCATTCTCTATTTACAAACAAACACAGAGTCGCAATACTCTGTTTAGTCTTTGCAGATAACGAAAAATCGTGTAAAAAAAAAGAAAAGGAATCGAGCAAAATCAGTAGGCCACTAATGGGATCTCTTTTTGACCTCGCTAAAATAGAAACATTAGGAACAACCCCTCATGACAAATACAAAACTAGTGAGATGAACTGAACTCCACACAATGATGGCTGCAAAACAGCTCGGCTCCGCCACCCACCCCGCCCAAAATAACGATAAAGAACGGCTGCCATGATTGGTTGCGGAATGACCACGACGGAGCTACGAAATGGTGCTGCTCTCATGCTAACCCCAGCTTCAGTCTGAAACATCCAGAAACACTGTAGACTACCAATTCGATCAGTTCCGGTAGCGCCCCAATGTAACCCGGTAGAGAAGAACTAGCCCTCCCCTCTTTGACTGATGGTTCTTGTTGCCTGTCCCTTCTGTTGTCATTTAACAGAACTATTTAGCCTGCTGAAAGGGGTTGTGTTCCGACCGCTGGTTGGTGGAGACATTTTGACTATATTCTGTACCTGCGTTGTCGCGTAATGCGTCATATGACGCGCCGCGTTAGCGCATCCGGAAGTCATCCGGGGCGCGCAGCGCGTAACGTAAGCATAACAAGTCATGTGACTTGTTAATAAAACTTTTCATTGGTTCATTTTGCTTTTCTTATTGTAATGATGAAAGGCTTGGTCATATGACCTAAAAATTACGCTTTTCATTACTTCCGAACATTATTTTTTCTTAAATATATGTTATAATGTTCCAGGCTAATGTACTTTCCCGGAAATTTTACAACTGTCCTGCAAGTAAAATATATTCTTTTTTCGAGAAAAAGAGCGTTTCTTCGTCCCATGACGGAGCCGTTGAGCAAAAGAGGGTCGACCTGCTGTCTTAGTCGCCGATACGCCTGAATATGAGATTCTTATCGATCACTTTATGTTGCAGGAATAGAAAACACAACAGCCCTTGACCATTTATCTTTACTGCGTTCCTTCGTATTATACCTTTTACCCTTCATGTAATTGGTCTGCTTTATTTCACTTGCCTTTTAATGATTCTAAAACAGTGACTATTATTAAAAACTTTACCAATGTATATACTACTACCATGTTTTCTTTTAAAAACCTTTATTGTGAAAATTTCATTATACAAATACGAGCCTATAACCACGTGGGCCGGCCACGGAGCAAACTGTAATCGTATATGATGAGTAGACATTTACACTGTAGAGGAACGTAACGGGCGGGCCATTAGGTTGCAAGAACTAAGGTGTCTAACAGTTACGGAATCGGTGGACGTACATTTTATAATTAAAATACGACCGGGCCAGTTACAATAAAATTATCTAGATATACATTTGCGGGCAAGTACCATGGGTGACGTTAATTCGAACTTTCAACAGTACAGTAATCAATAACACATCAGAACTTAATATCAATAGGGATGTCGAAATATTCAATCAATTCTCGTCCCCGCCCGCCATGTGCTTCAAAACTGCATACGTATCTCGTGATTTCAAGGTTCTGCAACCAGTACACAACAAGGAGTTACGAGTCCCATTTATTCTGGCGCCATTTTGGGCGAGGACGGGCAGGTCCAGGATATAGTCAAAATGTCTCTACCAACCATCGACTATGATGATGTTCATATGCTGTATTTATTAGAGTAACACTCATCTGTCCACATGAAATTAATTTGCCACAATCTAAACATGTCATTTTAATCTTTCCAAAGTTCTTCTAAATATTTGGGACCGTTTCCCTTGCCTCTGAAGCTCTCAGTGCCACTTCTTTGATGAATGTACTAGCAGGTCAGGGGTTCTCCTCCAAATCTCTCTTTTATGCAGCACTATAATTAATTGGTGCCACCTCTCCATATGACGATGCATGGTATAGTTACCACAACTATATTTTTTTTCGGTTCCTCTGGAGAGTTCATCGTGGCAGATGAAGCGTGTAACATACCGGGCATTTACCTTTTTTTGCATGTACAGGAAAGGAAAAAAAAAAATCGAGCGTCCGAGTTCTAAGGTGTCCCAGGGCCATTTTGATGGACCAGGCCCAAATCCAAAGAACAGCTATCTCACAGGCTAATGGGGCGACCCACGCCGAGTTTCAGCATTGTAGGATGACCACACAAGTACAGCAACTTGCTAGACATCACCTCGGTGCCATCCGGATCTCGGCGCCCCACTGCAGATGAAGTGCCTCTCAACTATGAAACCACCACGGTGACATCCGGATCTTGGCGCGTTGTGCTGCCTTCGGCCTATTCGCACATCGGTCCGCTACTGACGCCATCTCACAGGCTAATGGGGCGACCCACGCCGAGTTTCAGCATTGTAGGATGACCACACCAGTACAGCAACTTGCTAGACATCACCTCGGTGCCATCCGGATCTCGGCGCCCCACTGCAGATGAAGTGCCTCTCAACTATGAAACCACCACGGTGACATCCGGATCTTGGCGCGTTGTGCTGCCTTCGGCCTATTCGCACATCGGTCCGCTACTGACGCCATCTCACAGGCTAATGGGGCGACCCACGCCGAGTTTCAGCATTGTAGGATGACCACACCAACTTGCTAGACATCACCTCAGTGCCATCCGAATCTTGGCATCTCAACGCCTAGTGGTATCTTCCATACAAAAAATATTGTTACGCTGCCTTTGGCCCCATTCGCACATCAGTCCGCAACTTAGACATCACCTCGGTGCCATCCGGATCTGGGCATCTCAGCGCCTTGTGGTGTCAGTCAGAAAATATTGTTGTGCTGCCTTCGGCCTATTCGCACATCGGTCCGCTACTGACGCCATCTCACAGGCCAACGGGGCGCCCCACGCCGACTTTCAGCATTGTAGGATGGCCACACCAGTGCGGCAACTTGCTACACACCACCTCGGTGCCATCCGGATCTTGGCATCTCAGCGCCTTGTGGTGTCTTCTACTCCGGAAATATAGTAGAAAATATTGTTGCGCTGCCTTTGGCCCCATTCACACATCAGTCCGCTACTGACACCATCTCACAGGCCAACGGGGCGCCCCACGCCGACTTTCAGCATTGTAGGATGGCCACACCAGTGCGGCAACTTACTAGACACCACCTCGGTGCCATCCGGATCTTGGCGCGTTGTGCTGCCTTCGGCCTATTCGCACATCGGTCCGCTACTGACGCAAACTCACAGGCCAACGGGGCGCCCCACGCCGACTTTCAGCATTGTAGGATGGCCACACCAGTGCGGCAACTTCCTACACACCACCTCGGTGCCATCCGGATCTTGGCGCGTAGTGAAGCTGCAGCAGCTGCAAATAAGCTTCAGACAGTGTTACAACCGCTGCTCAGAACTCTCAACTATGACACCACCTCGGTGCCATCCGGATCTTGGCGCGTTGTATTGCCTTCGGCCTATTCGCACATCGGTCCGCTACTGACGCCGCCTCACGTGCCAACGTATTTTCTCCGCATTTTATACCCTATGCCGCATAACAGGTCATGTGACTTGTTTATAAAACTTTTCATTGGTTCATTTTACTTTTGGTTTCCTAATGATGGAAGGCTTGATCATATGACCTAAAAACAACACTTTTCATTGGATGAAAACTTTTTTTTTCCCCCAAACGATGAAAGCCCCACCTTGTTTCTGGATGTTTCAGACTAAACTGGCGTCACCATGAGAGCACCACCATCTCGTAGCTCCGTCGTGGTCATTCCGCGAGCAATCATGGCAGCCGCTCCCCACCAGAAGCCTGCAGGACTCGGGGCCCCCAAAACTTTTGATGAATTCTCAAGGCGGAGGGGACGCTTTCGAGAATGGGGTCCAAGACCTAGCAGACAAGCGTCCGATTTCCAAGGTGTCCCAGGGCCATTTCAGTGGACCAGGCCCAAAAAGGAAACAGCCTGCCGCCATTTTGAGAGTCCTGTGACAGCCGCCTATCGCTGCACCGCAAGAGTGGGCGCAACTCAGCTGAATGGCGGATTTTGACACAGTGGACCAAAAGCGGACGGAATGGCAACTGAAACGGTAAAGGGGCGCCCCACTAAAACAGATGAGACTCCACCTGGAGAGGCCCGTTCACGCCGCCTCCCCCGGGGCGCTCCACGCCGTTATTCGGAGCAGCATTGTAGGATACCAAAACCAGTGCGGCAACTTACTGGACATCACCTTGGTGCCATCGTTCTGCTGCCTTGGAACTATTCGCACAACAGTTTGCTACTGATGACCCACCCCCCGCGACGCCCCACGCCGTTATTTGCTGGGTGGCAACTTACTAGACATCACTTTCGTGTCATCTAGATTTCGGCGCGTTCTGCTGCCTTGGAACTATTCGCACAACAGTTTGCTACTGATGACCCACCCCCCGCGACGCCCCACGCCGGAAATCTGGACGTTGTGCTGCGTTGGGACTATTCGCACAGCCGACCGCTACTTCGTTGTTTTTCTCTAAAAATGTTTATATGTTATTACTATTTTTGTTTTCTTGTATATATTTATAAATTATTAAAGTTTTATAATCTTACTACTTTGTCGGAGTGCTATATATTTTTAATGTGACACATGATTGTAAAAACTTTGATGTACAAAGAGTCATCCCTGGAATCTTCCGCTTCACGCTCGGTCCCCTCCCCAATCACAATACAGGATGGTTTTCAGATAATAGCAACGCTTCTGCTGTGACGGATCTCATCGAGTGTGGGCCTTGATCTACTATAACTCCTTTGAAGACGGGTGATTCTTTACAGCTGTGGCCATAAACTACATCTGCAGGGCTAGCTGATAGCCTAGGACCGGCCTGGACAATCGGACACAGAGGAAAAGGAGTGTCAGAGGGTGCGGTAGTGAATAGGGCGAAAGGGAGGTGTCGGGCGGGCACAGGGTGTGATTCTCAGGGAAGAACAGCGCAGATGGGGGGAGGTTTATTACCCATGCATAAAACAGAGAGCGGGGGTGACCACTGCCTGGGGGAGATGCTTGCGAGGGTGGGGAGCCATGCTAAGGATCGACAGCGTGCACAGAGTGGATCTGGTCAAGGCATCTAAAATGGCTGCCGTGCACGACAAAAGTGTGGCATTTGAAAAAAGACAAGATGGCGCACACAATGTTTTTCAACAATTCCTGATTTCCTTCGAATCGAACGTTAACAGACGTTGGGGCATATTACCAAAGTTAAGCGATATTTATCCCTAACGATGCATTGCAAAGATTTTTTTACCGTCAGAAATTATCGCAGATAAACCTTGCTATTATCAAGGTTTATCGCAAATACGATAAAAAACGAGCGCAATGCATTAATATCGCTGAAAACTCCGCGATATTCATGCATTACCGAGCTAATGCTCTTAGCCATGTTATCCACCTCCCATTGGATAACATGGCTAAGAACTGCTCAGGGCAGCTGTTACTTTTTGGAGATATTCGCGCTTATCTCGAATATTTCCAAAAGTTGATAATAGGAGATAGCGATGTTAGCGACTGTTTCCAGTCGCTAACATCTTGGCATGCCCACTTTGCATGTCATTAGTGATAAATATCACTCACATGCAAAGTGGGACCCAAGATGGTCGCTATCTCCTACTAGCCGTCGCTAACTGGTGTTAGCAACAGCTAGGTAATACAGATATAATTTTATCTCCGCGAAGCGGAGCGCTGTTACAGATATATATCTTGTTTTTGAACGTTAATTTCTCAAAATGCACTGAAGCACATATATTGAGACATAGCAAAGGCACATCGGGCTACCAGTCCCTAATATTTTACCAAGTTTCGTGCAAATCCATTCAGCCGTTCGATTATTATTATTATTTTTTTTTTTTGCCCCGCGGGGCCCTTTTAAAACCTCCACATCAAACCTAGGGGGTCAGCGAGGATCTACTATGCCCCCTTATGGTCATCAGCCGTTCGATTATTATTATTATTATTTTTTTTTGCCCCGCGGGGCCCTTTTAAAACCTCCACATCAAACCTAGGGGGTCAGCGAGGATCTACTATGCCCCCTTATGGTCATTTGCCCCTTCGCTTTGGCCTCCTCTTGTCTCTCGATCCTACCGAGAGACAAGATGGCGGCCGCTACGTACTGTTTGGAATGTTTACAGACACCGGAGAGCCAATCAGCTTCGCTTCGCAAAGCTCCGTAACGCGAAAAGTACGCGAAGCGGTGCGCTGTTACAGATATATATCTTTTTTTGAACGTTAATTTCTCAAAATCCACTGAAGCACATATATTGAGACCTAGCAAAGGCACATCGGGCTACCAGTCCCTACAATTTTGCCAAGTTTCGTGCAAATCCATTCAGCCGTTCGATTATTATTATTATTATTTTTTTTTGCCCCGCGGGGCCCTTTTAAAACCTCCACATCAAACCTAGGGGGTCAGCGAGGATCTACTATGCCCCCTTATAGTTATTTCCCCCTTTGTTTTGACCTCCTCTTGTCTCTCGATCCTACCGAGAGACAAGATGGCGGCCGCTACGGACTGTTTGGAATGTTGACAGACGCCGGAGAACCAATCAGCTTCGCTTCACAAAGCTCCGTTGCGCGAAAAGTCCGCGAACCAGAGCGCTAACCGGTCCGCTGTTACAGATATATATCTTTTTTTAAACGTTAATTTCTCAAAATCCACTGGAGCACATATATTGAGACCTACAAAAGGCACATCGGGCTACCAGTCCCTACAATTTTGCCAAGTTTCGTGCAAATCCATTCAGCCGTTCGGGCTAAAAGTGAGGCCAACCGCCCTATGGAAAACTCAATGTTAAAAACACGTTTTGGGACCCCCCTTTTTTCTCGGCCCCCACTGGACGAACCCCCCCCAAATTTTCAAGGGCTGCTCAGAAACAAAATGTGCCATTTTCCTGAAAATTTCAGCCGATTCCGTCCACAAACGCCAAAGTTATTAGACATAGAATTTTCAAAAAACCCATAGAGAAAAAATCCTAACTATATATACCTACTGGCGACCGCCAGTAGGTAATATATATATATATATATATATAGATAGATAGATAGATAGATATAGCTATATAGATATATCCAATACACGGTATCTCCTTCGTGAACTAACACACCACGGCCCCTTATGCTTTTAAGCAGGATTTATACCTGGCAAATGCAACAACGCGTTTCGGAGAACCAGTCTTCTTGATCAGGAGTCAAGGAGACTTGTTTTCCGAAAGGCGTAGAGTTGCATTTGCCAGGAAAAATACCTGCTTTAAAGCATAAGGGGCTCTGGTGTGTTATTTCACCAAGGAGATGACGTGTATTGTTGGATATTAAAGGGCTTGCACCCCACTACGGCCCTCCGTCATCAAGAGGCTTGGGTCCAGTGTGATCTACATTTACTGGAATAGATTATATATATGTATATATATATATTAATATTACCTTCTGCCGGTCTCCAGTAGGTAGTTATACTTAGGACCTATTTTCCATAGGAAAATCGCAACATTCTATTCCCAATAACTTTGGCGCCAGTTGATTAATCTTCGCGAAATTTTCAAAACGTATGGCCCGCTCCTATCTTGGAAGTGTCGGGGTGACTCGGCAAGGGGGGGGCGAGAAAAAAGGGGGTCCCAAAACGTGTTTTTCCCATAGGAAACTTTAGACACGGCTAGAGCCCGAACTGCTGAACGGAATTACCCCAAATTTGGCAAAGAGGTAGTTCTTGGTTCAGAAATAACCCTTTTTGTTAAATGGTGTAAATCCGTTCAGTAGTTGCTGAGAAAATCTAAATTAAAAAAGTTTCGATATCTATGGCCGCGGAGGATCCACGCACCCTCCTGATCACGGGCTGCATGCAATTGGCTGTCAACACTCCAAACCCAGAAGTGTTGGCAGCCAACTTGTGCCTCGGTAGAACCGAGGCGCCAAAGATCTAGTGCTGAAGTCACCGATTTTCAAGAAGAAAAATCCTATGAAACAGCGTTCTTGAAACTGCACTGAGAATCTGGAACTTGAGGCATCCAAGCATAAGAAAGATACCAAACTCCTCAAGATTCTAGAAAGAAGCAAAGATATTTCTAAAGAGCAAATTCCTACCATAACCTTTACCGAACAATCTCGTAAGATTCACCTAAAAAACTCTTGCTTATCTATTCACGAGCATCTCTTGCTGAGGTCCCATTACACCGGTTATGTGTAGGTTCTCTCAATCCTTTGTGCTATTGTACTAATATGCAATATGGTTCTTCTAGACTCACATTCTGTGAATGTATAAAAGTCTATGTTGCTAGGAGAAGCTACTTTTACAGTTTTCAATGTGTTAAATGCTTTCCATCAAAATGTACTAAAGAAATAAGTGTTTACGTCTTTACTGTGAAGCGCTCGTAGACCCCATGGGGTCAAGTTCGCACTGTGTAAAACACTGATAAAATAAATATACATAAACACACACACACACATATATATATATATATATATATATATATATATATATATATATATATATATATATCTATATATATATTACCTACTGGCGGTCGCCAGTAGGTATATATAGTTAGGATTTTTTCTCTATGGGATTTTTGAAAATTCTATGTCTAATAACTTTGGCGTTTGTGGACGGAATTGGCTGAAATTTTCAGGAAAATGGAACATTTTGTTTCTGAGCAGCCCCTGAAAATTTGGGGGGGTTTCGTCAAGGGGGGGCCGAGAAAAAAGGGGGGTCCCAAAACGTGTTTTTAACATTGAGTTTTCCATAGGGCGGTTGGCCTCACTTTTAGCCCGAACGGCTGAATGGATTTGCACGAAACTTGGCAAAATTGTAGGGACTGGTAGCCCGATGTGCCTTTGCTAGGTCTCAATATATGTGCTCCAGTGGATTTTGAGAAATTAACGTTCAAAAAAAGATATATATCTGTAACAGCGGACCGGGCAGCGCTCCAGTTCGCGTACTTTTCGCGTTATGGAGCTTTGTGAAGCGAAGCTGATTGGTTCTCCGGCGTCTGTAAACATTCCAACCAGTCCGTAGCGGCCGCCATCTTGTCTCTCGGTAGGATCGAGAGACAAGAGGAGGCCAAAGCGAAGGGGAAAATGACCATAAGGGGGCATAGTAGATCCTCCCTGACCCCCTAGGTTTGATGTGGAGGTTTTAAAAGGGCCCCAGCGGGGCAAAAAAATAAATAAATAATAATAAAACGGCTGAATGGATTTGCACGAAACTTGGCAAAATTGTAGGGACTGGTAGCCCGATGTGCCTTTGCTAGGTCTCAATATATGTGCTCCAGTGGATTTTGAGAAATTAACGTTCAAAAAAAGATATATATCTGTAACAGCGGAACGGGCAGCGCTCCAGTTCGCGTACTTTTCGCGTTACGGAGCTTTGTGAAGCGAAGCTGATTGGTTCTCCGGCGTCTGTAAACATTCCAAATAGTCCGTAGCGGCCGCCATCTTGTCTCTCGGTAGGATCGAGAGACAAGAGGAGGCCAAAGCGAAGGGGCAAATGACCATAAGGGTGCATAGTAGATCCTCCCTGACCCCATAGGTTTGATGTGGAGGCTTTAAAAGGGCTCCGCGGGGCAAAAAATAAATTTAAAAAAAATCGTTTTTTTGGTGGGGTGCGCCCGGTTAGCGTAACGGGAAGCGGACTGGGGAGCGTACTACAAGGAATGAAGAATGATTGACTTTTAACTTATTGTATGTTTATAGACTTTTTTTTCTGCTGAGTGACGTCTCGGCCTATCTTCACGGGATGCAGTCCCTACCATCTCGGCGTTTAAGCCCAGGGGGACCGGTAGTGTGGGAGAGATAACGGGGCATATTATCAAGGGGGTTTATCTCTGCTTTTTTGGCTTTAAAAGCCAAGAAAGCGGAGATAAAATTATCTCCGTATTACCTAGCTGTCGCTAACACCAGTTAGCGACCGCTAGTAGGAGATAGCGACCATCTTGGGCCCCACTTTGCATGTCAGTGATATTTATCACTAATGACATGCAAAGTGGGCATGCCAAGATGTTAGCGACTTGAAACAGTCGCTAACATCGCTATCTCCTATTACCAACTTTTGGAGATATTCGCGCTAAGCGCGAATATCTCCAAAAAATAACACCTGCCCTGAGCAGTTCTTAGCCATGTTATCCAATGGGAGGTGGATAACATGGCTAAGAGCATTAGCTCGGTAATGCATGAATATCGCTGACTTTTCAGCGATATTAATGCATTGCGGCCGTTTTTTATCGGATTTGCGATAAACCTTGATAATAGCAAGGTTTATCTGCGATAATTTCTGACGATGCTTAGCGGTAAAAAATTCGTTGCTAAGCATCGTTAGGGATAAATATCGCTTAACTTTGGTAATATGCCCCAACGTCTGTTAACGTTCGATTCGAAGGAAATCAGGAAGTGTTGAAAAACATTGTCTGCGCCATCTTGCCTTTTTTCAAATGCCACACTTTTGTCGTGCACGGCAGCCATTTTAGATGACTTGACCAGACCCACTCTCTGCGCGCTGTCGATCCTTAGCATGGCTCCCCACCCTCGCAAGCATCTCCCCCAGGCACTGGTCACCCCCGCTCTCTATCTTATGCATGGGCAATAAACCTCCCCCATCTGCGCTGCTCTTCCCTGAGAATCACACCCTGTGCCCGCCCGACACCTCCCTTTCGCCCTATTCACTACCGCACCCTCTGACACTCCTCTTCCTCTGTGTCCGATTGTCCAGGCCGGTCCCAGGCTATCAGCTAGCCCTGCAGATGTAGTTTATGGCCCCAGCTGTAAAGAATTACCCCTCTTCAAAGGAGTTATAGTAGATCAAGGCCCACACCCGATGAGATCCGTCACACCACACGCGTTCCTACTATCTGAAAACCATCCTGTATTGTGATTGGGGAGGGGACCGAGCCTGAAGCGGAAGATTCCAGGGATGGCTCTTTGTACATCAAAGTTTTTACAATTATGTGTCACATTAAAAATATATAGCACTCCAACAAAGTAGTAGGATTATAAAACTTTAATAACTTATAAATATATACAACAAAACAAAAACAGTAAAAACATTTAAACATTTTTAGGGAAAAAGAAGGAAGTAGCGGTCGGTTGTGCGAATAGTCCCAAGGCAGCACAACATTCAGATTTCTGGACGGCACCCAGGTGATGTTGGCTGGGTGCCGCACTGATTTCGGTATCCGGCGTGGGGCGTCGCGGGGGGTGGGTCATCAGTAGCGGTCTGTTGTGCGAATAGTTCCAAGGCAGCAGAACGATGGCACCAAGGTGATGTCCAGTAAGTTGCCGCCCTCCGAATAACGGCGTGGGGCGCCCCGGGGGGGGTGGGGGGAGGCGGCGTGAACGGGCCTCCCCAGGTGGAGCCTCGTCTGCTGTAGTGGGGCGCCCCTTTACCGTTTCAGTTGCCAATCCGTCCGCTTTTGGTCCACTGTGTCAAAATCCGCAATTCAGCTGAGTTGCGCCCACTCTTGCGGTGCAGCGATAGGCGGCTGTCACAGGACTCTCAAAATGGCGGCAAGCTCTTTCCTTTTTGGGCCTGGTCCACTGAAATGGCCCTGGGACACCTTGGAAATCGGACGCTTGTCTGCTAGGTCTTGGACCCCATTCTCGAAAGCGTCCCCTCCGCCTTGAGGATTCTACAAAAGTGTTGGGGGCCCCCGACTCCTGCAGGCTTCCGGTGGGGAGCGGCTGCCATGATTGCTCGCGGAATGACCACGACGGAGCCACGAGATGGTGGTGCTTTCATGCTGACGCCAGCTTCAGTCTGAAACATCCAGAAACAAGGTGGGGCTTTCATCGTTTGGGAAAAAAAAATAGTTTTCATCCAATGAAAAATGTTATTTTTAGGTCATATGATCAAGCCTTCCATCATTAGGAAACCAAAAGTAAAATGAACCAATGAAAAGTTTTATAAACAAGTCACATGACCTGTTATGCGGCATAGGGTATAAAAAGCGTAGAAAATCCGTTGGCACGTGAGGCGGCGTCAGTAGCGGACCGATGTGCGAATAGGCCGAAGGCAGCACAACGCGCCAAGATCCGGATGGCACCGAGGTGGTGTCCAGCAAGTTGTCGCACTGGTGTGGCCATCCTACAATGCTGAAAGTCGGCGTGGGGCGCCCCGTTGGCCTGTGAGATGGCGGCAGTAGCGGACCGATGTGCGAATGGGGCCAAAGGCAGCGCAACAATATTTTCTGAATAGAAGACACCACAAGGCGCTGAGATGCCAAGATCCGGATGGCACCGAGGTGGTGTCTAGCAAGTTGTCGCACTGGTGTGGCCATCCTACAATGCTGAAAGTCGGCGTGGGGCGCCCCGTTGGCCTGTGAGATGGCGGCAGTAGCGGACCGATGTGCGAATGGGGCCAAAGGCAGCGCAACAATATTTTCTGAATAGAAGACACCACAAGGCGCTGAGATGCCAAGATCCGGATGGCACCGAGGTGGTGTCTAGCAAGTTGTCGCACTGGTGTGGCCATCCTAAAAATGCTGAAAGTCGGCGTGGGGCGCCCCGTTGGCCTGTGAGATGGCGGCAGTAGCGGACCGATGTGCGAATGGGGCCAAAGGCAGCGCAACAATATTTTCTGAATTGAAGACACCACAAGGCGCTGAGATGCCAAGATCCGGATGGCACCGAGGTGGTGTCTAGTAAGTTGCCGCACTGGTGTGGCCATCCTACAATGCTGAAAGTCGGCGTGGGGCGCCCCGTTGGCCTGTGAGATGGCGTCAGTAGCGGACCGATGTGCGAATGGGGCCAAAGGCAGCGCAACAATATTTTCGGAATAGAAGACACCACAAGGCGCTGAGATTCGGTTAGCACCGAGGTGGTGTCTAGCAAGCTATGCAGCTGAGTTGCGTGCGCACTTGCGGCGAATAGGTCGAAGGCAGCACAACAATGTTTTCTGAATAGAAGACACCACAAGGCGCTGAGATTCGGTAGGCACCGAGGTGGTGTCTAGCAAGTTGCCGTACTGGTGTGGCCATCCTACAATCCTGCTCCGAATAACGGCGTGGGGTGCCCGAAGGGGGGGGGGGGAGGCGGCATGAACGGGCCTTCCTAGGTGGAGGCTCGTCTGCTGTAGTGGGGCGCCCCTTTACCGTTTCAGTTGCCATTCAGCTGAGTTTCGGCCGCTCTTGATGCTACAGCGACAGGCGGCTGCAAGAGGACTCTCAAAATGGCGGCCTGTTCTTTGGATTTGGGCCTGGTCCACTAAAATGGCCCTGGGACACCTTAGAACTCGGACGCTCGAATTTTTTTTCCTTTCCTCTACATGCAAAAAAAGGTAAATGCCCGGTACGTTACACGCTTCATCTGCCACGATGTACTCTCCAGAGGAACCGAAAAAAAATATAGTTATGGTAACTATACCATGCATCGTCATATGGAGAGGTGGCACCGATTAATTATAGTGCTGCATAAAAGAGAGATTTGGAGGAGAACCCCCGACCTGCCAGTACATTCATCAAAGAAGTGGCACTGACAGCATCAGAGGCAAGGGAAACGGTCCCAAATATTTAGAAGAACTTTGGAAAGATTAAAATGACATGTTTAGATTGTGGCAAATTAATTTCATGTGGACAGATGAGTGTTACTCTAATAAATACAGCATATGAACATCATCATAGTCGATGGTTGGTAGAGACATTTTGACTATATCCTGGACCTGCCCGTCCTCGCCCAAAATGGCGCCGGAATAAATGGGACTCGTAACTCCTTGTTGTGTACTGGTTGCACAACCTTGATATCACGAGATTCGTATGCAGTTTTGAAGCACATGGCGGCGGGGACGAGAATAGATTGAATATTTCGATATCCCTATTGATATTAAGTTCTGATGTGTTATTGATTACTGTACTATTGAAAGTTCGAATTAACGTCACCCATGGTACTTGCCCGCAAATGTATATCTAGATAATTTTATTGTAACTGGCCCTGTCGTATTTTAATTATAAAATGTACGTCCACGGATTCCACAACTGTTAGACACTTTAGTTCTTGCAACCTAATGGCCCGCCCGTTACGTTCCTCTACAGTGTAAATGTCTACTCATCATATACGATTACAGTTTGCTCCGTGGCCGGCCCACGTGGTTATAGGCCCGTATTTGTATAATGACATTTTCACAATAAAGGTTTTTAAAAGAAAACATGGTAGTAGTATATACATTGGTAAAGTTTTTAATAATAGTCACTGTTTTAGAATCAGTAAAAGGCAAGTGAAATAAAGCAGACCAATTACATGAAGGGTAAAAGGTATAATACGCAGGAACGCAGTAAAGATAAATGGTCAAGGGCTGTTGTGTTTTCTAATCCTGCAACATAAAGTGATCGATAAGAATCTCATATTCAGGCGTATCGGCGACTAAGACAGCAGGCCGACCCTCTTTTGCTCAACGGCTCCGTCATGGGACGAAGAAACGCCCTTTTTCTCGAAAAAGGAATATATTTTACTTGCAGGACAGTTGTAAATTTTCCGGGAAAGTACATTAGCCTGGAATATTATAACATATATTTAAGAAAAAATAATGTTCGAAAGTAATAAAAAGCGTAATTTTTAGGTCATATGACCAAGCCTTTCATCATTAGAATAAGAAAAGTAAAATGAACCAATGAAAAGTTTTATTAACAAGTCACATGACCTGTTATGCTTACGTTACGCGCTGCGCGTCGCGCCCCGGATCACTTCCGGATGCGCTAACGCGGCGCGTCATATGACGCATTACGCGACAACGCAGGTCTAGAATATAGTCAAAATGTCTCCACCAACCAGCGGTCGGAACACAACCCCTTTCAGCAGGCTAAATAGTTCTGTTAAATGACAACAGAAGGGACAGGCAACAAGAACCATCAGTGAAAGAGGGGAGGGCTAGTTCTTCTCTACCGGGTCACGTTGGGGCGCTATCGGAACTGATCGAATTGGTAGTCTACAGTGTTTCTGGATGTTTCAGACTGAAGCTGGCGTTAGCATGAGAGCACCACCATTTCGTAGCTCCGTCGTGGCCATTCGACGAGCAATAATGGTAGCCGCTCTCCACCAGAAGCCTGCGGGAGTCGGGGGCCCCCAAGACTTTTGTAGAATCTTCAAGGCTGAGGGGACGCTTTCGAGAATGGAGCCCAATCTCTAGCAGACAAGCGTCCGAGTTCCAAGGTGTCGCAGGGCAATTTTAGTGGACCACGCCCAAATCTGAAGAGCCGGCCGCCATTTTGAGAGTACTGTGGCAGCCGGCTATCGCTGCACCGCAAGAGCGGGAGCAACTCAACTACATGGTGAGCGAGACGCTGTAGTCGAAAGAGCGGGCGGTAAACAGCTGAATAGCGGAAGAGGCACAGTGTAGCAAAAGCGGGCGGAATGGCAACTGAAATGGTAAAGGGGCGCCCCACTACAGCGTGTCTTTAGGTGAAACGGATTGTGGGACAAGGTCAAGAATGGAAGAGTTACCAAAAGGCAAAAAGTTCCGCTTGATCCCGGGAGCCGGCCACCTATGTCGGGGGCGATCTCAGGCTACACCAGGAGAACACGACTTGGGGAGGGAGCCGGAGCCAAGCGCCCCCTCCGAGTCCGCGCCATCACACCGTCCCTCGGGGGCCTCCGTCAAGCGGTTCAGGGTGGCAACGCATTACATTGTTCACAAATGCAGTCACGTCCTCAAACAGCCCCCACTTTACTTTGAGAATAGTGAAGCTGAAGCAAGTGCAAATAGGCTTCAGACAGTGTTACAAGCACTCCTCAAAACTTTGAACCATCAGAGTGCATGAGTTTCATGCTCGATCGATTGAGCTAGCCGGATCGGGCAACAAAAAGTATAAAATAGTTATGTAAATAGTTGTTTAATAAAATGTTTTACCCTGTTACTTTGCTGGTGTGTTGTATATATTTGTAATATTTGCATAGAGTTTATCGTTATTTTGGGCGGGGTGGGTGGCGGAGCCGAGCTGTATTGCAGCCATCATGGTGTGGAGTTCAGTTCATCTCAATAGTTTCGTGTTTGTCATGAGGGGTTGTTCCTAATGTTTCTATTTTAGCGAGGTCAAAAAGAGATCCCATTAGTGGCCTACTGATTTTGCTCGATTCCTTTTGTTTTTTTACACGATTTTTCGCTATCTGCAAAGACTAAACAGAGTATTGCGACTCTGTGCTTGTTTGTAAATAGAGAATGAACCAAAGAGAACCAATTCTAAAACAGTAAATGCTTGGATAACAATCAATCAAATGGAGAGAGAAGCAGGCACGACGGATTACAACGGGGGCAAAGGCCTGCGTTAACTACCCTTCACTATCTGCAAAGAGAGAGTACTCCTAATAGAAATGAGGGGGAGGGGGGGGGGCAGCATTCAAAGCAGATCAGTGTGCATAAACACGAAAATGTTTTTACTTACCACGTACTTGACATTCGACAGCTTATGATATTTGCTATTAAAAAAACATTGAAATTCACTGAAAAAACCATAGGTTAGAGACCATATATAGTTAGGAATTAGCATTTAAAAAACCTTGAAAATTCACTGAAAAAACCATAGGTTATAGACCATATATAGTTAGGGATTAGCATTTAAAAAACCTTATTTTACTCACACAAAACCATTGAAATTCCATATATAGTTAGTTGCACTAACTATATATCGCGCACCCGCAATCCACTGCTGATGATGTCACATATTACATCATTCATGACATGGTCAGTGACATCACTGATGACATCACTGATGACATCTCAAATGACATCACTGATGACATCTCAAATGACATCACTGATAACATCTCAAATGACATCACTGATGACATCTCAAATGACATCACTGATGACATCACTGATGACATCTCATTTGACATCAATGACCACATCACTGATGATATCATTCATGTGACAATACAATGCATCTCCTCACACTTTAATATAATCTCTGTTACACCCAGTGTTAAATACAGAGTATAATTTTTGAAACCATTGACACACCAATACTAGTTACTACATACGCACTCAGTGATTCCTATGTTTACACACACATTCACTCATTTACCCATACAATCATTCATACATACAATCACTCATCTTTACAACACTATCATATGCACTCATACACCTATACAGACTCTCACACTCTGTCACTCATCCATGGAGTTACTCACACACCTAGTCAGTCCTGTAAATAATCAATCACACTTCCATTTTCTAATCTATACAGTTAAACATAGAGCACCTTACATTTTGAAACATATACTAACACATACTTACTCTCTTATACAATCATTGATACAAGTACACATTGATCTGCACAGAGTCACACACCTCCCAGCCAGCCACACACACTCAGTCTCCCATACAAATACTTGGGCAATCAATCAATAACCCATATAGTTACTCATATAGCAACTGACCAACACATGCAGCAGTTTACAGAACAACAGACATAATGATGCACAAATTAAGACAGTTTAGTCACTAACCCATGCACTCAGTGAGACACATTTAATCACTCACTCATACAGTCAGTCACGCACCTACTAAATCCTTCATCCAGACACTTCTACATCTACTCATTCTTCAATATGTAAAACATATTTAAACTTTACAGAAACACACAGTCACTGGATGATGTCATCAGTGATGTCATTTGAGATGTCATCAGTGATGTCACTGACCATGTCATGAATGATGTAATATGTGACATCATCAGCAGTGGATTGCGGGTGCGCGATATATAGTTAGTGCAACTAACTATATATGGAATTTCAATGGTTTTGTGTGAGTAAAATAAGGTTTTTTAAATGCTAATCCCTAACTATATATGGTCTATAACCTATGGTTTTTTCAGTGAATATATATACACACACAAACACAACTGTATAGTTGAAGTTGAAGCGTCATTGAATAAACACGCTCTATGGATTGAAGTGGCCTGGACATTGGTTTTGTTCGTGTGACAGAGAAACCGATCTGGTGGATATATGGATATATATATATATATATATATTACCTACTGGCGGTCGCCAGTAGGTATATATAGTTAGGATTTTTTCTCTATGGGATTTTTGAAAATTCTATGTCTAATAACTTTGGCGTTTGTGGACGGAATTGGCTGAAATTTTCAGGAAAATGGAACATTTTGTTTCTGAGCAGCCCCTGAAAATTTGGGGGGGGTTCGTCAAGGGGGGGCCGAGAAAAAAGGGGGGTCCCAAAACGTGTTTTTAACATTGAGTTTTCCATAGGGCGGTTTGCCTCACTTTTAGCCCGAACGGCTGAATGGATTTGCACGAAACTTGGCAAAATTGTAGGGACTGGTAGCCCGATGTGCCTTTGCTAGGTCTCAATATATGTGCTCCAGTGGATTTTGAGAAATTAACGTTCAAAAAAAGATATATATCTGTAACAGCGGACCAGGCAGCGCTCCGGTTCGCGGACTTTACGCGTTACGGAGCTTTGTGAAGCGAAGCTGATTGGTTCTCCGGCGTCTGTAAACATTCCAAACAGTCCGTAGCGGCCGCCATCTTGTCTCTCGGTAGGATCGAGAGACAAGAGGAGGCCAAAGCGAAGGGGCAAATGACCATAAGGGGGCATAGTAGATCCTCCCTGACCCTCTAGGTTTGATGTGGAGGTTTTAAAAGGGCCCCGCGGGGCAAAAAATAAATAAATAATAATAATCGAACGGCTGAATGGATTTGCACGAAACTTGGCAAAATTGTAGGGACTGGTAGCCCGATGTGCCTTTGCTAGGTCTCAATATATGTGCTCCAGTGGATTTTGAGAAATTAACGTTCAAAAAAAGATATATATCTGTAACAGCGCTCCGCTTCGCGTACTTTTCGCGTAACGGAGCTTTGCGAAGCTGATTGGTTCTCCGGCGTCTGTAAACATTCCAAACAGTCCGTAGCGGCCGCCATCTTGTCTCTCGGTAGGATCGAGAGACAAGAGGAGGCCAAAGCGAAGGGGCAAATGACCATAAGGGGGCATAGTAGATCCTCCCTGACCCCCTAGGGTTGATGTGGAGGTTTTAAAAGGGCCCCGCGGGGCAAAAAAAAAATATAATAATAATAATAATCGAACGGCTGAATGGATTTGCACGAAACTTGGCAAAATTGTAGGGACTGGTAGCTCGATGTGCCTTTGCTAGGTCTCAATATATGTGCTTCAGTGGATTTTGAGAAATTAACGTAAAAAAAAGATATATATCTGTAACAGCGCTCCGCTTCGCGGAGATAAAATTATCTCTGTATTACCTAGCTGTTGCTAACACCAGTTAGCGACCGCTAGTAGGAGATAGTGACCATCTTGGGCCCCACTTTGCATGTCAGTGATATTTATCACTAATGACATGCAAAGTGGGCATGCCAAGATGTTAGCGACTGGAAACAGTCGCTAACATCGCTATCTCCTATTACCAACTTTTGGAGATATTCGCGCTAAGCGCGAATATCTCCAAAAGCTACCACCTGCCCTGAGCAGTTCTTAGCCATGTTATCCAATGGGAGGTGGATAACATGGCTAAGAGCATTAGCTCGGTAATGCATGAATATCGCTGAGTTTTCAGCGATATTAATGCATTGCGGTCGTTTTTTATGGCATTTGCGATAAACCTTGATAATAGCAAGGTTTATCTGCGATAATTTCTGACGATGCTTAGCGGTAAAAAATTCGTTGCTAAGCATCGTTAGGGATAAATATCGCTTAACTTTGGTAATATGCCCCAACGTCTGAACGTTCGATTCGAAGGAAATCAGGAAGTGTTGAAAAACATTGTCTGCGCCATCTTGCCTTTTTTCAAATGCCACACTTTTGTCGTGCACGGCAGTCATTTTAGATGCCTTGACCAGACCCACTCTCTGCACGCTGTCGATCCTTAGCATGGCTCCCCACCCTCGCAAGCATCTCCCCCAGGCACTGGTCACCCTCGTTCTCTGTCTTATGCATGGGTAATAAACCTCTCCCCATCTGCGCTGCTCTTCCCTGAGAATCACACCCTGTGCCCGCCCGACACCTCCCTTTCGCCCTATTCACTACCGCACCCTCTGACACTCCTTTTCCTCTGTGTCCGATTGTCCAGGCCGGTCCTAGGCTATCAGCTAGCCCTGCAGATGTAGTTTATGGCCCCAGCTGTAAAGAATCACCCCTCTTCAAAGGAGTTATAGTAGATCAAGGCCCACACTCGATGAGATCCGTCACAGCACACGCGTTCCTACTATCTGAAAACCATCCTGTATTGTGATTGGGGAGGGGACCGAGCCTGAAGCGGAAGATTCCAGGGATGACTCTTTGTACATCAAAGTTTTTACAATTATGTGTCACATTAAAAATATATAGCACTCCAACAAAGTAGTAAGATTATAAAACTTTAATAACTTATAAATATATACAACAAAACAAAAACAGTAAAACATATAAACATTTTTAGGGAAAAACAACGAAGTAGCGGTCGGCTGTGCGAATAGTCCCAACGCAGCACAACGTCCAGATTTCTGGACGGCACCCAGGTGATGTTGCCTGGGTGCCGCACTGATTTCGGCATCCGGCGTGGGGCGTCGCGGGGGTGGGTCATCAGTAGCAAACTGTTGTGCGAATAGTTCCAAGGCAGCAGAACGATGGCACCAAGGTGATGTCCAGTAAGTTGCCGCACTGGTTTTGGTATCCTACAATGCTGCTCCGAATAACGGCGTGGGGCGCCCCGGGGGGGGGGGGGGGGAGGCGGCGTGAACGGGCCTCTCCAGGTGGAGTCTCGTCTGTTGTAGTGGGGCGCCCCTTTACCGTTTCAGTTGCCATTCCGTCCGCTTTTGGTCCACTGTGTCAAAAGCCGCAATTCAGCTGAGTTGCGCCCACTCTTGCGGTGCAGCGATAGGCGGCTGCCACAGGACTCTCAAAATGGCGGCAGGCTCTTTTCTTTTTGGGCCTGGTCCACTGAAATGGCCCTGGGACACCTTGGAAATCGGACGCTTGTCTGCTAGGTCTTGGACCCCATTCTCGAAAGCGTCCCCTCCGCCTTGAGGATTCAACAAAAGTTTTGGGGGCCCCCGACTCCTGCAGGCTTCTGGTGGGGAGCGGCTGCCATGATTGCTCGCGGAATGACCACGACGGAGCCACGAGATGGTGGTGCTTTCATGGTGACGCCAGCTTCAGTGTGAAACATCCAGAAACAAGGTGGAGCTTTCATCGTTTGGGAAAAAAAAAAGTTTTCATCCAATGAAAAGTGTTATTTTTAGGTCATATGATCAAGCCTTCCATCATTAGGAAACCAAAAGTAAAAATGAACCAATGAAAAGTTTTATAAACAAGTCACATGACCTGTTATGCGGCATAGGGTATAAAAAGCGTAGAAAATCCGTTGGCACGTGAGGCGGCGTCAGTAGCGGACCGATGTGCGAATAGGCCGAAGGCAACACAACGCGCCAAGAACCGTATGGCACCGAGGTGGTGTCCAGCAAGTTGCAGCACTGGTGTGGCCATCCTACAATGCTGAAAGTCGGCGTGGGGCGCCCCGTTGGCCTGTGAGTTCGCGTCAGTAGCGGACCGATGTGCGAATAGGCCGAAGGCAGCACAACGCGCCAAGATCCGGATGGCACCGAGGTGGTGTCTAGTAAGTTGCCGCACTGGTGTGGCCATCCTACAATGTTGAAAGTCGGCGTGGGGCGCCCCGTTGGCCTGTGAGATAGCGTCAGTAGCGGACCGATGTGCGAATGGGGCCAAAGGCAGCGCAACAATATTTTCGGAATAGAAGACACCACAAGGCGCTGAGATGCCAAGATCCGGATGGCACCGAGGTGGTGTCTAGCAAGTTGTGGCACTGGTGTGGCCATCCTACAATGGTAAAAGTCGGCGTGGGGCGCCCTGTTGGCCTGTGAGATGGTGTCAGTAGCGGACCGATGTGCGAATGGGGCCAAAGGCAGCGCAACAATATTTTCTGACTAGAAGACACCACAAGGCGCTGAGATGCCAAGATCCGGATGGCACCGAGGTGATGTCTAGCAAGTTGCTGTACTGGTGTGGCCATCCTACAATGCTGAAACTCGGCGTGGGGCGCCCCATTAGCCTGTGAGATGGCGTCAGTAGCGGACCGATGTGCGAATGGGGCCAAAGGCAGCGCAACAATATTTTCTGAATAGAAGACACCACAAGGCGCTGAGATGCCAAGATCCGGATGGCACCGAGGTGGTGTCTAGTAAGGTGCACTGGTGTGGCCATCCTACAATGCTGAAAGTCGGCGTGGGGCGCTCCGTTGGCCTGTGAGATGGCGGCAGTAGCGGACCGATGTGCGAATGGGGCCAAAGGCAGCGCAACAATATTTTTGGAATAGAAGACACCACAAGGCGCTGAGATTCGGTTAGCACCGAGGTGGTGTCTAGCAAGCTATGCAGCTGAGTTGCGTGCGCACTTGCGGCGAATAGGTCGAAGGCAGCACAACAATGTTTTCTGAATAGAAGACACCACAAGGCGCTGAGATTCGGTTACCACCGAGGTGGTGTCTAGCAAGTTGCTGCACTGGTGTGGCCATCCTACAATACTGCTCCGAATAACGGCGTGGGGTGCCCGAAGGGGGGGGGAGGCGGCGTGAACGGGCCTTCCTAGGTGGAGGCTCGTCTGCTGTAGTGGGGCGCCCCTTTACCGTTTCAGTTGCCATTCAGCTGAGTTTTGGCCGCTCTTGATGCTACAGCGACAGGCGGCTGCAACAGGACTCTCAAAATGGCGGCCTGTTCTTTGGATTTGGGCCTGGTCCACTAAAATGGCCCTGGGACACCTTAGAACTCGGACGCTCGATTTTTTTTTCCTTTCCTCTACATGCAAAAAAAGGTAAATGCCCGGTACGTTATACGCTTCATCTGCCACGATGTACTCGCCAGAGGAACCGAAAAAAAATATAGTTATGGTAACTATACCATGCATCGTCATATGGAGAGGTGGCACCAATTAATTATAGTGCTGCATAAAAGAGAGATTTGGAGGAGAACCCCCGACCTGCCAGTACATTCATCAAAGAAGTGGCACTGACAGCATCAGAGGCAAGGGAAACGGTCCCAAATATTTAGAAGAACTTTGGAAAGATTAAAATGACATGTTTAGATTGTGGCAAATTAATTTCATGTGGACAGATGAGTGTTACTCTATAAATACAGCATATGAACATCATCATAGTCGATGGTTGGTAGAGACATTTTGACTATATCCTGGACCTGCCCGTCCTCGCCCAAAATGGCGCCGGAATAAATGGGACTCGTAACTCCTTGTTGTGTACTGGTTGCAGAACCTTGAAATCACGAGATACGTATGCAGTTTTGAAGCACATGGCGGGCGGGGACGAGAATTGATTGAGTATTTCGACATCCCTATTGATATTAAGTTCTGATGTGTTATTGATTACTGTACTATTGAAAGTTCGAATTAACGTCGCGCATGGTACTTGCCCGCAAATGTATATCTAGATAATTTTATTGTAACTGGCCCTGTCGTATTTTAATTATAAAATGTACGTCCACCGATTCCGCAACTGTTAGACACCTTAGTTCTTGCAACCTAATGGCCCGCCCGTTACGTTCCTCTACAGTGTAAATGTCTACTCATCATATACGATTACAGTTTGCTCCGTGGCCGGCCCACGTGGTTATAGGCTCGTATTTGTATAATGAAATTTTCACAATAAAGGTTTTTAAAAGAAAACATGGTAGTAGTATATACACTGGTAACGTTTTTAATAATAGTCACTGTTTTAGAATCATTAAAAGGCAAGTGAAATAAAGCAGACCAATTACATGAAGGGTAAAAGGTATAATACGCAGGAACGCAGTAAAGATAAATGGTCAAGGGCTGTTGTGTTTTCTACTCCTGCAACATAAAGTGATCGATAAGAATCTCATATTCAGGCGTATCGGCGACTAAGACAGCAGGTCGACCCTCTTTTGCTCAACGGCTCCGTCATGGGACGAAGAAACGCCCTTTTTCTCGAAAAAAGAATATATTTTACTTGCAGGACAGTTGTAAATTTTCCGGGAAAGTACATTAGCCTGGAACATTATAACATATATTTAAGAAAAAATAATGTTCGGAAGTAATAAAAAGCGTAATTTTTTAGGTCATATGACCAAGCCTTTCATCATTAGAATAAGAAAAGTAAAATGAACCAATGAAAAGTTTTATTAACAAGTCACATGACCTGTTATGCTTACGTTACGCGCTGCGCGTCGCGCCCCGGATGACTTCCGGATGCGCTAACGCGGCGCGTCATATGACGCATTACGCGACAACGCAGGTCCAGAATATAGTCAAAATGTCTCCACCAACCAGCGGTCGGAACACAACCCCTTTCAGCAGGCTAAATAGTTCTGTTAAATGACAACAGAAGGGACAGGCAACAAGAACCATCAGTCAAAGAGGGGAGGGCTAGTTCTTCTCTACCGGGTTACATTGGGGCGCTACCGGAACTGATCGAATTGGTAGTCTACAGTGTTTCTGGATGTTTCAGACTGAAGCTGGCGTTAGCATGAGAGCACCACCTTTTCGTAGCTCCGTCGTGGCCATTCCGCGAGCAATCATGGCAGCCGCTCTTTATCGTTATTTTGGGCGGGGTGGGTGGCGGAGCCGAGCTGTATTGCAGCCATCATGGTGTGGAGTTCAGTTCATCTCACTAGTTTCGTATTTGTCATGAGGGGTTGTTCTTAATGTTTCTATTTTAGCGAGGTCAAAAAGAGATCCCATTAGTGGCCTACTGATTTTGCTCGATTCCTTTAGTTTTTTTACACGATTTTTCGTTATCTGCAAAGACTAAACAGAGTATTGCGACTCTGTGTTTGTTTGTAAATAGAGAATGAACCAAAGAGAACCAATTCTAAAACAGTAAATGCTTGGATAACAATCAATCAAATGGAGAGAGAAGCAGGCACGACGTATTACAACGGGGGCAAAGGCCTGCATTAACTACCTTTCACTATCTGCAAAGAGAGAGTACTCCTAATAGAAATGAGGGGGGGGGCAGCATTCAAAGCAGATCAGTGTGCATAAACACGAAAATGTTTTTACTTACCACGTACTTGACATTCGACAGCTTATGATATTTGCTATTAAAAAACCATTGAAATTCACTGAAAAAACCATAGGTTATAGACCATATATAGTTAGGAATTAGCATTTACAAAACCTTGAAAATTCACTGAAAAAACCATAGGTTATAGACCATATATAGTTAGGAATTAGCATTTACAAAACCTTGAAAATTCACTGAAAAAACCATAGGTTATAGACCATATATCGTTAGGAATTAGCATTTAAAAAACCTTATTTTACCCACACAAAACCATTGAAATTCCATATATAGTTAGTTGCACTAACTATATATCGCGCACCCGCAATCCACTGCTGATGATGTCACATATTACATCATTCATGACATGGTCAGTGACATCACTGATGACATCACTGATGACATCTCAAATGACATTCCTAACGATATATGGTCTATAACCTATGGTTTTTTCAGTGAATTTTCAAGGTTTTGTAAATGCTAATTCCCAACTATATATGGTCTATAACCTATGGTTTTTTCAGTGAATATATATATAGATATATATATATATATATAGGTATATAGATATATCCAATACGCCGTATCTCCTTCGTGAACTAACACACCACGGCCCCTTATGCTTTTAAGCAGGATTAATACCTGGCAAATGCAACAACGCGTTTCGGAGAACCAGTCTTCTTGATAAGGAGACTTGTTTTCTGAAAGGCGTCAAGATATAGATATATATATATATATATATATATATATATATATATATATATATATATATATATATATATATATATATATATATATATATATATATATATCCAACAATACATTATTTCTTCAACAATATGCGATCTCTTGCGCCTCAGTAGAACCGAGGCACAAGAAATCAGTCAAACAAGTGCGCAAAACGCAAAAAGGGGGTATGGTAGAAACACACTGACCCGGCCACGGAAAAAAAAAACGAAGCGTGGCCTCCTGCACTTCGTTGCTATTTAGCCCCTGGGTGGGCCAAGTCCCAGGAGCGATATTTTAATTGTAATACGAGGCCCAGAGGGGCCTCCCAGCCCCGGGGACCGCCAACCCCCGGGGCTTTGAAAAAACAGTGGTGGGGGGGCTCAAAGGCCCCCCAAGCCCCTGGGACCACCACCCCCGGGGCTTTAACAATATATTTGCGGTGGGCTTACACCCCCACCACAGCCCCGGGGACCACCACCTCCCCGGGGCTCTAAATATTAAAATAGAGGGGTCCACGACGTACCCCCCAGCCCCGGGGACCACCACCTACCCGGGGCTTTAGGAATGTTGGGAGGGGGGCCGAAACTCCCCCTCCTGGAGCCCTGTCATGGCCCTGGGGACCGCCACCCCCAGGGGCAGGCTCCTGTAGTGTCCCGGGGTGCCCACCCCCGGCACACTGCTGTTTGCTATGGCAGGGCGGGAGCATCGCGGCTCCCGCCCTGCCATAGCAAACTGCTTTGGTTTTTGGAAGAGAGAGGAGGAAACCTGCTCTCTCTTCCAAAAACCAAAGACGATTGCTTTTCCACATGGGGAGCTGCATCTTAGCGGCTCCCCATGTGGAAAAGCAGTGCCGGCTCCCGAAGGACACGGGGAGCCGGCAGGACCGTGAAGGGATTGGGGGCCCCCCCCCGCGGTCCCCAACGGAGAGGGCCAGCCCCGGGGGATGGGGTCCCCGGGGCTAGAAGTGGCCCGGGAGGGGGGCCACGTGGCCCCATCCTCAAATAAAAAAATAAATAAAATAAAAACAAATGCCAGCCGGGGGGGATGGGGTCGCCAGGGCCATAAGTGGCCTGAGGAGGAGGGCAACGCAGCCCCCCTCCAAAACAAAGGCCATGCCTGGGGGGATGGGGTCCCCGGGGCAGATTATGCCTTGGGAAGGGGGGGCATGTTTTATTTTTTTTAATTCAGGAAAAGAAAGGGGGCCACACAGCCCCCTTCATAAAAATAAAAAAAGACAGACATTGTGCCGAAGGCCCCGCCCCCTCCTTGCAGCACTCGGCAAACGTGCCCCCAGCACATTTGCAGATGGAGAACTAATTCCCCTTGAATACTGGAGGTCCCTGGGGGCCAACTAGCCCACCAGTAACCTCCAGTATGTGCCAGGGAGCTGCGTTGCAGAGAGGTGTTGTGAGGCCATGCCCCTTTTTACACCTCTCTGCAACGCAGCTCTGTGGCGCCTAATGGAGATACCTTGTGGCCTAGTTGCACCCCAGGGTTCAAGGGGAGTTAATCCCCAAACTTAAAACGCGCCACTGGGCGCGTCTGCACAGTGGTAAAGGGCCTGAGTTGACATGTTTGCAAACACACCCTGTTGCGCGGTTTACGTTGGGGAATTAATTAGGAAGGAGTAGGTAATGTATGAAAACAATCTACTGTGCACACTGGTTACTGTATGAAGGAGTTTTACTGAAGATGGTGTTTATCAAACACTGATATTTATGCCCAGTAGTCTGAGAAAAGCTGTACGTAGCGTTAAGGCTCATCTAAATTCCCTACTACGGACAGCAATCATCTGAGATAGACGTCAGAAAGTAGAGCCGAGTCCCACACCCGACTACACAAACCTATCAATGCAGAAAGAGGTCTCAGCAGAGAGGCCAGTTCCTCCACACACCCTACTATGCACATCCGTCCTGATGTGGTTCCTGAAAGCACTTTAAAGAGCTTTCAGGAACCACTGGCTCACCCTCAAGTCCACCAACCAAAACTAGTGAAGACTATAAACCTACCTCCTTGAAACTACTCTTTGTAATGCCACACCACCAAACCCATGTGGACTGCCTATCAGACGGGGTGCATCTTAGACCAAGACGTGGTTCCCTTGATTAAAAGTGCCTTTTCTACTCTGGGCGCCCGCCATCCTTCCCTGAGGCGGTGCGAGTGTCACATTGCTTAGCTGAATTTTGGGGAGCCTTTGGTTACCAACACCACCTGAGTTTGTTTGAGATGGGCTTGATCTGCCCTTCTGGTGATGCTCTTCGTGAGACTTTCTGTACACGCCATACCCGTAAACCAGCCTCCTCCTAATCTCTCAGGGTCAGAGAGGCCAATGTTCAGTAAAGGCTGGCACAGCTATGGAAAAGAATTACAGAAAATGGGCTCCTGCATGATGTAGTTACAAAGCAAGTTACATAAAGTCCACTACTACTCTTCACCAGCCGTAGAGTGAGTTCAATGAGGCATCCACAAATTCTTCCCAAGATTAGCGAGGGTTTTTTCTTTTGTAGTGCCCTGAACCTCCCAATTAATATTTTGAGAGCTAACTGTGCCAGCTTTGTGTACAACCATGAACAAAGCCCAGACCACATCGAGCAGCGAAATAACAGGGAGGAAGAAGCTAAATCATGTTAATGGAGCGTGTGGGTCTGAGGGCAGCCCAGCAACTCGAGGCTCCTCCTCAGCTGAAAAACAGGCTCTCCCCACACTGGCAATATATATTATAAACAGAATAATAGTGTCAGCACGCACATACTATTTATTTAATACACAGTCAACCATGTTATAAGTGCATTTGATAAATAACCATATTAATGTGAATTTAAGTAACTGCAAACAATACACATGATATGTGACTCATCAGAATGCAGTACTGCAAGAATTACAAAACAGCTAATGTCTCATATATACGTTTATATATATATATATGTTATGTTAAAAAAACATTTCTAAAGCGCAACAGCTGCCCCAACAAAGGAGCGTCCCGGCACTACTGAGTGGAGACTGGAGAGTTGGCTACTGATGACACACTACAGGACTAGACCATAGGAAAGAGAAAGGTCTTAATCTCCTTCCTAAATGCCAAGTACCACGGATATGAACTGGCAGAGTGTTCCACAGTCTTGCGGCTTTATTTCTGAATGATCTTCCTCCTGCCCTAGTTTTTTTCACCCGCGGGACAACCAATAGATTTTGACCACAGGAACGAAGCTGGCGCCCAGGAACATAGGGTTGAACCAGATCTGACAAAATCTCGGATGAGGCTAGTTTCCATGCCTTGAACACCATACATAGAGCCTTAAACTCTATGCGATTGGCCATAGGCAGCCAGTGTAGGCGTCGAAGTGCATTAGATGCTGAACTGGATCTACGCAGACCCAGTAGCATTCTTGCCGCTGTGGTCTGCACTCTCTGCAGCCTAGCAATCTCTGCCTTATTGGCCCCCAAATAAAGCACAGAGGCATAGTCCAGGCGAGACAAAATTGTCGCATGCACAATGGTCTGTCTGGTAGTAGGATCAAAGAATTTAAGGATGGGCTTAAGCCCAAGAAGTAGCCCAAAACACGACCCTGCAACCTTCTTAGTCTGGGTCTGATAATTAAGAGCACTGTCCACCCAGACTCCAAGGTATATGTATGTGTGTATATTTCAGAATACATTAGTTTAAAATAAAAATAATGACTAAGGAGTTTAAAACACTTACTGCAAAGTCAGCGCCTGTGCTTTTCCTGATGTCATCCACGGAAAGTCCTTCCCAGAGTTCAATTAGAGTCAGCCCCTTATTTTTGTCAACATCAAAAACAGCCTGGAAAAGTGAAAATGTAATTAATCGGTAAGAATTGGTTATTGCTAAAGGTAATTTGCCCAATATCGCTTTCCGTTCCATTTTCACAAATAACCTTAATCTGTGTTAAAAGGATAACAGTAACAGATGGAAACGCGCATCGTAAATTGCTTAACGACAACAATTTCTAAAACTGGCTGAAAATATAATTGAAGCAATGAAAGCGAGAGGATGTGATTTCCATATGAAGCAGTAAAGTGGAAACAAGACTCAAGACTTCTTTTCTAAATATAAGAGACCACAAGCGCTGCTATGATAGATGATTCTGAATATTGATAAAATAGGTTTTACTACAAATTTCGATCCGTTCCTACTTTGTGCATTCTCTCTCTCTCCGCCCCCGACACCCTCCCCCATTCCCCAGGCTTCAAAGATGCACATTAGGGCCCAACGTCTAATACATCGAGAAGCAAAACAATTCCCCAAAAAATAACATATGGTTCAATCTTCATACCATAGTTTAGCCATTTCTAAGCGAAGTAAATATCAACAGTTTAATATAAATCAAATTATCTATCTCCGAAGAACAGAAGGCGAAGCAAGTCATGCTTAGATTGAAACCTATGAACCTGAAGAACAAATTACTTTATTTCAGTAAGGCCTTATCAGGACGCACATTAATTACCTTAGTATCATCCCCTGGCGATAAACTGGATCTGAAAAAATTTCTGGAGCAGTTCCCCTGTGAGCTAGTAGGTGCTGTCATTTGGCTCTGCATGGCGTCATCCGCGCTAGAATTGACGTGCACAGTGTTTATAAGGCACTACCCCGGCGCGCTGATGTCAGTTACTTTTCACAACTTTCCACCCCAGAAGCACAGATCCATGAAGTTCACTGTCCACTCATGTGGACACTAATGCCCTGAAAGGGGAAAGCCCTGTCCCTAGAAATCGTTGTATACCAGGGAGGGCGGGGGGGGCAGTAAGATACCAGCTGCGTTCGGTAATGGGTGTACCTGCAGGGCGGTGACGTGGGGAGGGGTAGGGGCAGGGTGGGGGGTAGTAATTTATGGATTACGGAGCTTTAC
Organism: Lissotriton helveticus; assembly: GCF_964261635.1. NCBI lineage: Eukaryota > Metazoa > Chordata > Amphibia > Caudata > Salamandridae > Lissotriton > Lissotriton helveticus. The sequence continues at coordinate 388,811,470 of NC_136059.1, forward strand.
AGGTAAGTAATTATATAAATAAATAAAACTAATTTTGTTGTGTGCACTGCATCCCCAAATGCGATGCAATGCGCGCAACAAAATGTAAAGCTCCGTAATCCATAGATTACTACCCCCCACCGCGCCTCTCCCCCCCCTCCACGTCTCCGCCCTGCAGGTACCCCCATTACCGACCGCTGCTGTAAGAAACATGTGGCTAGACAGAGTCTCTACCAGAAAAGGAGTTAACGGTGATATGTAACTTGTTCATCTGACAGACTTCTGGCCACAGAATCTTTCCCTTAGAATATATACCCAAGCAATACCTCCCAAGAGTGAAGCTGATCCTCTTCCTTAGAGGTATGAGGCGGGGTATAAAAAGTAGGCAGCATGGTGGACTGGCCTACGTGAAAGAGACTGACCACTTTCGGGAGAAAATAAGCCCTAGTAGAAAGCAGCAGGTTGTCTGGAAAGATATTTAGGTGAGGGTGCTTGGATGACGAGGCCTGAAGCTCAAGGACCCTTTGGGCAGTTGTTACTGTCACCAGGAAGGCCGCCTTGATGGTAAGAAGCCTAAGAGGACAGTTATGCAAGAGCTCAAATAGAGCGCACATCCGGAATGTCCAGATCAGATTAAGGTCCTACTGAGGCCTTATGAAGAAAGGAGGAAACATATGTTGCAAACCTTACAGGAACCTTTGTACAATAAATGATTGGAAGAGGGAAAGTTGGTCAGGCAGCTGCAGAAAGTCAGATCCAGCTGAAAGGTATCCTTTAACTGTGTCTAGAGTAGAGTCCTGCTAGGCAAGGGAAAGAACAAACAGGAGAACCTGAGAAAACGGAGCAGAAAGAGGGTCAACTTGTTTCTCTCCACATCATGCAACAATCTTGCCCCAACGGCAGGCATATGCCATTTTGCTGGAGGGACACCTGGTGTCAGAATAACATTACAGACTTTGGGCGGAAGGTCAAAAACTGTCAAATGTTGCAGCTCAATCTCCATGCAAGAAGACTGAGCATTGACAGGTTCGGGTAGAGAACCCTCCCCGGCTGCGGTGACAGAAGATCCTCCTGAATGGGCAGGCTCATCGGATGACTGATGGCCATGCTCAACAGCTCAGGATACCAGACTTTCTGTGCTTAGTCTGGAGCCACAAGGACGACTTGGGCCCAGTAGTACCTGATATTCTTGAAATCTCTGGCCAGCAGTGGTATGGGCAGAAAGGCGCACAGGAGGCCTGAGCTCCACTTGAGATGAAAATCGTCTCAGAGTGAGAGCAGTCATGGAAACTCCATTGTGCAGAACTGCTGACATTGTACGTTCTCCTCAGTTCCAAACAAGGCTCTCCCCACTGCTGAAAGAGACCTTGCACCTTCAGACGATCTGCAAAACCCACAAGTTCGATGTTAAAAATCTGCCACGGGGGGCCAGGTGAATGTGGACCCTGCCTCCCACTGGCTACCCATGATGGTAAGAGGGCAGACTATAAGGGTTTGGAGGCTGTGGCTGCCAGGAGAATGGTGAACTGGTCAGACCCACGGGGTCTGTGTGTAATGCTTCTCTGGCCACACAGAGGCTGAGAAGTGTGCGCGCCATGGTGGCTGGTTGGATAAAGATGTGGCTGAAAGCCCCTTCCATTGCTGCAAAAGGCAGCTTGAGAGTAAAGACCTGGCCATAGCCCTGCTGTCCTCAAAGTGCTCCAGCCCTGAATCTGCCATGTTTCCCAGGAGAAGGGAGCCATCTAATGGCATGTCCATAAGTGATGTTTGGATATCACTTGGACGTGGAAGTTAGCAGTCCTCAAATAGGCGTGGTGCCATAGGGCCACTGTCAACTAAGCTGCTCTGCCCAGTGCGTCAGCGGTGTCCAGTCCACCTATAATGATTAACTTTGCTGCATCCCTCTCATTGGCAACAGCCTGGGAGACCATGGCCCAGGCCTCCTCCTGAACCACTATCAGCATTTGCGCAACTGTATCCCACAGAGTGGGAGAATAGTGGCCCAAAAGGCATGCAGTGTTCACAAACTGCAGTGCCAGGGTGGTGGAAGAATACGTTTTCTGGCTTAAGTTGTCCAGCCCCATGGATTCCCTAGCGAGTGGTGAAGTTTGGAATGCCCTAGGATTTATGTGCGAAGTGGAGGCTTGGACCATCAAGCTCTCTGGGGTAGGGTGTTCTATTAGGAATTTGGGGTCCCTTGTAGTGGGCAGAGGCGGCTGGTTATTGTCCTGTTTATAGGAGACACTGTGTTGGCCTTACCTGGTTCCTTTCAAGTTAATGAAGTTCCGGGACTCTTCCCAGATGTCCTTCCAAAGCTGAGAGGAATTACATACCCAACACCCAGGTCTTCCTACCAAAAGGCCTAAATCATTTTTTCTAGTCTAATAGCAGGTTTCAACCCCATTATGGGACAGCATTGTAAGAGTCATGTTGCTGACAGGGTAATGCCAGTTAGCATAGTGTACTGGAGGTTCACACAGACAAAGTCTAACTTTTCAAACGTTACTTGTCCTAAATTCTTTAAAAAAACATCTGGCTACACCAGTAAATGGGATCTTTACTCAATAGTAGTTGAATCATTTCTGTAGCCTATCCCTAACCTGGGTTAGCAGATATAATCAAAAATGTCAGTTTAAATGAAATAAAAGACGCTTTTATATAGCGCATGGCTACCCGGAGGCATCCCAGCGCTGCAGCGGGTGCTTGAGGGGGGAGGGTTTAAGGGAACAGCCACATTTTCAGTTGTCTGCATAATGCCAGATGGTTAGATTCCTTACAAATAGGGAGCTGTAGGAAGGTCCAGAGCTTAGCAGTATTGTAAGAAAAAAGACGGGCACCTGTTCTGGGCATTTTGATTCAGAGTACTTCCGCCAGGTGAAGCTCATCCGAGCGAAGTCGTCTAGTAGCCTTATATGGTTTAACCAGATTTTTGGTGCTAGGTGGTCCTTTTCCTTGCAAGGACTTGTGCGTGATGCAGAGGGCTTCAAAATGTATTCTCTCCTATACCGGGAGCCAGTGAAGGGAGCGTAGGGCAGGTTTTGCTGAGCAGCGTTTTTTTGTGCCCGTGAGCAGTCTGGCTGCCACGTTTTGCACGGTTTGCAGTTTAGCAACCACTGAGTTAGGAGCACCTAAGTAGAGAGCGTTACCATAATCCAACCTAGAGAGGATTAGGGCCTGGATCAGTAGCTTTCTTGAGTGGCAGGGTAGTAGAGGGAGTATTTTGCGGGTCGTTCTGACCAGCCCGTAGCAGGCGGCAGCAGTCTTCCTTGCTTGGGCTCTGAAAGTAAGATCTTGGTCTAGCCAGATTCCCAAGCTTTTTACCTCCTTCTTAGGCACTGGAGCTGGGCCCATACAGATTGGCCACATAGTACTCGAGTTGAGGCTTGCTTGGTTGCCCAGCAACATGAGCTCAGTGTTATCACCATTGAGCTTCAGGTGAGATGAGCTCATCCAGCTGGCGACTTCCTTGAAGCAGGAGCACAGATCCGTGGGCAACTGTTCCGCCTGGTTCAGTGCCATGAACAGCTGAGTGTCATCAGCATATGTGACTATGTGGATTCCAAAGGGGGCTACGATATCTGCTAGAGGGGCCATATACATATTAAAAAGGGTGGGGCTCAGGGATGAGCCCTGGGGAACTCCACATTTCATTGGGAAAGGATAGGATAAGGCATTGCCTTTAAATACCTGGAAGTATCTTTCTACCAGGAAAGATTGTAGCCATGATAAGGTTGTGACTGTCACTCCCACCCTTTTGAGACGGTGAACCAAGGTGCAGTGGTTTACCTTGTCAACAGCTGCACTTAGGTCCATGAGGATGATGGCCGAGGATCATCCAGAATCAAGAATCTTTCTTAATTCTTCCACTACCGCTATCAGTGCGGTTTCGGTGCCTTGACCGGGGCAAAAGCCTGTTTGTGAGGGGTGGAGCAGTTTATGGGTCTCCAGGTGAGCAAAGAGTATGCTATTGACATATTTTTCCGCGATTTTACTGATTCCGGGGAGTAATGAAATGGGGCGATAGTTGCCCAATTCGGGCGGATTCAAGTGTGTTTTTTTTAATAAAGCTTTCCCCATTGCTTTTTTACAATCATGGGGGACTGTGCCCGATGCTAATGAGGCATTGATTACATTGGTGATCGGAAAAGCGACAGTGGGTGCTACCAGCTTCAAAATGTTAAGATGTGCCGGGTCGAGGGGTGACCCACTCTTGACCGAGGCTAGAATAGGGAGGAGTGATTCCTTAGTAAGTGGATTGTATAATTCTAGGAGGTGGTTATTCTGATGTTCTGGGTCAGAGAGCTTGGGTATGTGCTCATTGTCTATTTGTGGGAGATATCCGAGGATATTTTGGATTTTAGTGGAAAAAGATCCCGCTAATTCTTTGCATCGACGTCCGGACAAGTCAGGGGCCACCGGAGGGTCAGGGACTTACAGGAGTTTTTTAGCGATCCAGAATATTTCTCTAGAGGAATTAGAGGATGCTAAGATCTTTTCCGCATAGTAAGCGGCCTGAGCTGCTTTTATTTCTGTTTTGTATGATGCAATATATTACCTATATTCAGATTTCTGGTCTATAGAGAAGTCTTTCCTCCATCATCTTTCAAATCTTTTACACTGTTTCAACAGACGTAGCTTGGGGGTGAACTATTGGGATTTATTAGGTCCGTCTGTTTTTAATATTGTTTTTCTGGGTAGTACTGCATCGAGTGAGTTCTCAATCCAAGAGGAGAACTTTCTGTTCACTACGGAGGGATCGGCGTCATAATTGGGTTTGGTTGATTCGAGTTTGCAGGTCCAGTCCTCTACCGACAGTTTGGGCCAGGGATGAATTTGGGTGTGTGTTGCTAGCGAGTAAGAACCCGTGATAGGTGGATGCCAGGAGAAAGGGACTAAAAAGTGGTCCGACCAAGGGATAGGGATGGGATCATTCCCTTTTAGTTCACCTATACTTGAAAAAATAGGATCAAGGAGATGTCCCTTAATACGTGTTACTTGCTGCACCTTTTGGTTCAGTTGGTAAGCTGCAAGGTCATGGGCTAGGTCAGGGGCCGACCTGTTCAAGGGATCGTCAAAATGTAGATTAAGGTCTCCAAGAAGGGTAAAATTAGTCGAGGTCCTAGCAAGGTTTAAGACTGTTTCCAGTAAAGAACTGCAGAATTGTCCCTGTGCTCCGGGGAAGCAGTATATGAGAATGCCTACAAGTGTAAGTGAGGAGATAAATTCAATGGAAAAATGCGCATTTTGGCAATCTAATAAAGGGCTGTACAGAATGCGTCAGATCAAATGGTTTTTATGAATGATTGCGATCCCACCACCTTTCCCGCTTGTTCTATCTAGACGCTGAATCAAGTAGCTGCGGGGGGCTGGGAGGGGGGGGAGTGAGGGCTTGTACAATGTCAGGATCTGAACTTGGGGATAGCCAGGTCTCTGTGAGAAACAGGACGTCCGGTTATGTATCTTGTAGTAGCATTGAAATTTCCGTAGTGTATTTGGGCAGGGATCTACAGTTAAGCATGACCAAATTGAAAAAGTTCCCTGCCAGGTGTGTGGGGGGAATGGGGGGTTGAGTAGCTAGTGAAGAAAATTCATATGGGCTGTGTGTACAACTGTCCTGCGACTTCTCAAGAAAGATAGAATGGATGCCTATTGGCTCTGGGGCTTTATTCAGTTGTTTTAGTTCTTCCCTTATGTAGCGGAAAAAGGTTGATGGTAAAGGGACAGGGGTACTGGCCCCTGAGACCGGTCGGGCGCGGACAGGCGCAGACGGGCTTGCCTTTGGCACGCCGGCAGCGCGCCCGCTTCGCACGTCCGCTGCGTGGTCACGTCATCAGGCGCTTTTATATGCGTCCGTGGTTCAGCGTGTTCTGACAACTAGACCTCTGACCCGGCGCATGCACACTAGTGCCTCTCCCCTGAGCTTTAACACAGCTCCCCAGAGTAAGAATAGTCAATTGTTTTCAAAACGATGCAACACAGTTAAAACCAATTTGAGCAGCAAGATCAAATGCAATTTTTAAAAGAACGATCTAGCGAGCTCCAATGTATAACAGTGAAAATAGGTTTTGGGGGGCTAGTCCATTGTAAATTTCATTTAAACAAATTGTGTTGTTTTCAATCAAAAACATGATGCAATAGCTGCAAAGATAATATCAACACAAAATGTTTGTGTGTACTACTTTTAAATAGAAGGCACTGTACCTTTTTTAATATTTAAAAGCAGTGTTTTCCCCCCATTAACAGGGTTACTTTTACAGTTCACCTGCAGGTTTAAATGCTACAGAAATCTGCCTATACATATAAGCTGTGAGCCTTGTTGTCTTTTCCAACCTAGTAGAAGGCACAAGTGCTACAGTCCACAGCTGGCACTTAACTTTCTATGCCACTGGTGTGTTTTCCTGCACCATATGTTATGGCCTTACTGGAAAGTTAAATGTACCAATTGGGGGTTAGCCTATTTTACCATATGTTAGAGCCAGAGCATATACACTGGAGACTAGACAGCAATACCCCACTGTGTAGAGTTTAAAAGCCAGTAATACCAGTCAGCAGAAAATAGGGGCGATTTTGCAAAAAGAGGGATTTCCTCACACTTTGATAACAAACCCCTCAAATGAAGAGGGCAATATTGTGATAAGGCCCAGAAAAAAAGTACGCAATAGAGGCAATGAACCAACTTAACAACCAAGAATTTTACATGAGAATTTATTTGAATGACCACAATGAACTGACTGGCACCAATTCTTAATCCAGTGGAGGGATCAGGGAATACTAATGTGTGAAAAGTGGCCTCAAACCTGGCACAAGTTTCATGAGCAAGGGGCCCACAGCTCAACATTCATGGACCCGTGTTGACACATTTGCAGGTGCAGTGAGTACGAAACTAGGATTTGCAGACCCCAAGATGTGGAAGGTTTAACATGGCTTGACAAGCCGAATATCGTTAGCAAATCCAAAGGCAGGGTTTATTGATATATGGGGGTCTACGGATATATGGGTATTCATGTCAGGTTAGGTGCAGGATCTGGTTTTAAGTTAACCTGCGATGGACAGAGGCTATTAGGATAGTGGGTTAGTCACCTGCAGTGCATGAGAGGGGCAATTGCTAAGGTTAACAATAACTGGTGAACTTCAGTAGTGTTTAGATTGTGATGTGTTACAATAACTGCACTTTGTGTGTTATTCTACAGATTTGAGTTTTATAAAATACTTTTAAATGTGACCAAGACCTTTGTAAGTACAAATGCATCCACAATCTTCCGCACAACTTTGTAAACTTTGCAAATTATAATAAAGGGTTAATTTAGATCTCTGTGTGCCACACTTACTATGTGGATATTGCAAATATAGAATATGTAATGGGTAGCTGTTTAAAATGGGCTTATATTGCCACTGACTCTTTTTCAGGTGACATAGATATACCACAAGAACAAAACTTAGTGGTTTATAAATGTCACCTGAATCTAGAGTTGGCAATTTACGACTACATTACAGGTTACTCATCATGTATTTCTGTCGTCCAATTTTAAATGTAAATCACATTGTAACTAAATTAAAACCATGCATGCTAAAGCGTGCCTTTCTTTTGAGGTAAATTGACACTAATTAGAAGGTTTAAGAAGGCATATGGAAATAGAAAATAAAATGCAATGTAGGACTTTTTGCTGACGAGGTTCTGTTTGAAATCTTTATTTTCACACAAAAACGATTAATAACTCCATTAGACCTGCTTTCACTGAAATACCAGCGATGAGACCAATGGCAGACATTCAGTAATAAAAGCCTATTCAAAACATAGATATATTTTATTTCATTCTTCTGCAATTTAGCTCCTTCCATTCTCCCTTGCACATCATGGTTGGTGCACCAATGACAGCAGAGAACACTGGACGTAGTATATATATATATATATATATATATATATTACCTACTGGCGGTCGCCAGTAGGTATATATAGTTAGGATTTTTTCTCTATGGGTTTTTTGAAAATTCTATGTCTAATAACTTTGGCGTTTGTGGACGGAATTGGCTGAAATTTTCAGGAAAATGGCACATTTTGTTTCTGAGCAGCCCTTGAAAATTTGGGGGGGGTTCGTCCAGTGGGGGCCGAGAAAAAAGGGGGGTCCCAAAACGTGTTTTTAACATTGAGTTTTCCATAGGGCGGTTGGCCTCACTTTTAGCCCGAACGGCTGAATGGATTTGCACGAAACTTGGCAAAATTGTAGGGACTGGTAGCCCGATGTGCCTTTTGTAGGTCTCAATATATGTGCTCCAGTGGATTTTGAGAAATTAACGTTTAAAAAAAGATATATATCTGTAACAGCGGACCGGGCAGCGCTCTGGTTCGCGGACTTTTCGCGCAACGGAGCTTTGTGAAGCGAAGCTGATTGGTTCTCCGGCGTCTGTCAACATTCCAAACAGTCCGTAGCGGCCGCCATCTTGTCTCTCGGTAGGATCGAGAGACAAGAGGAGGTCAAAACAAAGGGGGAAATAACTATAAGGGGGCATAGTAGATCCTCGCTGACCCCCTAGGTTTGATGTGGAGGTTTTAAAAGGGCCCCGCGGGGCAAAAAAAAATAATAATAATAATAATTGAACGGCTGAATGAATTTGCACGAAACTTGGCAAAATATTAGGGACTGGTAGCCCGATGTGCCTTTGCTAGGTCTCAATATATGTGCTCCAGTGGATTTTGAGAAATTAACGTTCAAAAAAAGATATATATCTGTAACAGCGCTCCGCTTCGCGTAACGGAGGTTTGCGAAGCTGATTGGTCATTCTGTCACTGGGCTATAGTTGGGCTACATCTGGCTGATATTTGGGCTACATTTGTTTTTTTGTGTGTCTGGCGGCCATCTTTGGGCTACATTGGGCTACATTCGGCTAATTAGCAAATAGCTCATCGCAAACTAGGAATGGTAAAGAATCGCTATTTATTCCTTAAAGTTCGCTATTTAGGAAATGCAAAAAACTTTGATGATATATATGGCGGTTCATCTCTAACAAGATAAGAAGCATAGGGATACATTTATGATGACTGGCGCATCACCAGGGATGTGTTAGTCATTCTGTGCCGCTGTTCCGTCACCTATGGTGTGCTGCATTTACAATGCGGCGCATCATGGGGCAAAAACAGCACAGATGCGTGATGTATCTGTGCCGTAAAGGTGGCGCATTGCTGGAGTTGTATCGCAAGTGTGATGAAGCTCCAGCAAGGGTCGGGGGTGCCCCTGTCGCAGGGTTTCTGTTCTCACACAGAACTGTGGACAGAGGATTGGAACCTCGGCGAATGCATTGCTGGAGTTGTATCGCAAGTGTGATGAAGCTCCAGCAAGGGTCGGGGGTGCCCCTGTCGCAGGGTTTCTGTTCTCACACAGAACTGTGGACAGAGGATTGGAACCTCGGCGAATTAGGGTGTCCCAAAACTCACGTTAGTAATCAAAAACTCCTTAGCAAGCTAGGTACAGTGTCACATTGGATATAACAAACTCTCAATGTTTAGACAATCCAGAATATGAACTTATAGTACCTCAGGATACGTGGAACTCATGAACAGTCGGTCGTTATAGATTTCTTAGAAACCAGAACATGGAGTTAAGAAGAACAGATGTGTATTTGAAATGTTTATTTACTAATGCCGTCTTCTCAGGCGTAGTACCTTAGATAATAAAAGTACACATATTATCAGTAGCAAAATTACCAGCATAGTTACTAGTACATAAAAAGTGAATGGTGATAGTATGTTAACATGCTGTAAATGAATAAGAGTTAGCAACACTTATAAGCAGCCGCGGGCCGTGGAGGGAGTTACGGTGAGGCAGGGAGGCGGGGAGGGGGAGAAGCAGGGTGGAGAATACAAGTACACATATTATCAGTAGCAAAATTACCAGCATAGTTACTAGTACATAAAAAGCGAATGGTGACAGTATGTTAACATGCTGTAAATGAATAAGAGTTAGCAACACTTATAAGCAGCCGCGGGCCGTGGAGGGAGTTACGGTGGGGCAGGGAGGCGGGGAGGGGGAGGGGCAAGGTAGAGAGGGCTCCACCCTGCTTCTCCCCCTCCCCGCCTCCCTGCCCCATCGTAACTCCCTCCACGGCCCGCGGCTGCTTATATCTCACCCTCCCTAATACACATATTATATTATTTGCTAAGAAGGTCTCTTTGTGTTGGTTTAGGGCGTGCCCATACTTTAGTGTCTTAGATTTGAAGGAATCACATCAGCATACATCAGCTCTCTCTTCATGTGAACCGCATCAACTGTTGTGTATGTGTGTTCGGCAAAGCAATATAAAACCCGCCTCATGCCCAGAATTGGCAGAAGTTGCACTTATGTTATGAGTATGAAGTCGTGGAGATCAGACCTCATAACAATTCTGTATCGTGTTGTTCTTGAAACTTTAGCACTCGCTGTACAGATATAGTTTAACAAGTAAAGCAGATAGTAGACCAATAACATATTATTCTCATGTAAACCACGATGAACTACTAGGTGGAAAGCTAAAGCAACAACTAAGTGTCGTGTGCAGAAGTTGCAAAAAAGGAAAAATGGCGTTTAAACCGGTAATGAGCCCATGCTAACTTAACACGGTGTAAAGATATCCAGGACCTAGATGACACCTCCTCATGATCCGGAAACGAACTGAATAAGATAATAGAAGTGCCATCTCATGAGAGCAGATTGCAAGTTTATATGTGGACGGTCCGCAAGGTAAAGCATTAAAAACTAGGAAAATTTAATGCTAAAGAAAAATAAAACAGCCAAGTACTTTATCGAGTCTTAAGCCAATAGGCAAGGTAAATAATAAAAACTTGACAAATAAGTCAATGAATTGTCAATGAAATGCTAGTACTCAGCATATCAAACATGAAAAAGGTCTATGACATAACTGTGTATGCAAAATAAGCTGCAACAGCCTCCAATAGGAAGTCACCGTCTTCATCCGAAAACAGTTCAGCCATCCAATTTAAAAGCGGAAAAGAACATACGTGCTCTCCCAGCACCGGATCCTGTATCACCATCAGAGGACAGCTCGGTGGGTTTTCAAGAAAGCTCTGTTCCAAGAAAGACTGTGCTGCCGCCAGTAAATTCCAGGGACCAAGTAGTCCATGCATCAATGCCACAGCCATAATCCTTTCGCCAGGACAAACCAACTCGTGAGTAATGATAGGAGTCATCAGCTGATTAAAGTCGACGTCAGGAGAAACCGGTCCGCAGAGACACAAATCAATGGCCCAATCGAAATCACAGGTCAGGCAGTGAAATACAGGCTGGACACAGGTGAAGTAGGAGAACCGAAAAGATAATCCATATGCCGTGCTTAATATCGCCAACGGCATTGTGCCATAATATTCTAGCATGCGATTGCGGAACAGTGTCAGCAGCTGCAGGGTCGGAGGTTGCATAGGAGGGACATCCATATTTAAAAATGTAAAAAAGCACAAGAGCGTCCGCTGGTAATGCAAGTAAAAATGCCAATCCACGAACCAGAGTGCAGAAAATACAATGAAAGGAAGCAGGGATGACTCCAAAGATTTTCTCAAATGAAGTCACGAGACCACTGGTAACAACTTTAAAAAAGTGTGTCAGGGACTTTGTGGAGGATGCGTTAAAGATAGTCGGAAACATGTTGCTGAAATTGAAAGGCAAATCTTAATTGAAAAGGGTGTGCACCTCTGTACGGGTGTTCGCTATGTGAAGTACGAAAGTTTCACGGGCCGAACTCAAGGCCACCTCTCTCTGAGACAAAAGAGCTCTTATTCTTGCCATGCCGTTGAAACGTGTCCCAAGGTTGGTATTTGTGGCCAGATTGAAAACTCCCTATGTTCATGTGTGGGAGGAAATAGAACATTTCTGCAGCAAATAACCCGTTCACTTACTGTTACGATAAAAGGAATACTTTTAATTAACTCAGAACAATCTTCATTATTGAGCATCAAATAACTACCATTTTCCAACAACTTGAACGTGGGGATGATAGCAGGAACTGGCGTGCCTTGCAACACGCAAGCCATATTTGGTCGGTGTTTGTTGCATGAACCGTGTAACTGTATGTGCCTACACATTAGTGAATGATCTGGCGTCTCAGTGCATTCCTCTCCATTCAGATAAACTTCTTGATCATCTTTGAAACATCTGTATGTGTATGGAAGCGACCAGACCTCATGAAGAAAAGCACTACCTAAAGGTTCATAACGACCTATTGGTATATATTTCATACAATTTGAAAACTTATATAAAGCAAAAGGCAGCGTTATTAAACCGTGGATAAGGCATGTTGTCAAAAAACCCGCAATCCTCTGCTGATGATGTCACTGAGCATGTCATGAATGATGTAATATGTGACATCATCAGCAGTGGATTACGGGTAATAGTATCTCTAGTTTACTCCCCTATAGCTGTCTTTATTTTAACATAAGTGTGTGTTTCCCTCCCTTATACTTACTGTTTTTGGTTCGCTTCCAGTTCGCGTACCGGCGAGCGAACTAGGAAGCGAACTAAGAGAAATAGAGGTTGGCACAGTTCCAAATATTGTACCAATTTTTTAATAACGGGGAGGTAGTTCTGAAAAGAACTTTTTTTTTTTTTTTTCTGAACATTTTTTTACTGTTTTTGAATTTTTCGGAACAGTTTTATATTTTTTTGGGTTTTTCTTGGAGGGGGCAATGAAAACGATTCATTGTAAAGGGCTCAACAGGAGCAACAAAACAAAAAAAAGAAGTATTTATTATTTTGGGCGTTTCGGACAAACTTGCATATGATAGTCAATAGCTCTGTTGATCAGAGTGATGCTTTTTTCTCCGTAGGAAATGAATCCATCGCAAAATGCGCAGATGTGTTTTACATCACCAAATCTCATTTGTATATTTGGCACCATCTCCCTGCCCTCTGGTCCCGTTACTTCCGGTACAACAGATCTTCTGGCCATAATAGGGAGATTATCTAGGTCGTTCCGAAACTGTGCAGCACTGTAGTTGTTAGGATGCCACCTAGTCATATGGCGATGCATTGTGTAGTTTCCGAAACTGTATTTTTTGTCGGTCCCTCTGGACAGTCTATCTTGACATATAAGGCAAGTTACGTATCTTGCATTTACTTTTTTCTGACCTTTGGGAATTTTAAAAAATTGCCAAATGAAGTTTTCTTTCCGGTGAGACGTCCTGGGCTGCTCAGGCAAAAACTGCCTCTCTTCGTGCTCGTCCTCCTGTTCCTCTTCTTCTTCTTCTTGTTGAATTATAACTTGAGCAGGTGGTCCACTCTTCCTTGGATGTGGTGGAGGTGGTGGGGAAGCACCAGCTGAAGCTACTAAAGAAGCCATTGCTCAGTGATCACAAAGGGTCTTTCTCTCACAATGATGAAAGTCAGAGTGAGGAAAGAAGGAGGGATTTTCATCATTTGGGAAAAACAAGAGTTCTCAACCAATCAAAAGTGTTCATTTTAGATTATATGACCTAGTCTTACATCATTAGGAAACCAAAAGTGAAATGAACCAATGAAAAGTGTTATTACCAAGTCACATGACTTGCTGTGTTTACGTTAAGCGCTTTGCAGGGCCTCCCGGTTTGCTTCCAGAAACCTGCGCTTTGCGACTCGCTTCGCGTACCAGTTCGCTAACGTAGTACGTCATATGACGTATCACGCGACAACGTGAAACGTCATGCGGACGGGAGGCGTCACGATGTTGTTTTGTAACGCGGCACTTGCGGTAAAGAAACGTTTACCGGCTCGCGGTCTATTTCGCGGCATCAAGGTCAGCTAACGGGAAGCTTCCCGATTTGCGAAGCGGGAACGAAGAAAAAAAAAATATTTAAAAAAAAAATTATTCATAAACATATAAAATATATTTTTGGATTTAAAGAAGAATACATTTTACAGCTACAGATATTAGCTGTTAAAAAACCAATGAAATTCACAGAAAAAACCATAGGTTATGGACCATATATAGTTAGGAATTAGCATTTACAAAACCTTGAAAATTCACTGAAAAAACCATAGGTTATAGACCATATATAGTTAGGAATTAGCATTTACAAAACCTTGAAAAATCACTGAAAAAACCATAGGTTATAGACCATATATAGTTAGGAATTAGCATTTAAAAAACCTTATTTTACTCACACAAAACCATTGAAATTCCATATATAGTTAGTTGCACTAACTATATATCGCGCACCCGCAATCCACTGCAGATCATGTCACATATTACATCATTCATGACATGGTCAGTGACATCACTGATGACATCACTGATGACATCTCAAATGACATCACTGATGACATCACTGATGACATCTCATTTGACATCAATGACCACATCACTGATGATATCATTCATGTGACAATACAATGCATCTCCTCACATTTTAATATAACCTCTGTTTCACCCAGTGTTAAATACAGAGTATAATTTTTGAAACCATTGACACACCAATACTAGTTACTACATACGCACTCACTGATTGCTACGTCTACACACACCTTCACTCATTCACCCATACAATCATTCATACATACAATCACTCATCTTTACAACACTATCATATGCACTCATACACCTATACAGACACTCACAGTCTGCCACTCATCCATGGAGTTACTCACACACCTAGTCAGTCCTGTAAAGAATCAATGACACTTCCATTTTCTTGTCTATACAGTTAAACATAGAGCACCTTACATTTTCAAACATATACTAACACATACTTACCTTCTTATACAATCATTGATACAAGTACAGATTGATCTGCACAGAGTCACACACCTCCCAGCTAGCCACACACACACTCAGTCTCCCATACAAATACTTGGGCAATCAATCAATAACCCATATAGTTACTCATGTAGCTACTGATCAACACATGCAGCAGTTTACAGAACAACAGACATAATGATGCACAAATTAAGACAGTTTAGTCACTAACCCATGCAGTCAGTGAGACACATTTAATCACTCACTCATACAGTCAGTCATGCACCTACTAAATCCTTCGTCCAGACACTTACACATCCACTCATTCTTCAATATGTAAGACATATTTAAACTTTATAGAAACAAAAAATCACTGGATGTTGTTATCAGTGATGTCATCAGTGATGTCATTTGAGATGTCATCAGTGATGTCATCAGTGATGTCACTGACCATGTCATGAATGATGTAATATGTGACATGATCTGCAGTGGATTGCGGGTGCGCGATATATAGTTAGTGCAACTAACTATATATGGAATTTCAATGGTTTTGTGTGAGTAAAATAAGGTTTTTTAAATGCTAATTCCTAACTATATATGGTCTATAACCTATGGTTTTTTCAGTGAATTTTCAAGGTTTTGTAAATGCTAATTCCTAACTATATATGGTCTATAACCTATGGTTTTTTCAGTGAATATATATATATATATATTACCTACTGCCGATAGCCAGTAGGTGTATATATAGTTAGGATTGGCTACCATAGGAAATCCGCAACATTCTATTGAGAATAACTTTGGCGCCGGTTGAGGAATTTGCGTGTAATTTTCCAAAATATTGGCCAGCTCCGCTGCGCTCCTTCCCTGGAAGGTTCGGGGGGATTCGTGAAGTGGGGGCTGAGAAAAAAGGGGGGTCCCAAAACGTGTTTTCCCCATGTTAATTTCCATAGGACGGTCTGACGAGTCTACAGCCCGAACCGCTGAACGGAATTACACCAAACTTGGGAAAATTGTAGGGACTGGTACGCAGATGTGCCTTTGCTATGTTTGGTGAAAATTGCTCCAGGGGTTTTTATGAAAATTAACTTAAAAAACACATATATATCTATAGCAGCTCACCGTAAGCTTACTCTTAAGCTTACCGGTACGCGTACCGTACGCGTACCTATGCGTACGGTATGCGTACGTACGCCCTCGTACCCCTACGTGCACGAGCTGCATGCTGATTGGCTGCCACTGTCCGTCAACACTCTAAAACAGAAATTGTGGGCAGCCATTTTGTGCCTCGGTAGAGTGAGGTACAGGAAAGCAGAAAAACAAATGTGTAGAACTCAAAAAGGGGGAGGGTAGAAGTACCCTGACCCCCTAGGCCTACTCAGGGGGTCCCACAAGGACCCCCAAGGCATCTCAGTGATGCCATTTGAGATGTCATCAGTGATGTCACTGACCATGTCATGAATGATGTAATATGTGACATCATCAGCAGTGGATTGCGGGTGCGCGAAATATAGTTAGTCCAACTAACTATATAGGAGCAATTTCAATGGTTTTGAATGAGTGAAATGTCCAGCTAACTATAACACCCCTAAAACTTATAGTTTATTGAGTGAATTTCAAAGGTTTTTTAAATGCTAATTCCTAACTATATAAGGCCTGAAACCTATTTTTTTTTAGTGAATATATATATATTTATATATATTCACTGAAAAAACCATAGGTTATAGACCATATATAGTTAGGAATTAGCATTTAAAAAACCTTATTTTACTCACACAAAACCATTGAAATTCCATATATAGTTAGTTGTACTAACTATATATCGCGCACCTGCAATCCACTGCTGATGATGTCACATATTACATCATTCATGACATGGTCAGTGACATCACTGATGACATCTCAAATGACATCACTGATGACATCACTGATGACATCTCAAATGACATCACTGATGACATCAATGATGATATCTCATTTGACATTACTGATCACATCACTGATGACATCATTCATGTGATAATACGATGAACCTCTTCAGACTCTAATATAACCTTAGATACACTCAGTGTAAACAGACACTCATAGAATGTCACTCATCCATGGAGTTACTCAGACACTGAGTCAGTCATGCAAAGAATCAATCACACCTCCATTTCCTCAACTATACAGTTATACACACCTTACTTATTCAAACATATACTAAAACATATTTACTGACTTATACAATCCTGGATACAAGTTCACAATGATCCATACAGCCACTCACACATTCACTGGCTCTAATGCACAGTTATTTATATATGTCAACTCTCACATGTACTGTATTTTACATATGTACTTACTTTAACATGTAGCACTGAGATATCCATTCACTCACCAATACACTCATGCACACAGTCAACCGCCCATACAGCTGTTTCCACATGCACTTTTGAACCCATACATCTAGTCAATCAACTGCTCACACATCTATGCAAAGAGTCATACACCTCCCAGCCACCCACACACACACTCAGTCTCCCATACAAATGCTTGGGCAACCAATCAATAACCCATACAGTTAATCATATAGCTACTGATCAACACATGCAGCAGTTTACAGAACAACAGACATAATGATGCACAAATTAAGACAGTTTAGTCACTAACCCATGCACTCAGTGAGACACATTTAATCACTCACTCATACAGTCAGTCACGCACCTACTAAATCCTTCATCCAGACACTTATACATCCACTCATTCTTCAATATGTAAGACATATTTTAACTTTACAGAAACATACAGTCACTGGATGTTGTCATCAGTGATGTTATTTGAGATGTCATTTGAGATGTCATCAGTGATGTCACTGACCATGTCATGAATGATGTAATATGTGACATCATCAGCAGTGGATTGCGGGTGCGCGATATATAGTTAGTACAACTAACTATATATGGAATTTCAATGGTTTTGTGTGAGTAAAATAAGGTTTTTTAAATGTTAATTCCTAACTATATATGGTCTATAACCTATGGTTTTTTCAGTGAATTTTCAAGGTTTTGTAAATGCTAATTCCTAACTATATATGGTCTATAACCTATGGTTTTTTCAGTAAATATATATATATATATATATATATAACATTTCTATGGCAAAATGAAACCCCTCATTTTGTTCCTTTGCAAATTAAATGTTTTAAGTGTTAACACTTTATTCCAATCAAGATGACTTCAGGTGTGCCATACTTTTGTCATAAGTTAGACTGTTAGCGCTCTAGTTGTTCTTTAGAACACTCTGGGACATACTTTCACTGGGCTATAGTTGGGCTACATCTGGCTGTTATTTGGGCTACATTTGGGCTCTTTTGTCTCTGGTGGCCATCTTTGGGCTACATTGGGCTACATTGGGCTACATTGGGCTCCAACATATATATAGCCCAATGTAGCCCAATATATATTTTTCAAAGTTAATTTTCGTAAAAATCACTGGAGCATATATCTTGAGACATAGCAAAGGCACATCGGGCTACCAGTCCCTACAATTTTGCCAAGTTTTGTGGAAATCCATTCAGCCATTCGAGCTAAAAGTGAGTCCAACCGCCCTATGGAAAACTCAATGTTAAAAACACGTTTTGGGACCCCCCTTTTTTCTCGGACCCCGCTTGACGAAACCCCCCCAAATTTTCAGGGGCTGCTCAGAAACAAAATGTGCCATTTTCCAGAAAATTTCAGCCAATTCTGTCCACAAACGCCAATGTTATTAGACATAGAATTTTCAGAAATCCCATAGAGAAAAAATCCTAACTATATATACCTACTGGCTATCGCCAGTAGGTAATATATATATATATATATATATATATATATATATATATATATACACAAAAACACTGTGTTTTTGTTTGAATTGTGGGCTTGTCCCAAGGAGGTATTGAGCCTCAGGTCACTGGCACCCTTAAAAAGAGCTGAATATTACCCGATAGCTGATAGGGGCAGTGATTATTGCCCCATACCCAGTTTCTCTTTATGTATGTGTGTGTATATATATATATATACGTGTGGGCTCAGATATGTGGGCAGCACTATCAAACCAGTGCATGTAAGAATATTGCAGCATATACGAGCGATCATAAAAAGTGATCCCACCTACCCGGTAGCAAGGCATTTTAAAGCAATACATGACAAAAATATTAATTGCTTAAATTACTTTGTCATTGATGCGGTACCGGTACCCAAAAGAGGTGGAGACGGGGAAAAGCTTTTAAGACAACTGGAGACGAAATACATTTTAAATCTGAACAGCAAGTCTCCAAATGGACTTAATAACACGGAAGACATGCACACGTTCCTATGAAAATTAATAAGTACATAGTAGAATACGGCAATAGTGAAATCAGATTTTTTTATGCAAATGCAGAAGTCAATCTCTCATTCCTAAGAAATTTTAAATACACTTATATTTTATCCATTATTTGTATATGCACAGAGCACTTTTTTGGGACTAAATAAAGATAACGTATGTGGTTTTGGGCCCGGGCTCGGTCCCAGAATCATAGAAAGTTATAGAATAAGTATGCTATATAAATTTTTTGGTGTTGAGGATAGTTGTCGATAAGCAATTTTGCACATATAGGAGGAGGTTCCTCTATGTACTGTATTTGCGTAATTTTGCACATGTTTGGTTTTAAAGCATTTTATGCTATTATTTCTTTAATAATTTGGTATTTTAGAAATCTATAATGAACCCATGTGCAAGTTTGCACAACAGTAGATTGTCTTTTAAGCATTTAAAGCTGCTATATTTAATTCTCTAAAATGAAATTAATTTTAGAGTGTTTTAAATAATGTAAATACCATGAAATTGCATTTGCTCATATTTATTGTTTATTTAATATTTATGGCATATATTTTGCACATTCAGGTAATATGGCTTATCGAAAACTATCAATTGTCAATGCCATTGAGAATTCATAGCAAAATGGAATTTTGTAAAGCACACACAAGAAGAAAGATGCATTGTCCTAAATAGTATTTCTTCACTTGTTATTAGCACGTGGTGTTAATGGTTGCAAAAATTAAGTATTTATTGTGGAAGGTTACTGCATGGTCGCAATGTGATCAAGGTCACGTGGTAACCGAAACGCGTCATGCTTCGGAAGGATCGTGAGAAGAGAAAATAAAACTTCCTGAAATATTTACTTGCTGCGTGGTGGTCCGTTTTTCTGTGGTGTAAGCACGCCATATACAGAATCTACAAATATATATATATATATATATATATATATATATATATTACCTACTGGCGGTCGCCAGTAGGTATATATAGTTAGGGTTTTTTCTCTATGGGTTTTTTGAAAATTCTATGTCTAATAACTTTGGCGTTTGTGGACGGAATTGGCTGAAATTTTCAGGAAAATGGCACATTTTGTTTCTGAGCAGCCCCTGAACATTTTGGGGGGGTTCGTCAAGGGGGGGCCGAGAAAAAAGGGGGGTCCCAAAACGCGTTTTTCCCATGTTAATTTCCATAGGGCGGTTGGCCTCACTTTTAGCCCGAACGGCTGAATGGATTTGCACGAAACTTGGCAAAATTGTAGGGACTGGTAGCCCGATGTGCCTTTTGTAGGTCTCAATATATGTGCTTCAGTGGATTTTGAGAAATTAATGTTCAAAAAAAGATATATATCTGTAACAGCGGACTGGGCAGCGCTCCGCTACGCGTACTTTTCGCGCAACGGAGCTTTGTGAAGCGAAGCTGATTGGTTCTCCGGCGTCTGTCAACATTCCAAACAGTCCGTAGCGGCCACCATCCTGTCTCTCGGTAGGATCGAGAGACAAGAGGAGGCCAAAGCGAAGGGGCAAATGACCATAAGGGGGCATAGTACATTGTCGCTCACCCCCTAGGTTTGATGTGGAGGTTTTAAAAGGGCCCCGCGGGGCAAAAAAAAATAAAAATAATAATAATCGAACAGCTGAATGGATTTGCACGAAACTTGGCAAAATTGTAGGGACTGGTAGCCCGATGTGCCTTTGCTAGATCTCAATATATGTGCTCCAGTGGATTTTGAGAAATTAACGTTCAAAAAAAGGTATATATCTGTAACAGCGCACCGCTTCGCGTACTTTTCGCGTTACGGAGCTTTGCGAAGCGAAGCTGATTGGCTCTCCGGTGTCTGTAAACATTCCAAACAGTCCGTAGCGGCCGCCATCTTGTCTCTCGGTAGGATCGAACAGCTGAATGGATTTGCACGAAACTTGGCAAAATTGTAGGGACTGGTAGCCCGATGTGCCTTTGCTAGGTCTCAATATATGTGCTTCAGTGCATTTTGAGAAATTAACGTTCAGAAACAAGATATATATCTGTAACAGCGCTCCGCTTCGCGGAGATAAAATTATATGTGTATTACCTAGCTGTTGCTAACACCAGTTAGCGACGGCTAGTAGAAGATAGCGACCATCTTGGGCCCCACTTTGCATGTGAGTGATATTTATCACTAATGACATGCAAAGTGGGCATGCCAAGATGTTAGCGACTGGAAACAGTCGCTAACATCGCTATCTCCTATTATCAACTTTTGGAAATATTCGAGATAAGGGCGAATATCTCCAAAAGCTACCACCTGCCCTGAGCAGTTCTTAGCCATGTTATCCAATGGGAGGTGGATAACATGGCTAAGAGCATTAGCTCGGTAATGCATGAATATCGCTGAGTTTTCAGCGATATTAATGCATTGCGGTCGTTTTTTATCGTATTTCCGATAAACTTTGATAATAGCAAGGTTTATCTGCGATAATTTCTGACGGTAAAAAAATTGTTGCTAAGCATCGTTAGGGATAAATATCGCTTAACTTTGGTAATATGCCCCAACGTCTGTTAACGTTCGATTCGAAGGAAATCAGGAAGTGTTGAAAAACATTGTCTGCGCCATCTTGTCTTTTTTCAAATGCCACACTTTTGTCGTGCACGGCAGCCATTTTAGATGCCTTGACCAGACCCACTCTGTGCACGCTGTCGATCCTTAGCATGGCTCCCCACCCTCGCAAGCATCTCCCCCAGGCAGTGGTCACCCCCGCTCTCTGTCTTATGCATGGGTAATAAACCTCCCCCATCTGCGCTGCTGTTCCCTGAGAATCACACCCTGTGCCCGCCCGACACCTCCCTTTCGCCCTATTCACTACCGCACCCTCTGACACTCCTTTTCCTCTGTGTCCGATTGTCCAGGCTGGTCCTAGGGTATCAGCTAGCCCTGCAGATGTAGTTTATGGCCACAGCTGTAAAGAATCACCCCTCTTCAAAGGAGTTATAGTAGATCAAGGCCCACACTCGATGAGATCCGTCACAGCAGAAGCGTTGCTATTATCTGAAAACCATCCTGTATTGTGATTGGGGAGGGGACCGAGCCTGAAGCGGAAGATTCCAGGGATGACTGTTTGTACATCAAAGTTTTTACAATTATGTGTCACATTAAAAATATATAGCACTCCGACAAAGTAGTAAGATTATAAAACTTTAATAATTTATAAATATATACAAGAAAACAAAAATAGTAATAACATATAAACATTTTTAGGGAAAAACAACGAAGTAGCGGTCGGCTGTGCGAATAGTCCCAACGCAGCACAACGTCCAGATTTCCGGCATGGGGCGTCGCGGGGGGTGGGTCATCAGTAGCAAACTGTTGTGCGAATAGTTCCAAGGCAGCAGAACGCGCCGAAATCTAGATGACACGAAAGTGATGTCTAGTAAGTTGCCACCCAGCAAATAACGGCATGGGGCGTCGCGGGGGGTGGGTCATCAGTAGCAAACTGTTGCGCGAATAGTTCCTAGGCAGCAGAACGATGGCACCAAGGTGATGTCCAGTAAGTTGCCGCACTGGTTTTGGTATCCTACAATGCTGCTCCGAATAACGGCGTGGAGCGCCCCGGGGGAGGCGGCGTGAACGGGCCTCTCCAGGTGGAGTGTCATCTGTTGTAGTGGGGCGCCCCTTTACCGTTTCAGTTGCCATTCCGTCCGTTTTTGGTCCACTGTGTCAAAAGCCGCAATTCAGCTGAGTTGCGCCCACTCTTGCGGTGCAGCGATAGGCGGCTGTCACAGGACTCTCAAAATGGCGGCAGGCTGTTTCCTTTTTGGGCCTGGTCCACTGAAATGGCCCTGGGACACCTTGGAAATCGGACGCTTGTCTGCTAGGTCTTGGACCCCATTCTCGAAAGCGTCCCCTCCGCCTTGAGAATTCATCAAAAGTTTTGGGGGCTCCGACTCCTGCAGGCTTCTGGTGGGGAGCGGCTGCCATGATTGCTCGCGGAATGACCACGACTGAGCTACGAGATGGTGGTGCTTTCATGCTGACGCCAGCTTCAGTCTGAAACATCCAGAAACAAGGTGGGGCTTTCATCGTTTGGGAAAAAAAAAAAGTTTTCATCCTATGAAAAGTGTTGTTTTTAGGTCACATGATCATGCCTTCCATCATTAGGAAACCAAAAGTAAAATGAACCAATGAAAAGTTTTATAAACAAGTCACATGACCTGTTATGCGGCATAGGGTGTAAAATGCGGAGAAAATACGTTGGCACGTGAGGCGGCGTCAATGTGGAGGCTTTAAAAGGGCCCCGCGGGGCAAAAAAACAAAAAAAAATTTTTGTTTTTTTTGCGTGGGTAGCGCCCGGTACGCGTACCGGGAAGCGGTCGGAGGAGCGTACTATGAGGAGAAAAGAAAGACAGGGTATAAACATTTTGGCAATTTTGTTATAAATGGAAGGTAGTTCTGAAAAGAACTGTTTTTTTATTCTTTTTCTTTTTTTTCTTTTTTTTAATGAATTTTCTGAACAATTTTTGGATTTTTTTTTTTGGATTTTTGAAAACTATTTTGTGTTTTTTTTGTGTTTTGTAAGGGGGAAATAACAAAAAAGCAGGGTTAGAACATGTCTCAACAGGAGCAAAAAAAAATAAAAAGGATTCATTGTTTTCTCATCTTGTAGCATTTATGATTTTCTCCAGCTCGGTTAATCAAAGTAATACTCTTCTCTCCATAAGCAATAGTTCCTCCACAATATATACAAACTATTTTGTAGTGTGCAAAAGGAGCTTGAATATTGGGGATTATTTCTCGGCCTTCTGGTCCGGCGAATGAGCTTTGACCCCTGTTGGTGCTGGGGATGACATCTGGGGGATTGGCAGCAAGATCCCTTACTTGTGCTTGGGAAAGATTATTAGGATGCCATCGCTCCATGTGGCGAATCATTGTATGATTGCCAAAGCTGTATTTCTTGTTGGGGTTGCCACGAGAAAGTATATTTTTGCAAACAAAACAAGACACCTGGGGTGCATTGACCTTCTTTTGTCCAGGTGGAATTTTAAAGAATTGCCATATGTAGTGGTCTTTAATATGGCTCTGCCTTGGTGTTTCTGGCAGGAACTGCCTTACTTGCTCTTCCTTCTCCTCCTCCTCTTCGTCCTCATTATCTTCCTCTCTACCAAAGTCCAGTGTTGGTGGTGGTCCTTTTGGTGGTGGTGGTGGTGGTTGCTGAGAAGCACCAGCTGCAGCTATTACAGAAGCCATTGTGAAAAATAGGTCTTGCTCTCTGGAAATAGAAAGTAAGAATGAGGTAAAAAGAAGGAGGGGTTTTCATCATTTGAGAAAAAAAAATAGTTCTAAACCAATGAAAAGTGTTATTTTTAGGTCACATGACCAAGCCTAACAACATTATGAAACCAAAAGTGAAATGAACCAATGAAAAGTGTTATTAACAAGTCACATGACCTCTCACGCTTATGTTACGCGCTGCGGAACGCGCCCCGGATAGCTTCCGGGTCGCTGCGCTTCGCGCCTTGGTCCGCGCCCCGGAGCACTTCCGGGTGCGCTAACGCGGCGCGTCATAAGACGCATTACACGACAACGTGATACGTCACGCTTCCGCGACGCGTCACGATAATGATTTCTAACGTGGCAGTTGCGCTAACGGAACGTTTACCGGTTCGCGGACCGGGTCGCGGCATCAAATTGAGCTAACGGGAAGCTTCTTACATCATTAGGAAACCAAAAGTGAAATGAACCAATGAAAAGTGTTATTACCAAGTCACATGACCTGCTGTGTTTACGTTACGCGCTTTGCAGGGCCTCCCGGTTTGCTTCCAGAAACCTGTGCTTTGCGACTCGGTAAGCGTACCAGTTCGCTAACGTAGCACGTCATATGACGTATCACACGACAACGCGAAACGTCATGCGGACGGGAGGCGTGATGATGTTGTTTTCTAACGCGGCAGTTGCGGTAAAGAAACGTTTATATGCTCGCGGTCTATTTCGCGGCATCAAGGTCAGCTAACGGGAAGCTTCCCGATTCGCGAAGCGGGAACGAAGAAAAAAAAATATAAAAAAAAAGTTATTAATAAACATAAAATATATTTTTGGATTTAAAGAAGAATACATTTTACAGGTATAGATATTAGCTTTTAAAAAACCAATGAAATTCACTGAAAAAACCATAGGTTATAGACCATATATAGTTAGGAATTAGCATTTACAAAACCTTATTTTACTCACACAAAACCATTGAAATTCCATATATAGTTAGTTGCACTAACTATATATCGCGCACCCGCAATCCACTGCTGATGATGTCACATATTACATCATTCATGACATGGTCAGTGACATCACTGATGACATCACTGATGACATCTCAAATGACATCACTGATGACATCACTGATGACATCTCATTTGACATCAATGACCACATCACTGATGATATCATTCATGTGACAATACAATGCATCTCCTCACATTTTAATATAACCTCTGTTTCACCCAGTGTTAAAAAGAGTATAATTTTTGAAACCATTGACACACCAATACTAGTTACTACATACGCACTCACTGATTGCTACGTCTACACACACCTTCACTCATTCACCCATACAATCATTCATACATACAATCACTCATCTTTACAACACTATCATATGCACTCATACACCTATACAGACACTCACAGTCTGCCACTCATCCATGGAGTTACTCACACACCTAGTCAGTCCTGTAAAGAATCAATCACACTTCCATTTTCTTGTCTATACAGTTAAACATAGAGCACCTTACATTTTCAAACATATACTAACACATACTTACTTTCTTATACAATCATTGATACAAGTACACATTGATCTGCACAGAGTCACACACCTCCCAGCCAGCCACACACACACTCAGTCTCCCATACAAATACTTGGACAATCAATCAATAACCCATATAGTTAATCATATAGCTACTGATCAACACATGCAGCAGTTTACAGAACAACAGACATAATGATGCACAAATTAAGACAGTTTAGTCACTAACCCATGCACTCAGTGAGACACATTTAATCACTCACTCATACATTCAGTCATGCACCTACTAAATCCTTCGTCCAGACACTTATACATCTACTCATTCTTCAATATGTAAAACATATTTAAACTTTACAAAAACACACAGTCACTGGATGATGTCATCAGTGATCTCATCAGTGATGTCATTTGAGATGTCATCAGTGATGTCATCAGTGATGTCACTGACCATGTCATGAATGATGTAATATGTGACATCATCAGCAGTGGATTGCGGGTGCGCGATATATAGTTAGTGCAACTAACTATATATGGAATTTCAATGGTTTTGTGTGAGTAAAATAAGGTTTTGTAAATGCTAATTCCTAACTATATATGGTCTATAACCTATGGTTTTTTCAGTGAATTTTCAAGGTTTTGTAAATGCTAATTCCTAACTATATATGGTCTATAACCTATGGTTTTTTCAGTGAATTTCAATGGTTTTTTAATAGCAAATATCATAAGCTGTCGAATGTCAAGTACGTGGTAAGTGAAAACATTTTCGTGTTTATGCACACTGATCTGCTTTGAATGGTGCCCCCCCCCCTCATTTCTATTAGGAGTACTCTCTCTTTGCACATAGTGAAGGGTAGTTAACGCAGGCCTTTGCCCCCGTTGTAATACGTCGTGCCTGCTTCTCTCTCCATTTGATTGATTGTTATCCAAGCGTTTACTGTTTTAGAATTGGTTCTCTTTGGTTCATTCTCTATTTACAAACAAACACAGAGTCGCAATACTCTGTTTAGTCTTTGCAGATAACGAAAAATCGTGTAAAAAAAAAAAAGAAAAGGAATCGAGCAAAATCAGTAGGCCACTAATGGGATCTCTTTTTGACCTCGCTAAAATAGAAACATTAGGAACAACCCCTCATGACAAATACAAAACTAGTGAAATGAACTGAACTCCACACAATGATGGCTGCAAAACAGCTCGGCTCCGCCACCCACCCCGCCCAAAATAACGATAAAGAGCGGCTGCCATGATTGGTTGCGGAATGGCCACGACGGAGCTACGAAATGGTACTGCTCTCATGCTAACCCCAGCTTCAGTCTGAAACATCCAGAAACACTGTAGACTACCAATTCGATCAGTTCCGGTAGCGCCCCAATGTAACCCGGTAGAGAAGAACTAGCCCTCCCCTCTTTGACTGATGGTTCTTGTTGCCTGTCCCTTCTGTTGTCATTTAACAGAACTATTTAGCCTGCTGAAAGGGGTTGTGTTCCGACCGCTGGTTGGTGGAGACATTTTGACTATATTCTGGACCTGCGTTGTCGCGTAATGCGTCATATGACGCGCCGCGTTAGCGCATCCGGAAGTCATCCGGGGCGCGCAGCGCGTAACGTAAGCATAACAAGTCATGTGACTTGTTAATAAAACTTTTCATTGGTTCATTTTACTTTTCCTATTCTAATGATGAAAGGCTTGGTCATATGACCTAAAAATTACGCTTTTTATTACTTCCGAACATTATTTTTTCTTAAATATATGTTATAATGTTCCAGGCTAATGTACTTTCCCGGAAAATTTACAACTGTCCTGCAAGTAAAATATATTATTTTTTCGAGAAAAAGAGCGTTTCTTCGTCCCATGACGGAGCCGTTGAGCAAAAGAGGGTCGACCTGCTGTCTTAGTCGCCGATACGCCTGAATATGAGATTCTTATCGATCACTTTATGTTGCAGGAATAGAAAACACAACAGCCCTTGACCATTTATCTTTACTGCGTTCCTTCGTATTATACCTTTTACCCTTCATGTAATTGGTCTGCTTTATTTCACTTGCCTTTTAATGATTCTAAAACAGTGACTATTATTAAAAACTTTACCAATGTATATACTACTACCATGTTTTCTTTTAAAAACCTTTATTGTGAAAATTTCATTATACAAATACGAGCCTATAACCACGTGGGCCGGCCACGGAGCAAACTGTAATCGTATATGATGAGTAGACATTTACACTGTAGAGGAACGTAACGGGCGGGCCATTAGGTTGCAAGAACTAAGGTGTCTAACAGTTACGGAATCGGTGGACGTACATTTTATAATTAAAATACGACAGGGCCAGTTACAATAAAATTATCTAGATATACATTTGCGGGCAAGTACCATGGGTGACGTTAATTCGAACTTTCAATAGTACAGTAATCAATAACACATCAGAACTTAATATCAATAGGGATGTCGACATATTCAATCAATTCTCGTCCCCGCCCGCCATGTGCTTCAAAACTGCATACTTATCTCGTGATTTCAAGGTTCTGCAACCAGTACACAACAAGGAGTTACGAGTACCATTTATTCCGGCGCCATTTTGGGCGAGGACGGGCAGGTCCAGGATATAGTCAAAATGTCTCTACCAACCATCGACTATGATGATGTTCATATGCTGTATTTATTAGAGTAACACTCATCTGTCCACATGAAATTAATTTGCCACAATCTAAACATGTCATTTTAATCTTTCCAAAGTTCTTCTAAATATTTGGGACCGTTTCCCTTGCCTCTGATGCTGTCAGTGCCACTTCTTTGATGAATGTACTAGCAGGTCAGGGGTTCTCCTCCAAATCTCTCTTTTATGCAGCACTATAATTAATTGGTGCCACCTCTCCATATGACGATGCATGGTATAGTTACCATAACTATATTTTTTTTCGGTTCCTCTGGAGAGTTCATCGTGGCAGATGAAGCGTGTAACGTACCGGGCATTTACCTTTTTTTGCATGTACAGGAAAGGAAAAAAAAAATCGAGCGTCCGAGTTCTAAGGTGTCCCAGGGCCATTTTAGTGGACCAGGCCCAAATCCAAAGAACAGGCCGCCATTTTGAGAGTCCTGTTGCAGCCGCCTGTCGCTGTAGCATCAAGAGCAGCCGAAACTCAGCTGAATGGCAACTGAAACGGTAAAGGGGCGCCCCACTACAGCAGACGAGCGTCCACCTAGGAAGGCCTGTTCACGCCGCCCCCCCCCCTTCGGGCACCCCACGCCGTTATTCGGAGCAGTATTGTAGGATGGCCACACCAGTGCGGCAACTTGCTAGACATCACCTCGGTGGTAACCGAATCTCAACGCCTTGTGGTGTCTTCTATTCAGAAAACATTGTTATGCTGCCTTCCACCTATTCGCCGCAAGTGCGCACGCAACTCAGCTGCATAGCTTGCTAGACACCACCTCGGTGCCATCTGGATCTCAGCGCCTTGTGGTCTCTTCTATTCCAAAAAAATTGTTGCGCTGCCTTTGGCCCCATTCGCACATCGGTCCGCTACTGACGCCATCTCACAGGCTAATGGGGCGCCCCACGCCGAGTTTCAGCATTGTAGGATGACCACACCAGTACAGCAACTTGCTAGACATCACCTCGGTGCCATCCGGATCTCGGCGCCCCACTGCAGATGAAGTGCCTCTCAACTATGAAACCACCACGGTGACATCCGGATCTTGGCGCGTTGTGCTGCCTTCGGCCTATTCGCACATCGGTCCGCTACTGACGCCATCTCACAGGCTAATGGGGCGCCCCACGCCGAGTTTCAGCATTGTAGGATGACCACACCAGTACAGCAACTTGCTAGACATCACCTCGGTGCCATCCGGATCTCGGCGCCCCACTGCAGATGAAGTGCCTCTCAACTATGAAACCACCACGGTGACATCCGGATCTTGGCGCGTTGTGCTGCCTTCGGCCTATTCGCACATCGGTCCGCTACTGACGCCATCTCACAGGCTAATGGGGCGCCCCACGCCGAGTTTCAGCATTGTAGGATGACCACACCAGTACAGCAACTTGCTAGACATCACCTCGGTGCCATCCGGATCTCGGCGCCCCACTGCAGATGAAGTGCCTCTCAACTATGAAACCACCACGGTGACATCCGGATCTTGGCGCGTTGTGCTGCCTTCGGCCTATTCGCACATCGGTCCGCTACTGACGCCATCTCACAGACTAATGGGGCGCCCCACGCCGAGTTTCAGCATTGTAGGATGACCACACCAGTGCACCTTACTAGACACCACCTCGGTGCCATCCGGATCTTGGCATCTCAGCGCCTTGTGGTGTCTTCTATTCAGAAAATATTCTTGCGCTACCTTTGCCCCATTCACACATCGGTCCGCTACTGACACCATCTCACAGGCTAATAGGGCGCCCCACGCCGAGTTTCAGCATTGTAGGATGACCACACCAGTACAGCAACTTGCTAGACATCACCTCGGTGCCATCCGGATCTTGGCATCTCAACGCCTAGTGGTATCTTCCATACAGAAAATATTGTTGCGCTGCCTTTGGCCCCATTCGCACATCGGTCCGCAACTGACACCATCTCACAGGCCAACAGGGCGCCCCACGCCGACTTTTACCATTGTAGGATGGCCACACCAGTACAGCAACTTGCTAGACATCACCTCGGTGCCATCCGGATCTTGGCATCTCAGCGCCTTGTGGTGTCAGTCAGAAAATATTGTTGCGCTGCCTTTGGCCCCATTCGCACATCAGTCCGCTACTGACACCATCTCACAGGCCAACAGGGCGCCCCACGCCGACTTTTACCATTGTAGGATGGCCACACCAGTGCCACAACTTGCTAGACACCACCTCGGTGCCATCCGGATCTTTGCATCTCAGCGCCTTGTGGTGTCTTCTATTCCGAAAATATTGTTGCGCTGCCTTTGGCCCCATTCGCACATCGGTCCGCTACTGCCGCCATCTCACAGGCCAACGGGGCGCCCCACGCCGACTTTCAACATTGTATGATGGCCACACCAGTGCGGCAACTTACTAGACACCACCTCGGTGCCATCCGGATCTTGGCGCGTTGTGCTGCCTTCGGCCTATTCGCACATCGGTCCGCTACTGACGCAAATTTACAGGCCAACGGGGCGCCCCACGCCGACTTTCAGCATTGTAGGATGGCCACACCAGTGCTGCAACTTGCTGGACACCACCTCGGTGCCATCCGGATCTTGGCGCGTTGTATTGCCTTCGGCCTATTCGCACATCGGTCCGCTACTGACGCCGCCTCACGTGCCAACGTATTTTCTCCGCATTTTATACCCTATGCCGCATAACAGGTCATGTGACTTGTTTATAAAACTTTTCATTGGTTCATTTTACTTTTGGTTTCCTAATGATGGAAGGCTTGATCATATGACCTAAAAACAACACTTTTCATTGGATGAAAACTTTTTTTTTCCCAAACGATGAAAGCCCCACCTTGTTTCTGGATGTTTCAGACTGAAGCTGGCGTCAGCATGA
The DNA here is from genome assembly GCF_964261635.1 of Lissotriton helveticus. Classification (NCBI taxonomy): domain Eukaryota; kingdom Metazoa; phylum Chordata; class Amphibia; order Caudata; family Salamandridae; genus Lissotriton; species Lissotriton helveticus. The sequence goes on from NC_136059.1 coordinate 388,842,735, forward strand.
GAGCACCACCATCTCATAGCTCCGTCGTGGTCATTCCGCGAGCAATCATGGCAGCCGCTCCCCACCAGAAGCCTACAGGAGTCGGGGGGCCCCCAAAACTTTTGATGAATCCTCAAGGCGGAGGGGACGCTTTCGAGAATGGGGTCCAAGACCTAGCAGACAAGCGTCCGATTTCCAAGGTGTCCCAGGGCCATTTCAGTCGACCAGGCCCAAAAAGGAAACAGCCTGCCGCCATTTTGAGAGTCCTGTGACAGCCGCCTATCGCTGCCCTGCAAGAGTGGGCGCAACTCAGCTGAATTGCGGCTTTTGACACAGTGGACCAAAAACGGACGGAATGGCAACTGAAACGGTAAAGGGGCGCCCCACTACAACAGATGACACTCCACCTGGAGAGGCCCGTTCACGCCGCCTCCCCCGGGGCGCCCCACGCCGTTATTCGGAGCAGCATTGTAGGATACCAAAACCAGTGCGGCAATTTACTGGACATCACCTTGGTGCCATCGTTCTGCTGCCTTGGAACTATTCGCACAACAGTTTGCTACTGATGACCCACCCCCGGCGACGCCCCACGCCGGAAATCTGGACGTTGTGCTGCGTTGGGACTATTCGCACAGCCGACCGCTACTTCGTTGTTTTTCCCTAAAAAAGTTTATATGTTATTACTGTTTTTGTTTTCTTGTATATATTTATAAGTTATTAAAGTTTTATAATCTTACTACTTTGTCGGAGTGCTATATATTTTTAATGTGACACATAATTGTAAAATCTTTGATGTACAAAGAGTCATCCCTGGAATCTTCCGCTTCAGGCTCGGTCCCCTCCCCAATCACAATACAGGATGGTTTTCAGATAATAGCAACGCGTCTGCTGTGACGGATCTCATCGAGTGTGGGCCTTGATCTACTATAACTCCTTTGAAGAGGGGTGATTCTTTACAGCTGTGGCCATAAACTACATCTGCAGGGCTAGCTGATACCCTAGGACCGGCCTGGACAATCGGACACAGAGGAAAAGGAGTGTCAGAGGGTGCGGTAGTGAATAGGGCGAAAGGGAGGTTTCGGGCGGGCACAGGGTGTGATTCTCAGGGAACAGCAGCGCAGATGGGGGAGGTTTATTACCCATGCATAAGACAGAGAGCGGGGGTGACCACTGCCTGGGGGAGATGTTTGCGAGGGTGGGGAGCCATGCTAAGGATCGACAGCGTGCACAGAGTGGGTCTGGTCAAGGCATCTAAAATGGCTGCCGTGCACGACAAAAGTGTGGCATTTGAAAAAAGACAAGATGGCGCAGACAATGTTTTTCAACACTTCCTGATTTCCTTCGAATCGAACGTTAACAGACGTTGGGGCATATTACCAAAGTTAAGCGATATTTATCCCTAACGATGCTTAGCAACGATTTTTTTACCGTCAGAAATTATCACAGATAAACCTTGCTATTATCAAGGTTTATCGGAAATACGATAAAAAACGACCGCAATGCATTAATATCGCTGAAAACTCAGCGATATTCATGCATTACCGAGCTAATGCTCTTAGCCATGTTATCCACCTCCCATTGGATAACATGGCTAAGAACTGCTCAGGGCAGGTGGTAGCTTTTAGAGATATTCGCCCTTATCTCGAATATTTCCAAAAGTTGATAATAGGAGATAGCGATGTTAGCGACTGTTTCCAGTCGCTAACATCTTGGCATGCCCACTTTGCATGTCATTAGTGATAAATATCACTCACATGCAAAGTGGGGCCCAAGATGGTCGCTATCTTCTACTAGCCGTCGCTAACTGGTGTTAGCAACAGCTAGGTAATACACATATAATTTTATCTCCGCGAAGCGGAGCGCTGTTACAGATATATATCTTGTTTCTGAACGTTAATTTCTCAAAATGCACTGAAGCACATATATTGAGACCTAGCAAAGGCACATCGGGCTACCAGTCCCTACAATTTTGCCAAGTTTCGTGCAAATCCATTCAGCTGTTCGATCCTACCGAGAGACAAGATGGCGGCCGCTACGGACTGTTTGGAATGTTTACAGACACCGGAGAGCCAATCAGCTTCGCTTCGCAAAGCTCCGTAACGCGAAAAGTACGCGAAGCGGTGCGCTGTTACAGATATATACCTTTTTTTGAACGTTAATTTCTCAAAATCCACTGGAGCACATATATTGAGATCTAGCAAAGGCACATCGGGCTACCAGTCCCTACAATTTTGCCAAGTTTCGTGCAAATCCATTCAGCTGTTCGATTATTATTATTTTTATTTTTTTTTGCCCCGCGGGGCCCTTTTAAAACCTCCACATCAAACCTAGGGGGTGAGCGACAATGTACTATGCCCCCTTATGGTCATTTGCCCCTTCGCTTTGGCCTCCTCTTGTCTCTCGATCCTACCGAGAGACAAGATGGCGGCCGCTACGGACTGTTTGGAATGTTGACAGACGCCGGAGAACCAATCAGCTTCGCTTCACAAAGCTCCGTTGCGCGAAAAGTCCGCGAACCAGAGCGCTGCCCGGTCCGCTGTTACAGATATATATCTTTTTTTAAACGTTAATTTCTCAAAATCCACTGGAGCACATATATTGAGACCTACAAAAGGCACATCGGGCTACCAGTCCCTACAATTTTGCCAAGTTTCGTGCAAATCCATTCAGCCGTTCGGGCTAAAAGTGAGGCCAACCGCCCTATGGAAAACTCAATGTTAAAAACACGTTTTGGGACCCCCCTTTTTTCTCGGCCCCCACTGGACGAACCCCCCCAAATTTTCAAGGGCTGCTCAGAAACAAAATGTGCCATTTTCCTGAAAATTTCAGCCAATTCCGTCCACAAACGCCAAAGTTATTAGACATAGAATTTTCAAAAAACCCATAGAGAAAAAATCCTAACTATATATACCTACTGGCGACCGCCAGTAGGTAATATATATATATATATATATATATATATATATTCACTGAAAAAACCATAGGTTTCAGGAGTTATATAGTTAGGAATTAGTGTTTAAAAAACCTTTGAAATTCACTCAAAAAACTAAGTTTTAGTAGTGTTATAGTTAGCTGGACATTTTACTCATACAAAACCAATGAAATTGCTCCTATATAGTTAGTTGTACTAACTATATTTCGCGCACCCGCAATCCACTGCTGATGATGTCACATATTAGATCATTCATGACATGGTCAGTGACATCACTGATGACATCTCAAATGACATCACTGATGACATCACTGATATCATCCAGTGAATGAGGTTTGCTTCGTTATTTAAATATGCATTATATATATATAGCAATTTACATTGAAGAATGAGTGGATGTATATAAATAAATATTTGGATGGAGGATTTAGTAGCAGTGTAATTGACTGTTTACTTGACCAATTTATAATGTCTCACTAAATATAGTGGATAGTGACTAAACTGTGTGAATATCTGTATCACTTTGTCAGTTGTTGTGTAAACTGATTCTACAGTTGGTTACTAGCTATGTGAAAGTCTATATTAGTTTTTGATTAGTTAACTGAGTATTTGTATGGGAGTGTGAAAGTGTGTGTGGTTCGGTGGGGGGGGTGTGACTGTCCAAAGATGTGTGAATAGTTGATTCAGTAGATATATGAAGTTAAAACTACATGTTCTAACAGTTTGGGTGAGCTAATCTCTTTATGGGTGAGGTGATGAGCAAATATATTTCTCAAAAGGTACAGGTCCAACAAACTAGAAAAATAAAAGGCAGTGTATGTGTCAGTTGGTGTATATAAATAAGTATACATAAGACACAATGATTGTGTGAGTGACTGTATGGATAACTGTATACTTGTAATAATGATTTTATAATTCACTAAGTATGACTTACTATCTAAATGAATAGAAGAAGTGGTGTTTGTATAAGTGTTTTGCTAAGTAAATATGTAAGTATGATCCATTGTTTGCATAAGTGAGTAGGATGACTTCATATGTGAATAGGATGCGTGCTGTTTAATGTCGATATAGATGTATAAGTATTTTTGATAGTGTTCTATTGTTCATTGACAGCATGTATGAGTGAATCCATAGGTAAGTGATTAGATGTGTGTATACATCTATGAATAACTGAGTGGATTTTTAGATACTTGTATTGCTGTGACAATGGATTTAAATATGATACTCTGTATTTTACAAACAGTGATGAAAAATTGTAATAGTGTATGAAAAGGTGTATGTGATTGTCACGTGGATGAGGTCATCAGTGATGTCATTTGAGATGTCATCAGTGATGTCATTTGAGATGTCATCAGTGATGTCACTGACCATGTCATGAATGATCTAATATGTGACATCATCAGCAGTGAATTGCGGGTGCGCGAAATATAGTTAGTACAACTAACTATATAGGAGCAATTTCATTGGTTTTGTATGAGTAAAATGTCCAGCTAACTATAACACCACTAAAACTTATAGTTTTTTGAGTGAATTTCAAAGGTTTTTTAAACACTAATTCCTAACTATATAACTCCTGAAACCTATGTTTTTTTCCAGTGAATTTCAAAGGTTTTTTTAAATGCTAATTCCTAACTATATAAGGTCTGAAACCTATGGTTTTTTCAGTGAATTTCAAAGGTTTTTTAAATGCTGATTCCTAACTATATAAGGCCTGAAACCTATGGTTTTTTCAGTGAATTTCAAAGGTTTTTAAATGCTAATTCCTAACTATATAAGGCCTGAAACCTATGGTTTTTTCAGTGAATTTCAAAGGTTTTTTTAAATGCTAATTCCTAACTATATAAGGCCTGAAACCTATGGTTTTTTTCAGTGTTTTTAAAAAAAAAAATTGATTGGTTAACTGGCTTATTAAGTATATCTTAGTGAATACATATATCAGCGAGTAATGTTTAAATATTTAAATATATGCATGAGTGATGTAATATGTGACGTCATCAGCAGTGCATTGCAGACGTGCAAGTTATAGTGGGTCCAACTAACTATAACGTGGGAATTTCAATGGTTTTATGCGAGTAAAATTTACAGCTAACTATAACTGGTGTGAAACCTATGTTTTTTTTCAGTGAATTTCAAAGGTTTTTTAAATGCTAATTCCTAACTATAACTGGTGTGTACCCTATGGTTTTTTCAGTGAATATATATATATATAAAATTTCTATGGCAAAATTAAACCCCTCATTTTGTTCCTTTTCAAATTAAATGTATTAAGTGTTACCACTTTATTCCAATCAAGATGACTTCAGGTGTGCCATACTTTTGTCATAAGTAAGACTGTTAGCGCACTAGTTGTTCTTTAGAACACTCTGGGACCATATGTACTCATACACCTATACATCCTGTTACACACTAATACTCATCCATATAGTTACTCACACACAAATTCTCACATGCAAATAAACTATCAAAAAAACATTTACTGGATTATACTGCTATATACACACCACTACACATACTTCTACAGAAACGGAAACATATTTACTCTCTTAAACAATCAATTATAAAAACACATACTCACTAACCCACCCATACACACAATCTTCCACCCATACAGTCTTGCACACATGCTGTCTTCAAAATACATACAAATAGTGAGTCACTCATTCATGCATCTGTGCTCTAAGTAATATCCCCCACCAAACCATACAGACACTGATACTGATACTCAAAAAACAACTAATAACCCATATACACACTCATGTAGCTACTCACCAACCCATGCAGCCACTTATACACAAAGTGAGACACAGATACAGATATTTAAATATTTAAACATTACTCGCTAATATATGTATTCACTAAGATACATTTAATAAGTCAGTTAACCAATCAATTTTACACAAAAAAACCATCCATTTAGACATTTATTTACCCATTTATTCTTCCATCAACCTTTAGATATACATATATAAAAATATTTGTTTTTCAGAAAGATACACATTCACTGGATGATGTCATGAGTGATGTCACTGACCATGTCATAAGTGATGTAATATGTGACGTCATCAGCAGTGCATTGCACGCGCAAGTTATAGTGAGTGCAACTAACTATAACAAGGGAATTTCAATGGTTTTATGCGAGTAAAATTTCCACCTAACTATAACTGGTGTGAAACCTATGGTTTTTTCAGTGAATTCAATAGGTTTTTTAAATGCTAATTCCTAACTATAACTGGTGTGAAACCTATGGTTTTTTCAGTGAATATATATATATATATATATATATATATATATACACATATATATATTTATATATATATATATAAAATTTCTATGGCAAAATTAAACCCCTCATTTTATTCCTTTTCAAATTAAATGTATTGAGTGTTACCACTTTATTCCAATCAAGATGACTTCAGGTGTGCCATACTTTTGTCATAAGTAAGACTGTTAGCGTTCTAGTTGTTCTTTAGAACACTCTGGGACATTCTGTCATTGGGCTATAGTTGGGCTACATCTGGCTGATATTTGGGCTACATTTGGGCTCTTTTGTCTCTGGTGGCCATCTTGGGAGACTGCATATCAGAATTTGTTTAATGAAATATAAGAGGATTTGAGAAGTCACTCAAAATGTGCCCTAATTTTTCTTTCTTCAGCACTAATCATAATTTCTATGGCAAAATGAACCCCCTCATTTTGTTCCTTTGCAAATTAAATGTTTTAAGTGTTAACACGTTATTCCAATCAAGATGACTTCAGGTGTGCCATAGTTTTGTCATAAGTAAGACTGTTAGCGCTCTAGTTGTTCTTTAGAACACTCTGGGACATTCTGTCATTGGGCTATAGTTGGGCTACATCTGGCTGATATTTGGGCTACATTTGTTTTTTTTGTCTCTGGTGGCCATCTTTGGGCTACATTGGGCTACATTGGGCAACATTTGTGCTCTAACATATATATAGCCAAATGTAGCCCAATATATATTTTTTCAAAGTTAATTTTCGTAGAAACCACTGGAGCATATATCTTGAGACATAGCAAAGGCACATCGGGGTACCAGTCCCTACAATTTTGCCAAGTTTGGTGGAAATCCATTCAGCCGTTCGGGCTAAAAGTGAGTCCAACCGCCCTATGGAAATTAACATGGGGAAAACACGTTTTGGGACCCCCCTTTTATCTCGGCCCCGCTTGACTGATCCCCCCGAAACTTTCAGGGAAGGAGCGGAGCGCAGCGAGGCAAAGTTAAGGAAAATTACAGGCAGATCCCTCATTCGGCGCCAAAGTTATTCCCAATAGAATGTTGCGGATTTCCTATGGAAAACGATCCTAACTATAACTACCTACTGGCGACCGCCAGTAGATAATATATATACATATACACACACACACACACATATATACACACACACAAAACACACATACGTAGGTTACCTTTTTATTGCAAAAACAAACTAGAAATAATAAGAAATAAAACGTATGTTACCTTTTCTGTAATAATGCGATCCACACATTGCTTTCCTGTCAGAGGAAGGTTACACTTCTCCATAATTTTGTGTCCACCACCCTAATTTGAAACAAATTCAAAAGTAAATCCTTTGAAGAAAAGAATTGACGTTTTTAACTCCATATATATGCATTCTACATCTCATTTCTTAAGATGTCAAATTACAGAAAAGTAAGCTAGCAAGACCCATCGTAAATGCTTCGAACACAATATATTTTACTTACGTAAGTTTCATATGCTGAACAAAATAAAATGAATGATTACCTGCCATTTAACTTTTCACCTATAAAAATGTTTACAAACAAAATCTAATACAGTTTACAAGTTTAACTGCAGACAAGCGGAATACTTATCACAACTTAAACGTGGCATAAGGCTCGAGTCCATGAAGCTTTTATTTGCTGAGAAATATGACCTTACCATTCATTGAGCCAAGACAACAGCTAGTGGGAAGCATACACAATATGGCTACAACATCTGGCTGGCTCTTACACAGATAATTAAGCACGGGGAAATGACAAACCAATAAACACGTTTTACTTAAGCCAATTGCTCTCCCTGTTATATTAGAAACACCTAACAACGCAATGCACGGGATGGCTTTCACCCTTAATCTTTGCAAATAAATTAGACACGTCCATTTAATTCAGTCCGCAACTGAAAAACTGACATCAACGTACAAGGTAAATCCTTTGGTGGAACTGCAGATTGCCGAAGGTCAACATAAATCAAAGGGACGAAGTGGAAGGAGAGCATCTGCATGCCAGGACCAGGAGCTTGATGCTTGGCAGAGGCTGCAAATTCTAACCATCAGCAGGGTTATGACAAAGGAACCTTACAAAAGTGCACTCGCTACCTTACACCAATTAGATTATTTTGACTATTTAAAATGTCCATATTTTGTGTGGTATTCCCCCAGATTTTTTTATGTTTTTTTGCTGAACATGATTTGGTGGTCATATGACGGCACACTGTACCCCTGCTAACCAGTGGTAAAGTACTTGTGTTCTCTCTTTCAAGCATGCTGAAATTGGCGTACAGCTGATTGTCGCTTTTAATTTACTTGCACAACTCCTACATGGTACTATATGTACCAGGGCATGAAAATTAAAACCTACCAGTGGGCTGCAGCACTTATTGTGCTACCCACTACAGTAGCAATTTACAAACCTATCCCCAGGCCTACCACTACAGCCTGGGTGAGCAGCTTTAAACTGCGATTACGACTGTCAGAATAACCCTTTTGACAGGCCTGTCCTTCCCTTTTAATATTCATACATCACCCCAAAAGTAGTTTAGTGTAGTTCCTATATTCCCAATAGGCTCTGCGCATTGTAATAATATATCCTATAGCAATGACGTAGGACTTAGGTCAGTAGGTCTCTATCGAATATACTAAACTTAACTGAGTGCCAGCTAGCTCAGAGGTCACTAGAAACTTTCTCGAATTCACAAGACGGGATTAGTTTGTGACAACCGCATAAACATGACAACTTTGTTTCCCTAGGACTGGAATAACTATCTTCAGAGTCGTGGAAACAATAGATAAGTATTTCACTCAGTCAATCATGCATGCTTCGTTTCTACAGAGTTTGCAGAGAAATAGTGAGACGGGTGTTTTCAATAAAAGGTTTAGTGAACAGTCTTCTTTCTCATGCAAGAGAGGTGAACTGCTACAATCGTTAGAATGCAAAATATAATGCGTACAGTCTGAATAGTATTATAAAATAATACTGTAACAGCATTGTATGGTTTCTAAGCCATATAAAAATACATACATAAATAACACAGGCTAAAATACTCAACTGGTGCTTCTAAAATACACCTACCTCAATGTACCCAACCTAGGAATAGTTGAGGGAAGAAGTAGGTATGGTCTTTAGCATAGGTTTAGTTTTTGCCAAGAATCTACCAAAGGTTTCTCTAGGTTCTAATCAGCTCTTAGAATGAAGGAGGTCTGGTACTTCTGTCTCGGGACTCGATTTCCCAACACCCCACGAGGGGAGTCAAAACACTAGCTGGATTTCTCAGCAGAGGAGGGCACCTTCCTGATCAGTGCGTCAGCAGGAGAGTCGGCTTCCTTTGGCACTTGCTGTAGCGAGCTGCGTCGGGCAAGTAGGTCATCGAACTGCTACGAACCACCGTGCTTTGTCATAGCATGTGAAGGTATATTTATACCTTGAAGGTGTTTAGGAATGCCAGTATTAACGTAAAGTCGGGCATATGAACATCATGAATCACCCCTAAGGAATAGATGTTCATTGTAAAACTAACTGAGTTCTTGGAGAAATCAATATTCAAGCAAGGGGAAGTCCTTAACGGCTTAAGCTGGTTTTCCAAGAAATCGTTGTGACGTTTGGTGAACGTATGGAAGAAGCCATGCCTGCATTTGGATTGCATGGGCTATGCCTAAATAAGGGCTTGATTGCTATGCCTATATAAGGGCAATGTGGATTGTACCTATATAAGGGCATGAATCTGGAAAATCCATTCTGAATCTAAAACGCCATACAACAGTAGGTAGGGTTTTTAAAGTAGGACATATATATTTAATATTTTACATGTCCTGGCAGTGAAAACATGCCAAGAGTCTTTTCAGTGTGGCAAGGCTGGCCACCCATAAGCTAACACGGGTCTACACTACATCACTTAAGTGCTCTATAAGGTCTTGGAATAGCTAGAAAAATAACTCAACCATTCATTTTAATACTAATTTGGAACCACATTTAATGGTAAGGTTGGATTTTACATTACTATTATGAAAAGACTTTTTTTAAATTGTTTTGTTTCTGCCCAAAACATAAACCCCCACATGCATCAATGTTGGCCTTTGCGATTCCTTAATTGAGAGTATTAAGGAATCGCAATAAAAAAAAAAAAATCGCAAAAGCCATTTCTTTAGAGCAAATATACTTTTGTTGGTACTTTAGCAGTAAATCATGCCAATGTGTGATTCACATAAAGGTATAGCAAACACAACTTACTGTCATCGTGGTAACTACTTTAAAACAACTGTATTTTATTTCAGTGCACTCTACCACAAAAGCACAGCCCTGCACATAGAGCTATTTTGCTCTACCACTGGCTATCACACAATAAAGGCAGACTAGAAATCTAGAAAGGAGACGTTTCCCTGGTAACTAGAACAGTACCACTCCAGCCGGTAGCACAGGTTTACATTCACTGCATAAACAGGTTTATGCAGGCACTATTTCACTTGTTATCTTCATCTAACCCAAGGAACGCAGTTTATCTGAGGCTAATAGGAGCCTAAAGAACAATTACAGAATTTTGTGAGGGAGTTGTACCTCTCAGAAACGTTTTTTTTTTGTTCAAATAGATAATTGTATACAAAAGTGAGGTTCCTAACTAGAAAAAGCCCAATACGTGCTCTGGCATGGTTTACACCACGAACCTGATTGTATTTACTTATGAGTTGAGAGTGGGTGATATCTCGGCTTGGTGCACTGCCATGAATTTTTTCAAGTAATTGATAGTTTGGGTTTTACTTAACAAGGTGTTATTTAATCTTTTTTTCTATCATAGAGCGGTGCTTCCCCTTTTCCTGAGCCGTGGCCAGGTGGGGTGAGGTCCATACCTCTCACGAGTATGGTAAGATGGAATGAACAACAAATATTTCCTTTTCATTGGTATTTCACAGTATGGGCCCAATGCTAATACGTGTACACTTAATGTATAGTGGCATCTGTATACATTAGTGATACTGATTATTAGTCGTAATAACGACTATAATGTTATATGTTGATTTGTCCTATGGGATACCCTGGGGTCAATTTGTATACCTTTCCCTTTCCTTTTTTTCACAGAACTTGAAGAGAGGGAGCAGAACACCTAGGGATATCAGGTGACCTCTGTGTCTTAATTTTTGATGTTGAGCACTTATTTGTTTTCACAATCACCATTGCAGTAGCTATCAGCAGAATTGGTCCTGAAGAAAGCAACGACAAATCTGTCACTCGGTTGCTGAAACATGTCGACCACATAGAACATTCTGACAGTCTATATCTGTGTGACTGTCACTGACTACTTTTTAACCCTGGGAGGGTGGGGAACACCAGAATAAAGTTATGAGTAACCCCCCCCCCCTATCCAATTTAATGATCACTTATTTACCTAATTTCTCACCTTTTTGAGCACTGCAACATCAGTCCCCCAGTGTTGATACTAAAATCCTCAGAACTTGAGCAGCAAGACCACTGTTAGACCTTACTGACCGGCGGTGGAGTCCTTGTTATCGTGATAGTGGATTGGCTATCCCAGTGGCGGTCTTGATGGAATCCCAAATGATGAAGGGCGGTTCCGTGTGGTGACTGATGGGCATCCCTCTTTGACCATCTTGGGGGATGACCTTTCCAGACACACATAGTTTCAGGTTGTCTTAGAGGTTTCTTGTAGGCTTTATCATACGTAGAACTTTGGTGTAGACCCTCTAATATACATGTTGTTAGAAGTGTATAGGGAACCTGTTAGAGCGTGGTCTTAAAAATTCCCTTTGGTCCTTATTAACTGTTTGTTACTTGTTCTTGAGCAGTCGCTGTGACTGCGGACCTTTTTTCACAACAGTATTTTATTACTGCTGATTGATGCCACCGTCACACACGGTGTTCAGCGTCTCCTTAGCACTTTGTTTGCTTGAGACTTTTTTTTACGGCGCCATCGTGCTCGGGTTTACTCACCCTCACTCGTTTGTAGCATGGCCGAGAACCAAGGCCTTTCCTTTAATGAGGATGATGTACAGTCAGTCCTTGCCGAACACCCTGATCTCCTAGAGACTGCACCCACTCCAGTTACTAGCAATGAGGATGAGTGGGGCAAGGTACTGGTACTCAAGAAATCACACACGCGGACAACCTTACATGGTACTGTAATGGCACAATATTTACGCAACAACTGTGCACCCACTGGATTGATTGTTACAAATAATCCTAGACTCTTCCTGTCGGATAAGGAGTTCCTAAAGAGTTGGTCACTCATCGCATGGCGATGCACCAGGGACTGGCTTATTTTAATCATACAGAACTCGAAGAGAATTGCGGATGCAATACTTATCGAGATCCAGGTCCTTGAGTCCCACATTAAGACTACCATTTCTGGTAAAGCCTTCCAGAAGAATGTAGATGAAACGAATAAAAGCAGCAAGGAATTCAGGGATTTTACCTTGTCAGTCAAGATTGAAAAATTTAGAAAAGATCTTGACAAATTTAAATTCGACAAGGTATACCCCTATACAAGTGATACCTACATTCCACCAGATTTTTCTGGGAAAGGGCGGAAAACAGGGTCTAGTTATGGTACGTCAAGTTCGGATGAGAATTCGTCAGGAAGTGACACTAGCTCTACTAGCCAGGGCTCTCGAGGCAGGGTCGTGGTAAAAGGAACCCCCGAAACAACTGGAGAGGAAGCCAACAGAATCAAACACCTATGGGGTGGCAACCTAACCCGTGGCAGTTCGGCGGTCCGCCTTTTCCTCCGCAAATGGGACCACAACAGATGGGTCCTTTTCCACCCCAGTACCCGACCAATTTTGGAGGACAGCCTTTTTTTAGGCGGAGGCCGAGGACGCTCTCGTGGCAGGAGAAGAGGCCAACAACAACCACAACAGCAACAACCACAGGTGCATTACAGTCCACCAACGACATCTGTGAGGAGCCTGAGAAGTACCACTACGAAGAACAAGGAGCAGGCGGCAACCAGCCTGGAACCGGGCTTGTGATCAATTTGAGCCAACATGTACTGACACCTATTGAAGAAAAGGCTCTCAATAGAAGTTTGGGGTTTGTACCTACTCATAGGAATGATCACTTCGAAACACGACTCGAGGTGTCGAAATTCCTACGGAAGATCCGATTACACTTCTTCTTTGCAAATAAACAAGAGATTGGAATGCAAGATGTGAATACTGGGTTAAAGAAAAAAATCCACTTTTTACCCACCATCACACTCTATGCCCCCTAAGGTCTTGGCCTTTGAACAGGCTATCGAGAAGGGTATTGAGAACCTTTTCACACAACAAGAAAAGGAGTATTACAACAACTTTCCTAAAGATGAACAATTAGCTCTCAGAACATTATCTATGAATACCCAATTGACCATCAAGCCAGCGGACAAAGGGGGTGCTATTGTCCTTTTGGACACTAGCACCTACCGAGCTGAGTGTTTACGCCAATTAGGCGATGTAAGATCCTATCGCCGTTTGGATATTGATCCTACATCAGAACTGAAAGCCACAATTCAGACTATAACGGAAGAAGCGGTGTCCGAAGGGTGGATAACGTCACAGGAAGCTGCTTTTCTTTGTACCACGCATCCAGTTATTTTTATGCCCTTCCCAAGGTGCATAAGAAGCAAAGACCACCTCCGGGTCGCCCTATTATCTCGGGCATTGGTTCTGTTCTTGAACCTTTGTCAACATTTGTTGACCACTTTCTGCGCCCTATGGTCCGAGAAATGCCGACCTATTTGAAGGATACCACCGACGTTTTACGTCTGTTACCAGAAATTGAATTTGATATGAATACTGATCTCCTTGTATCTTTTGACGTTGAGGCACTTTACACGTCCATACCTCAGGATGAGACACTTGAAGTGATTCAGTTTCTACTTCAGTCTAAAGATCTAGACAGTATTACTCCTGTAAGCTTTATCATGGCCTGTGCCACCTTGGCTATGAAAAGAATTTTTTTTCAATTTGAGGACTCAATGTACCTTCAGGTATCAGGTACCAGTATGGGGAGCGTTTACGCTCCTAGCTTGGCAAACCTATATGTTCATTCTTTTGAACAGGAGCACGTACTGGTAACCACAAACCCTTTTGTAGAGTGTATTAGAACTTGGAGAAGGTACATTGATGATGTCCTAGTGGTATGGCGGGGGACTGAGGAAAGGTGCATTGAATTTCTATCCTGGTTGAATAGTCGTAATGACTTCCTTCGCTTTACAATTGAAGTTGGAAGGGATAGACTAGCATTCCTTGATTTATTGATCATCGCCACTCCAGAGGGGTTACAGTCTGAACTTTATAGGAAACCTTTGGCAAAAAATTCCCTGTTATGTTTCGACAGTCATCACCCGAAATCCTTACGGGACAACCTACCATATGGGCAGTTTTTAAGGGTTCAGAGGAATTGTTCTAATGCAGAGGCTTTCAAAACACACTCTCTGGCTCTCAAGGAGCAAGTAATCTCTAGAAAGTATCCTCCTAAATGAGTACAACGGTCTCTAAAACGTGCTCGCAACAACAACCGTCTGGCCCTTTTGGAACCTTCCGTACAGAAACCTCCACTGGAAAGAATCCCTTTTGTGACCACTTTCGGGACTCTGTCCAATAACATACAGAAAGTGGTGAAGAGGCATTGGTCTATTCTCAACTCTGACGATGTCTCAATTCAAAATCCTTTGTTCTCATTTAAAAGAGGGCCTAGCCTCAGGGACCGTTTGGTCCATACACGACCACGTGAAGACAGACCTAGGGCTCTAGGTTCGTTGTGGGATCTCCCTCCCGTTACGGGTCATCATCCCTATGGGATGTGTCAATCTTGCCCACAAACGAGAAAGACAACTGAAATCGACATTGGTACTTCCAGACAGTGGATTCAGTCCAAATTCACGAATTGTAATAGTGAAAATCTCGTTTATCTCATCACCTGTCCTTGCGGGTTGAAATATGTAGGGATGACGACCCGCAAAATCAGAGTTAGAATCTCTGAACATACAAGCACTATTAGGTGTAAGAGGCAAGCGACTAAACTCACTAATCATTTTCTAGAAGCACGCCATCCGTCGACTGCGTTTCAGTGGACTGTGATTGAACAGCCTCACATCCCGGCGCATGTCACGGATGTATCTAAATACCTTCTGCTAAAAGAACAAAAATGGGTGTTTAAGATGGGCACCAACCGGGTGGGTTTGAATGATGACATACCCTGGTCGACCCTTTGATTGCACTTAGCAGCTACTTGAGAGTAATAATTTAACTACAATATGAGGTAGGGGGTTCTGAACTCCACTGGTTCCCCCTTGTTGGGACGTGTCAATCTTTGTATAAACCCCTCTGTCGTTTTTTCTCTCAGATAACAACTACCCTTTTTTTGGCATCTCAAAAGGGAAGTGTTTTGACCGTGGAAATCATTAGAAATATCATGGTGAAGTACTAATTTGTTTCCCTTTTGCTCACCAAATGGTCATCACATTACTTACAGACATTGTGTAGCTGGATTACCAGTTCTGATTGCACTTTGCGAATAGCTGATACATTTGTCACACCCTGTCCCTCATCGTTTTTCATTCTACATGTCCGCATGTATTTATTCGGACTGTGTCTCAATAAAGTTGTTTACACGTTTTTTTGATACAAGCAAACTGATGAGGGAGGAGGTCTCTTAATAAACACCAGCGAAGTTGCTTTGTTATTGTGCCACACGGCACTCTGATTGGTCAGTACTTTGCCGTTTTTTAGCCTATCAGCAGTGAGTTGTTATTTCAGTGCGTCACGTGATCTTTTGTGAACCAATCGCGCAGTACCATTTAAACTGTTTCCCGTCGTTCCCGCGGTACCTCCCCGATCGGCTTGGACGCCGACGCGAAGTACCGACGGAAAGGTAGGGAACGATTGTGCGCGTTCTCACTAATGCATTTGCATTTTTATTTGGTGCACCCAATTCAGCATGTCGGGCTGTATAGGAGTTCTTGGCTTAGTGCTCCTACCTTGATAAAGATCTATGCGGCATGATAGGTTTTTTTTCACTTTAAATACTGCGGCCATAGAAAAACGAGTAGCTTTTCTGTGTGAGACATACGCGGCACGATAAATCTTTTCTCTATCATAACTACTGACGGTTATGCCACTTATCAACGAGTAGTTTTTTGGCGCATAATCTTTGTAAAAATGGGAGTCTGGCTGACACAGTGTGAAGCTGTTTGTGTACGTGACCACCAACATACGATTCCCACCACGAACCTGATTGTATTGTCTTATGAGTTGAGAGTGGGTGATATCTCGGCTTGGTGAGCTGCCATGAATTTTTTCAAGTAATTGATAGTTTGGGTTTTACTTAACAAGGTGTTATTTAATCTTTTTTTCTATCATAGTGCGGTGCTTCCCCTTTTCCTGAGCCGTGGCCAGGTGGGGTGAGGTCCATACCTCTCACGAGTACGGTAAGATGGAATGAACAAATATTTCCTTTTCATTGATATTTCACAGTGGCCCAATGCTAATACGTGTACACTTAATGTATAGTGGCATCTGTATACATTAGTGATACTGATTATTAGTCGTAATAACGACTATAATGTTATACGTTGATTTGTCCTATGGGATACCCTGGGGTCAATTTGTATACCTTTCCCTTTCTTTTTTTTCACAGAACTTGAAGAGAGGGAGCAGAACACCTAGGGATATCAGGTGACCTCTGTGTCTTAATTTTTGATGTTGAGCACTTATTTGTTTTCACAATCACCATTGCAGTAGCTATCAGCAGAATTGGTCCTGAAGAAAGCAACGACAAATCTGTCACTAGGTTGCTGAAACATGTCGACCACATAGAACATTCTGACAGTCTATATCTGTGTGACTGTCACTGACTACTTTTTAACCCTGGGAGGGTGGGGAACACCAGAATAAAGTTATGAGTAACCCCCCTATCCAATTTTATGATCACTTATTTACCTAATTTCTCACCTTTTTGAGCACTGCAACATCAGTCCCCCAGTGTTGATACTAAAATCCTCAGAACTTGAGCAGCAAGACCACTGTTAGACCTTACTGACCGGCGGTGGAGTCCTTGTTATCATCTGGACCCCCGACCGTGATAGTGGATTGGCTATCCCAGTGGCGGTCTTGATGGAATCCCAAATGATGAAGGGCGGTTCCGTGTGGTGACTGATGGGCATCCCTCTTTGACCATCTTGGGGGATGACCTTTCCAGACACACATAGTTTCAGGTTGTCTTAGGGGTTTCTTGTAGGCTTTATCATACGTAGAACTTTGGCGTAGACCCTCTAATATACATGTTGTTAGAAGTGTATAGGGAACATATTAGAGCGTGGTCTTAAAAATTCCCTTTGGTCCTTATTAACTGTTTGTTACTTACCTGTATCCAACCAAACCTCTACCTTTGAAAATGTTTATTACTAAAAGTAATATTGAACTAAAACCTGCTCTAGGCCTATTAACACTATTGCTTTTTACTAAAGACAAGTGATGCCAACGGTATTTTACTTAAAGAAAAATAATTAGCAGGGACAGATACTAGAAATTATCTGTCTCGAAACATTATGAATTGTACAGAGTCAATCTATCATAATATTATAACGTTCATCTAGTGGCTATTAACACCAACTGAAAAAAAGATACACAAAGAATAGTTATGATTTGTAACTTTCTTTTTTAAAAAACCTTTTTCATTTTTTTATCATATGTACAAATCAACTAGTCACACAATATTTCATGCTGGGGGTCGCGTAACTAGTTATTAGATAACGAACGAGACTCCTCCATGCTAACTAGTTACGCGACCCCCAGCATGAAATATTGTGTAGATCTCTGAAACGGTGTGAGATTAATAACCTTAACTACCAGAATCTACTGTTATATAACATTTGGGGATTATCTTTTAAAGGGGTGAGATGGTGGTGGGTACATTGTGTACAGCTTGTGCAGTGGCTGCCAGTTTCTTCGACTGATTCACTGCATGCAGTTTACCTGTTATCTTGAGTAACAGTAAGTGTAGTCTGTTCAGATTTTGCAATGTTTCCGTTTGCTGTTTGATTATTTTATGACTGCTTGTAAATCAATACCGTTAGAGCTGTTGCGAAATTCATTTGGAAACTGAAAACTTCATCTAATTGGAGAGAACTGGAGGCTGTTCGTCTAGCCCTAAAGTCATTTTCTCAGCTCTTGAAGGGAACAGTGGTTCTAGGTAGGACAGACAATATGATAGCGAAGGCCTATGTCAACTGTCAGGGGGGAAACCAGTCTTGTTTCCTGTTGAGGATGGCGTACAAGTGTTCCATTGGGCCAAGCCCAGACTGATTTCCATCTCAGCAATTCATATACAAGGAACATCCAACACCTCGACAGACAATTTCAGCAGAGACATTCCATCTTTTGTGACTTTTTGTCTGTCAGAGGGTGTTTGTGGAGCGCACTCACAGATGGAGTCACCCAGTGATAGACCTTTTTGCTTCGTTTCTCAATGTAAAGGTGAATAAATTTTGTTCCAGGACTAACGAATAGCATGCATGGGCTGTGAAGGCTCTTTCATGCAGATGGCCTCAGGGATTTCAGTATGTGTTTCCTCTGTTTCACCGGATTCTCAGTTTCATACTCAGAGTGAGGAGAAAGAAGGCATCTGTGATAATGATAGCTCCAGAATGGGCTCACTCCTCTTCTAGTAACAATGAGGCAGTCAGCGGAATGCAGGCTACCACCGAATACCTCCCGCTTCTTTTAACAATCTTGCAAAGGCACGTTCTATCCAGCTGAATCTATCAGCCTGGAGGTTGAGATGTTAGATTTAGTGAATGGGGGTACCAGTTGGCCTTATTAATATTCTTCAGGTTTCTTGGAATTCTTCAACTATTAGGTCATGTTTGTGGTATTGGCATTATTTTAGCAAATTATATAATTGTAAGGAATTAGAGCCCACTACTTCAGGCTCTTTTTCAGTGATGTACTTTCTTCAATATGGAGCTTCCCTAGGGTTGAATGTGTTTACCTTGAAACTGCAGTAGGCGGCAATAAAAGCTTTCAGAAGTTCTTGGAAAACCGTCTGTTTAAGAGCTTAAGTAATGTTTTTCCTTCTCCAGACAAGCAGTTCCCTACCTGTGCATAATCTTTGATTTTGGAGGCTCTCATGAATCCTCCTTTTGAACCTTTAGAGTATAGATATCCATACCTGGACTCTTCAGCCTTGTTTTGGTGGCAATAACTTCAGCCAGGTATTTAGGGGAGCTAGGAGCTTTATCTTTCAAGCATCCTTTTTGCAGAGTGATTTTACAATCTCTTACTTCCATTCTTCCCAAAATTAGTAGCAGTTTTCATAGGGAGCAGGAGCTAATTGTCTCATCATTGTACGATGTTTCTACTACAGAGGAGAACAGACTTTACACAATCTTGATGTTCAGAGAGCACTTTTTATTTACTTGGACAGGGTAGCTCATTTTCAACTCTTAGTCGTTTTTTAAAATAAATTTTGGGACAGATGAAAAGGAGCTTAAATCTTCTACTTATTCTCGGAGTAGGTGAGTTAGGTCTTTCATTTACTTGCAAAAACAAAAGAGGAGTATCCCCTCGTGGGCAGAGAGATTATTCTCTGGACATAGGCTTAAGTGCTCTAGTCAGCACAATATGCCCCAACCTAATAGCGGATAATGCATATCCTTATAGAAGACCCCTCACTCACCAACCTAGTTGGTGACATGCTTCATCATCGGGGTCCCACCCCATAGGCCGAGTGCCTACAGGGTGTGCTGCGACACCGGACTACAGTGGAGCTGGTTAGTATTTTCTTTTATGTGTGCATAACGATCAAAAAAAGTGAGTTTAAAAAGGGCCAAAACTACTCACTGCAAGTATTTATTCTTGAGTGCTTGAACCCTTGTTAAAAATGTGTGGCACCTGTGCCTAATTAGGTAGGCTTTGGTGTCAAAAGTAGTGTTTAAAAATAGCAAAGTGTGCTATGTGAGATGTGATATTTACAACGCTATTAGTTAAAAGGTCTACATGTTTCAACCATTGTATATATTCATTGGTTTTCGTCAGGACCGTGTTATATTGAACTGGGTGGTCCGCACACGCTAAGGTGCGTCCTGCCCTAGTCCAAGTTAGAGTTCACAAATTGCGAACTCGTGCAAAATAGTGCGTTTTTCTTTTTAAGAAAAAAACGCTTCGTTGCGGCACTACCGCTTCATGGGCACCAGCGTTTCCAAGACGGCAAGAGTCCGTCTCTTGCAGCTTCTGATCATCAGGCAGAAACCCTACTTGGTTCCAGCTGGAGGTGCCCCGAGATTCCTCGGGGCACCTCCAGCCGGAACCAAGTAGGTTTGGTTCCGGCCTATGGGGTGGGACCCCGATGATGAAGCATGTCACCAACTAGGTTGGTGAGTGAGGGGTCTTCTATAAGGATATGCATTATCCGCTATTAGGTTGGGGCATATTGTGCTGACTAGAGCACTTAAGCCTATGTCCAGAGAATAATCTCTCTGCCCACGAGGGGATACTCCTCTTTTGTTTTTGCAATTAATCTCAGGGACCAGGAGTTCCCACCTCACATAAGTATTTGTAAATTTCCCTCACTCTCTCTTTTGTTACTTTCATTTACTTGGCCTACACATCTGTAAGACAGGATTGTCTTCTCGAGGTACAAGGAAGGTCTACTAGGATTATGCCTACCTCATGTACTGAGCTTTAAGGGGCCTCCATAGCTAAAATCTGTAAGGCAGCTACTCAGGCTCTGAGTTGTCTTTTGCTTCTCACTATAGATTTGTGCTAGAGGTAGAACTCAATGTTGTTTTGGGTTATATCGTTTTATCCACTATTATGCAAAGAAAGTATTCTCTTTTGTGTTTTTTTTAATCAATACAGTTTGGGTCTTTGCAGGAACATTTGGCTGTCCTGATATAGCTCTGTATATTTCCTTTTGTAATGGGGTAAGCGAGGGTAAAGACGATAAGCTATTGCTTCAATTATTTGCCAGTAATTGCATTTCTCTGACTCCTGTTCCATGCTTCCAATCATTACATCCCTTCCTTCCTAACTGCCCAAGCATTCCAGGCCAACTAACGTTGAGTAAGTCATGGTTTGTAACTAAACAGGAGGAGGGGTAGTTCTTTATATGTAGTATATGACGTGGTAATTGATGTCTAGAGAGGTGGGATGGGCTCATTTTGTAATGATAGGAAGCGAGGAAACAGGAGTCAGAATAATGCAATTACCGTTAGGTAATTAGAGCATTTTCTTTACCCTACACCCTCCCTTTCCTAGCTCAAACAGTTATTGTTATGCTAATGCTCTGTTATTCACGATCACGGAGTCTATGGTGTAACATTTTATACAGTAAAAAAAATCTATTGTAAAAACTAGAGCCCACGGCTTTTGAAATTTAATAAGGTACGTAATTGGGCCACATATGACTTTTTAAGTACCCAAAAATCCTCTTTTCGTCAGGAGGTATTCATGCACTAGGAGTTTAAAAAAGGCATTTTGAGTAATTGTTCTCAATACATGTACCCCAGAACGACAGATTGGAAAATAATTTACGCCTGCCACTTCCAGCCAAAAGCCTTAAAAAATATTCTCAGTCTGTACTGATGAAACAGTGGTGAGCAGTATTTTCATTTACTCCCGGTCAAGCTGTGAAATAGAAAATCTGTTGCATTTACTGAATATGGAGGCAAACTCACTCTTGCCTGCAAAAAAGAATATTCAGAAGTAGCCGACAGAGATTAGCCTCCAGGCCCAACTTTTCCCGAATGCTTTCAAATCCACCCTACCATTAAAGGATGTTGGTGGCCAGTCTGTTGCCTGCGACAAAGGCACATCCCAGTCTTACTGAATCGGTCTCCACTTTGGTGAATTTAACTCACCTTGTATATTTTGAGGCCATGTCACTCTCTTCACTGCCTGATGCATTGATTTTCCTTGTTATTGCACACAGTGTGACAGAGGGAGAGAACAAAGGCTTATTAAGTTATAGGGGTGATGGTGCAAAACCCTTGAATGAGAAACATCCTCTTACAGCTTAGAGTGCTTCGAGTCTCAAGATGGCCGCCTGGACGGAGCCCTGAGCGGGACCTCCCGGCTTCGGTATCAACTCGGTCAATAATCCCACCCTGGCATGTTCCCATCGATGCCACCAACACCGACACCGTCCTGGGTCCTGAGACCCTGTTCACCTCTGCGGTGTCTTTAATGGCTCCCTGGTGTAACAGCTGACACCTCCACCGTCGGCCGAGCTCTGGACCCTCTCCTCGGTGGAGTCTCTTCCGGTTGCTCCCCGGGGCAACGACGGGGGCAGAGGCTGAACTACTCGGACCTTCCTGTGAGTGGACTGCATGGATCTCAGGGCCGGAGCTCCAACTCCATGGAGGCCCAGGGGAGGAGACAATCAAGCCAACGGCTCACACTAGTTGCGGCGGAGTTTCGTTCCAAAGTTTCCACTGTGTTGGAACCATAGCATCGGCTCCAAAATGGCAGACGCTTGCGATCGCAACATCTGGAGGTTCAGCTGAGTTCTTCGCCGAGGGGCAGATTCCTGTGGAGGGAGACTGTTTGTGCCCTGCTGCTCAAGGTACCCTCAGGTCCTAGTTGTATCTGCGGTGCATTCGCTCTTCACGGCGATAGCTCCCGTGATACTGCCTGTACCAGCCTGACTTTGTAATGGCGGCAGCAGTGTCCCTCGATGCCCGTCCACACCCATCTCACCACAATTGTTTGCTCCCTAAGCGACTGCTCCCCTAAAGGATGGCCCCTCACTACTCTCAGTCCAATTTCTATTCCAGGTACCTATCTATTTCCTATCTTAATAGCCTAATATGATCTGTGGTGCGACCAATCCCTCAACGCTGTTTGACCCTAAAATGGCAACTGCGCTAGCAGCGCTCGCACATCAGCAGTTCTCTTTTTAATTGTGCACACATCTAGGTGACTTAACACTGCGCCTCACTCGTGCAAAATCCATAATTCATCGCTTGCCAGCTGCCCATTTGTTGTTTGGGATATATAATGATCGCAACTGACCTCATCATTATGGACTCTTCTCCCTGCAAATAAGATAGCGCTCGCATAGTGGAAGCCTGATATTCCACATCATTTGTGTTTTTACACACCGCAGCCATGCACTTCATACCATACAGTGCAGAAGCCTGCCTAATATCTCTCCACCGCTTTGATTGATCGCTCTGTAGTACACGAACTACTGAGGGAGGCATGGAACGCAAAGCTGCACGGTAACCCCACATTACCGAGATGACCTAATGGGGTGACTGAATTTGGCACTGGACTAACTTCTTGGGCCCCCATGTGGTACTTCCCTACCACTGCCAATCCGTCAGAACTGATCTGTTACCCAGCCCCCTGTTTCCAGACCCCAGACCCCTTCCCCATTCCTCTTTTTGGGGATTTGTTTCTTCTGTATCTGACTATGCAACTGTAATCTAATGTTAGCAAGAAAAAAATGTTTTTCTTGATATTCCGAACCGCTGAGACCTGAGCAACATGGCTGATGCCCGGGGGAGCTGCAAGACAGCTATAGAGGAGACCGGTCCGGGTTCACCCCATCGGCCGTCACCTACCCAGCTGGACATTGGGCACATTTCTACCCGTCTCCCCGCTGTATCTCCTTCCTCCCCCCCGACTAATTACCGTAACATTATTTTATATTTTCTTTTGTTGCCTATGTTTTACTATGCTCTGGTAACGGATGTAATTTGTAATGCAATGATTCTTATGTAAAGCGCTCCGATACCTACAGGTCTAGCCAGTGCTATATAAAACTCATCAAATAAAATAAATACAAATAAAATAAATGCACTACTATATAGTGACTATTTCTTGATTAAGGGTTACATTTTTATTTAGTAGCCAGAAAAACATATAGTCAAGTTAAGTGCCAAACTAGGTAAAAGGCTATAGAACTAAACTGAGTACAGGCAGATACCTGAACAAACGTGGAAATCCTGAATTCCACCTTCCAGAGAAAGTAAATAACTGCCTGCTCTAAAGAAGAGACCTCAGTGCAGGCTGACTGCCCACAAGAAAGTTGTGCACCATCACAATAGGCTGCTTCAGTTGATCGTACATGAAAATGGGATTGGAAGGGTGGCAACAAAGACCAGGGGCTAATGTGAACATAAATGTGCACTGTCCACAGGTCTGGAACGATTTTCTTTATAGCTAAAATAATTCTTCTAATTTGTACCCTGTGCAGCATGGACTGCACTGCCCACAAGATGTGCAAAGGAGAGGCACTATCAGTAGTCTCATAAGCCAATTAGCTGCAAGCACTGCATAACTGCAAACTGCTGCATCCTTTGTAAGTAAGTAAAAGTTTGTAGAGCGCGCAAATCTTAGGGGGGGTACAGACTAATCTGGTACAGATCACCTACTTTGACTGAGATCTAAAAAGCCACTTTTTGAGTTGTTTCCGGTTTCCTAAAACTCAACAAGTTTGACTCTAAACTCCGGGTCAGAAGGAGTGAGTTTCAGAGTTTAACTACAAGATGTTATAGGCTCCTTTCCTCCCCATTTAATGTCCCTTATCCTGAGAAGTTCTACCAGGTGGGCTGTTGTTGACCGTGGCATCCGTTGCAGGAATTAATAAGAGCTCTTTCCATGCAAAGCATTGTGAATAATACACAAAGATTTAAACCTAATCCTGTCCGCTACTGGCAACCAATGGAGGTCCCGAATAGGTTTAGTGACTGAGCATAATTATGGCACTTTCAGCAGGAGCCGAGCTGCCGCATTTTGTAAAGATTGTAGATTTTGTGTGGCAATTTTCGTAACGCCTAAGAACAAGGCGTTACAATAGTCTATCCTAGAGAGGATGAGCGCAACTACAACTTTTTTTGACGATCGTGTGAGATAAAAGGGAACACTTTTTTCAATAGTCTAATAATGAAACAGCATGGGGAGGTGGTGTGATTGCTCTGCTCAGTAAAATGAGGTGGTCATCAAAAATCACCAAGATTTCAGATTTTTGTGAAATGGGTAGGTATTTGGCCAAAGTCAGTTGGCCACCAGGTAGAATTCCAGAAGTTGGTGTTTAGAAACACTGGCGTGGTTAGAAACACTGCTTTGGTATTTCTACTTGTGAAATTACCGATACAGCTTGTCTGGTTATTTCCCGAGTTCAGAGCACAGCAGTATTCAGACTTTTCCTGTGAGGATTCCATGAGAAATGGGGAATCAGTGTGTGTATCAGGAATACCACACCCATCTCCTGCAGGAATTCCACCTCTTTGGCCCTTTTCATATACTGTAAAATACCCAGTCATATACCCAGTTTTCGACCGAATTGTGAATTACAGGTCGCTAGTGATGGGGTCCAGGATAAAGTTTGTTTAGAAACATCTGATTTATTCACAGCAGGCCAAACAAATAACTTACTGCCTGCTTCTTTTGGAGCCCACTCGGTTACTGTGAGCAGTCCAGTATGAAACGTGAAAAAGTCTTTTATTGTTCGATTATTTAAAATCATTACAATATACTAACAATGTAAAAGAATTATCTAAAAAACAAATAAGTTAAATTCCTGCTTGTTACTACGAACTAGTGGAGCATAAAACCTTAATAACAGTGTCACATTCTAGATATACAGTTTAAGAACAAAGTACATTGATTTTTAAATGGGATGTATGTCCGCGGCACCCATACTTCCGGACCGACTGTTTTCTTTGTGGGGCTCTATTTTCGCGGACAGTGCAGCTCGAATTAGTTCTAGGAATTTCCCCAGCCGTGCAACTGTTTGAGTTGAGATTGAAGAAAAACACAAGTCAGAGATTTCGCTGCATCGTGTGAGGCCCTGAGCTCTGTAGATTGGGGTGACCAAACGGTGCCACTCACTAGCTAACTTTGGACAACAACACAACAAATGGAGCCAGGATTCCTCATGGTAATTGCAAAGTCTGCATGCTGCTAATTTATCCGGGCGAGCCCAGCTTTGATTAAAATCCACGATGGGTAATGCGAGGAGCCTCATGCAAGTGATCTTTTTTCGGGATAGGACAGATAGTGCTTGCTCAAGAAAAGGCTGTGATTTTCCCACTTTATAGGAGGCATCCAATGTAGAAAGATTTGGATGGTGATGCAGACTTTCCAGGTCTGTTGCGTGTGATATGTACTTGACTTGTCTGTTCACCGCTCTTTTCCATGCCGCTATTGAAATATTAGCATTGTCCAGGTTTTGCACTTTATTTCTAGCAGTTTTGTGGCTACTGACAATTGCGCTTGCCATGGGGATCCGCTTTCTTCAAAGATTGTTTTGATTTGCGCTTTCAAGGCTGTTGCTGGAGCTCGCAGGGTACTAATGTAGTATTTTACGGTATATCAAAGGCACAATGGTGTTCAAGTAACTTCACTAAATAAATTAAAAACAGGGCATACTTGAGAAATTGATGCAACACCCCTCTAACACTCCTTATTTGGTGTTCAATTGTTGTATACTGATCTCGGAAATGTTTTTGTGAGACTTCTGTTGGGCTCTGTTTGTGTGATCCTAATGTATATTAGGTTCTTTAGAATACGTGGACGCTTGTGTCATTGTATAAAAACTTACCCTTAATCATCTTATTGTAGTTTAGAAGTAACTAGGTTTTTTAATGTGATTAGGGCACCTATTACCATGCACTGTGTTGGAATACAAAAAGATATAAATAAAAGGTAAAAAAACAAAATTACTTGTTTCAACATTGTGTTCTCCATCGGTCTCTAACCCATTGATTCTTCCTTCTCTACCATCAAATGATAAAGTTTTTCAAAAGCCAACATTTCTACCTTTAATGGGCTAACACATGGAAACAGCATTTGTGCACACCTATAAAAGGTTTTAGCTTATTACAGCCAGACCTACTGGCTTTGAAAATGTATATTATTTGAAAACAGAGTAGAAACAAAAAGGGGCATAAGACAGATGGGGAAAACAATGAGAAAATGTATACAGAGAATACAAGACGGGAAATAAACAAATAGAAAGAGAATAGGAAAGACAACGCATGAAGGTGAAAGGACAATGGGGAACCAGAGAGACAAAAATTCACACAAGTCCTGATAAAACAGTAAGTCTACGGCACAGAGAAAACAAGAAAGACTTTGATTTCTGTACACAATGCATGTATGGGAGAAATAATTTAATATGTGATCATTTAGTGTACTTTGAAGAGATGTAAAATAGTCTTTAAAGCACTGCAATGGAAGTACTCCATAGGAGTTGGAATGCTACATCAGCTAGCCAATAACAGGAAGGAAATGCTTTATGCTGATATTAAAGAATTCTAGCAGGTGAACAAGCAGCGGTGCGGTCATTCCATGCCTAGGGCCATAAGTATCATGTATTTTACCACGAATCAGGCCTTTTGCGACTGGTAAAATGCATTTTGCTATGTATGTATTCCAAATTTACGATTCGGTATCATGTTATCAAATCGCAATTTGGAATTGTAAATACATACCAATTCGGTATCAGTAAGGGGCATGTTTAGACAGTCTTCTGAATACTGCATTGCAGTAGTATGTAAGAATGTTTTGCAACTGAAATGCAGTTGCATTTTACCACCTACTTTAAGTGGGTGGTTACCCATTTGCAAATAGAAATGGGTCCTTACTGTCTGCTCTTAAAAAAATTAAAAGAAAGCTTTTCGACTGACTAGGAATCTCTAAATACACATTTATGGAGTTTCATCCATTAGGAATAGAGATTACCTAATTGCGATTCACAGAGAAGCGTAATTAGGTAATCACTATTTCCAATAATGATGCATATGGGTCTTAATGAGGTAGTTTAACTGAATAACTTATTACAGTGGTGTTGACACCTCACATTACCTACTGCCAGAGCTAACAGAGGATGAAAATAAGGTCACATGGGAGAATTATACCTGCTATTTAGTTGGTTTATTTTTGTGGGATACTCTTCATTAAAGGAAATATTATCAATCTGTATGACCTATAACGGTTTAAAAAAATGACTTATGTAAACTACTTTATGTTTCAGCCACAAATTATTAGCTTCATATAGGTGGGTTTCATTTTGTACTACAGATTGCGCATTTATTCTACACATCTACCATACTCTTTCATATAAAGGAGCAAGAGCTCATAGAAGTAAGCTGCTTGGGTTGACTGTTGATTGTGTGGCATCTGTTAGAAAAACAAAATACATGCTTGCTACATATCCAAAGCACATTACAAGTCACCTCAGTCCTGGTTGCCCTATAATATACAGCAAAGTATTCTCTATCCCACATAGTACCTGCTAAAGTGTATTTTGATCTTACTTAGCAGCGAAAAGTAACATATCATACTGATTCAGCAATTAAGGCCCCACCTTCTTCAGTACTGGTAATAATGTATTCAACCCCTAATCAACACTAGGATTGTTTCAAAATCTTTGACAAATCAGCTTATACTCACCGTGTGGAACAGGTGACATGCTTGATGACATGAATATTTGATGACATCTTTCAATAATGTGTATAGCATATTTCTACATGCCACTACTTTCTCAACAGAAAACATCTGTGGAAAAGTGCAAACCTAGCATTAAGCTATAGGGGAGGGATGTAAACCGCTAGAGGAACCAGGTTGACAACACAGAGCGTCAAAAATTCAGTGATGGTGGTTAAATGATTAGAGATGGATTGCAAGACAGCTTGGGTAAGCGAGATGGGACAACAGTGAGAAGAATAGTCTTTCTTAAGGTCTTGGTCATTATGGATGCTCTAATTAAGATATTTTTTTTGTAGCGATGACGAAGATGCTCCTCAAAAAACTGGCCTATGAGCTAATTAGGTTTCACCTGCACAGCGTTGCACTTGTGAAATCTATAGTATTTAATATAAATCCTAAAAGGGGCTTACATCCCACCCTCACTTTTCATTGGTCATGTGCTTGCCACTTACTTTTCCTCTGTTTCTAGTGGCTGTAGCATGCTGTTTCCTGTTCCTCTGTGTGTTTCTCCCATCGGTCTCCCGTGGCCCAAGGAATGTTTTTATCTGCTTTTTGGGACATTTTTTTTAAAGCTTTTGCCTGAACAGCTCTCCGCTTGTTTTTCAACTGCTGGCATTTCTATTAGTGGGCTTAAAGTTTTCATCCACCGTCCCATCTGGTGTCTTTCATTAGTTTCTGCTCTTTCTGCTCCACTCTGCCCTGTAACGTACGTTTCTTCAATGAGGCTTGGAATGCATTGTTCTCCAAGCCTCGGTTTCAGCCCCGAGCCACAGGGTTTTGCTTTTTTCTTTGTCAACACTTTTTAAAAATAATAATCTCATCCTGTAAGCACACATTTCTACTGTGCTTGCAAGGTGCATTTGTATTCTTTTTTGGAGCTCTGACGCCATTAAACTAATCTCGTTGCAGAAGTGTCCATCCCTTGTGATCCCTCTTATGCGTCACCCTGTTTCTGTCCCCATCCTGTGAGATCTAAAACTTAGTCTCTAGTAGTCGCTCCTCTGTCCACTTGTCTATATGGCTACCAACATTCCACCACCCTCCCTCTGGGGTTTGTTTCTGTGTCCAACTCTCTCTAAAGTTGCCCGTTTCCTTGGTATTTTTGTCCCCGGGACATGTGTCCTGCTCCCCAACAAGCTGCCCTGTGCCTGGCTGCCCCTCGAATCTCTTTTCGCTCTCTCATCTTGGTCACAGGCTTGTTTACCCCCTTCAACCATCCTGTCTCCACTTCTGGCTGTCTCCAACAGCCCCACCTCGCCCTCCTGCCCCTGCATCATTTTAACCACAGTTGGGAAATTATTTTTGGCCAGGATGCTTGGCTGAAATATCCCCACCTGACTCAGCATGGTCTTCAACCGCCACCCTCCAAAACACACACGATCCCTTTCACTCACCTCTGACACCAACGCCCATCCCACTTCGGCAATAGTTAAGAATATAAAGAAGCTTCAACTTGATGCCTGTTTTGTCCTGTAAAAATAAAATATGCATACTATGCGTGCCTGCGCTATTACCCAGTGGCACATGTGGTGCACGCTTATCCCAAAAGCTAGGGGGCAACGCTGGGGAGTGCCCCTTTATGACATGTGCAACACAGTGATAGGTGTGGCTTCAAGAGCAGTAATCAGTTCAGGACACACAATGGAGTACATAGCAGCAGCATGAGGGTGAGTGTGTACCTCCCACACCGTCCTAGTTTAATTTTTACACCGGTTCTAGTAGGTGCCGGTGCAGCATCAGTCATCGTCCTGCTGCGCTGCTCCTCACGCGCTCCGGGGTGCCTGTGGTCATGCGCCTAGTGCCATTTTCTGACAGACCTTAGAACAGCTTTTACAGTTATTCGGACCATGTCTATAGTAGGAGAAGGGTTCAATGACAAACTATTCAATCCTTTGCACTGGGTCACACCTCCTTGAGATCGCGTCTGACTACATCTGAGCCAGCACGATCTTTATCACAGGAGAAAGGGGGGCCGCACGTCCTATGTGTCCACGGGGTACTTTAACATAGCTCTGGGTGAAAACGTGCCACTCCCAAATTAGTCTCGCTGAAAGCAGCAGCACTTTTGTGCAGAAATCAGCTCAGATTTGGAACTGCGAAAGATGTGGTGAAGAGCCTGGTAGTTCTAGGACTAGCAAGTTCGTCACATTAAGCCTGCTATTGTAATTATTCAGAGATAAAATTACCAGCCTGAATCACTGTGTCAGGTCCTGATAGTTTCAGGACCCCCAGCACCATGCAGCTTTTAATCGCGCCATATTAATGTTAATAATGGGATCTCTGCTTTTTTACACCTTTCTATTTATTGTAAGTACTCATTCGGAAACACTTCTCCACTTGTCCTCCTCTCCACACAGACACCCTCAGGTTTACACAGCTCCAGGGAAACTTTGCACAAACAGTGCTCTAGAATAGCTTGTAATAATTACTATGTCCCATCGATCACCAATAAACCAGCCAGCATCGGTAAAACTGCAGAGGACGGAGTCGGGACTCACTCCTGAACTCTCCCTCCCAGTCCTTTAATAACTAACAAATCTGTAAATGAAAATGGACTTTACAACAAAGTCCTGCCACACTTTTATCTTCTGTCAGGAGTAAATGTAGCTCAAGTCTAGCAAGTAACTTGCAAAATACAAGTAGAGTGCATGATCTGTATCTCCAATGCCCTGTGGGTGTTGGTAAGATAAGACTAGTTAGCTCTTACAGATAATATGCCTTATGCATAGAAAGGTAGCATAGAAATGTATTCCACCTTCTCATTGCACTCTACCGCATTGCACTCTATACCACTTTACGCAACCGCACTCTATCCTCTACCACTCCACTTCACACTGAAACAATCCACTCTCAGCCACTGCACTCTACACAGTTGCACTCTGTTACTGCATTCTACTCTGCATCACTATACTCTATGCCCCTGCTCTCTACTCAACTCGACACCACTGCACTCTGAAACTCAACGCTGCATTCTCTGCCACAGTTACATTTTTGTATCCTCTGCATGGCCCCCCAACTAGCAGGTCCTGCAACACAGTAGAAGTTGTGGTAGACAACATGGCTAAGCTTCGAATTCTGTGCAAAATGTACTTACCATAATAGTCATTAAAAGAATGCATAATGTTGTCCAGTAATGCTTGTTGAGCATACACTCACCCTTTGTGAGGTTACACACCAAAGCATACTTTTACAGTTTTTTTACTCATATTGCACAACTGCTCATCAAGCTAAAATTTTCAACAAAGAAAGTGTTATTAATCACAGACAAAACCTATTGCATTTGCCAACGCTTGTTTTTAAATTACAACAGGGAAGGGGCAATCTGTTTTACAGGGGGTTGTGGTTGCACAGTCTGTGGTCACAGACTGATAATACACACTTCCTTTCTCTCCCAATTTTGAAGTTCCAGTCAGGAAAATGGTTGGACTTTGTCCATGGGACACATGCAAGAGATCACCCAATTCTGTTCAGGCAAGCCAGGAAGTTAAGAATTATTGCTGGTGATTAAGCATCATTTGAAGATAAGGGAGTGCAAGTAGAAGCTGTGCAGTTTGATTAGAATTGGGCTGGTGTAGATGAATTTAAACAGCCCTTTGAGGCAGGAACAGCGTGGCGGATGTTCTTAACCTGTTGCGAGCACGCGTCGGCCGACACTAGCACTACCTCCCGGGTGCTGCGCATGACCAACGGCCGACGCAGCCCTGCTCACTGCATGGAACGCCCGCATCGCGGCGGAATGTCTGCCGAAGTTAACGCATTAATTAGGGGTGGGTGGGATAGTTTTACTCCTCGAAATTCTGCAGAGTTACCTAAAAACTAAGGGAGATTCCACTGAGTATCGCAAGTGGCAAGCAGCTTGTCCCGAGCAAACTGCATCGTGCGGGTGCCAGATGGCACTGCTTCTTTCTGCTGCTCGAGTAGATTTTCTGCTCAGGTGATAGCTTTCGCAACGTGAGCAGTAACTTTCTTAAAGCAGGCGTTAATGACATGACGCGACCATCCATGTTGAGAAATCTGCTGGGAGGTGGCCTACAACTCGTTTTTTTATGCTCACTAACTTAACATTGGCGAGCTGCATGTGAAAAAAACTCAGTGGAGTTTTTGCCAAACTCCGTGCCCCTAGAGGAGCGCAGAGTGGGAAAAACTCTGCGATCTTACTGGCGGAGCGGAGTTTACCTCCCTCCCCTACTCTTATTTGACGCCAGCAAAAAGTTGGAATGCCACAGCAAAAAAAATAAAAAATATTACTAATGTCTAGTGTGAGAAAAGCATGGCTTGGACAATTACATGAGATGCAAGTTTTAGGCTAGAGAGGAGGGTTTAAAACCTACTCAGCAGGTAGGGATAGTGTCTACCTTGCTGTCTGTCCATTGTTTACAGTGCACAATTTGCTGGAGAGGTGAATGTAAACAAAAAAACGTAACAGTTTACCACATGCTGTCAGCTGAAGGGTGAAAAGTTTAAGGTCTATGCATGAAAGCGATGTGTGAATGATCAGAAGTGTTACTGAATAAGCCACATGCAGTTTATGTGGGATTTAGCTTCAACCACTGCAGTATATGTGGGGTTTATCGCAAACTATCTGCTTGACATCCAGGAATGAATCAGCATTCAGCAGGACTTGAAGGAGCCCATGATATCTTTAGGTTGAGTTGGGTGTCAACTAGGTTTTGTAGATTGCTTAGCCGATAAGGAGAAACCACAAGAATTTCTATATATAGAAAGGATGGCACCTGAAAGAAAAGATGACAAAGTAGACAAACAGCTGAGGGAATTTTCAGGGTTCTCGCTGGATCCATTTGTACTTTCAACAGGAATGTAGAAAACTACTGCGGATTTTATTCTGTAGGTTCATTGGGTATTGATAATATTGATATTGTTGAAGGCTGCTGGGAGATTTAAAAACCACATGAAGCATGGCTTCCCATTGTTGGGGTTGAGTTAGGCATAGTCCATGGCTTGATATTACTGAGTCTCCTGTGTGCCAGCATCTTTAACTTCTTCCACAGTTGTTTTGAAAGCCCAGTGTCCGTAAAACGTGTGCTTTGTGCTACAGTCACAGATTAGCCTGCCTTTTGTTCATTTTGTTTCTTACCCCAGACTCAGGGAGCATGGTCCTTAATCCTGATATATATATATATATATACATACATACATATATATATATGTATATATATATATATGAAATCCACAGGAGTGGCTTTATCGAGGTTAAAGGACTGTCATCTTTTAATTTGATGAACACACTAAATCATCTTATAAGTGGGCAGCTTACAAAACATTTAGAATAGCGCATTAGTTGCCTTTCTGTGTTTTTTTATGTTTGCACTTATCATGGCCAAAATCAAAATAACTAATAAAATGATTATGGTCTCGATGTGTATACCACAACAGTAATTTCAACCTTTGAAGTAAAAAAACACTTACTTTGGCAGAGTGTTCCATTGTAACAACCACTTTAGTTCCTGCGCTGGAAACCAAGTCCATGGCACCACCCATTCCTTTCACCATCTTTCCCTGAAAGAAACAACCATTGAGATGAAAAAGAAGACTATACATATTACATTTTTAAATTCCTATATTAGAGGAAATACAAGGATAACTTCCAAAACTACTATGCGCTTTCAGAAAATAGCCTTTGGGGTTAGTGGTAATCTTCTCCACTGAGAGACCTCAAAGAGCTTTGCAGATCGTCAGATTTAACTACAGTTGGGGCAAAGAGGTACCTCAGTGTTACAGATACATTGGCAGAAATTGTAGACCCCTATTTATTTACATTTGGGGATCAACAGGTCCCTCAGTTAAACACACACCGGGCCGAAAAAAAGGGTTGTGGAAATCATCACTTGGAGATTTAGAAATCAATGTTTTTATAGTTCTAAAAAATAACCTGAACTAGTCTCATTTAGGATTTTTGCAAAAAGTGCAACTACACGAAGCTTCCCTGTCACAGTTCATTGCTCAATGTTTTATGATAATAGTGTATAACTCCAATGTGCCTCTTATAGGCCCCAAAGAAATGTCAATTAAGTTGGTGCAATTCATGTCATTTCAGGAATATCGCATTATGCTGGTTATGCAAAATTCCCCAAATGATGCCATGTCGCACAATTAAACCATATAAGAGTACAGTAACAATGTGAATTTCCAGAACGTGAGCGTCACTCTAGTGTTTGGTGCTTTTTTTTCTGTACAAAATCGAATAACGTTGAGAAGTGCATTTTTTGCTAAAACTGGACCTCTGCAACGCGCTCCACGTAGGAGACTTCAGACTATACTATACTAATTCAACACTAATCCTCTGTGGGTCCCGGAGTAGCGTGCTACCCGCCGAAAAAGCGCTTCGACGCCTCGTCAGGGGTAGTAAGCGCTATATAAATGCAATTACAATACAATACAATACAATACAGAAAGCTGCAGTCAGATTCAGAGTTGGTCTTCCCCACCGAACTCACATCAAACCCCACCTCAGGCACCTCCATTGACACCCCGTACATTAAAGAGGCCAATTCAAGCTGTTGACCCACGCAAACAAGGCTCTAGAGAACGAAGGACCCACCACCATTAACCACCACCTGAACTAATAAATATAACATGAATGGCATGCTGCTGACATCTTGGGTTTCGAAAAGGGAGATGGATGTGGAGTGATTCCTGCAGATTGGACTGAGTAGTCAAAATAGCCCTAGTCTAGGGGTTGGCAGAAGTTCACGTAAGGACTCTCTGCCAACCCTGTAACCAGAAGACACTGGTGCTCTGGAATTATATTGGCACTGGATATGGAGTTAAGCAAACAGCAGCAGCCAGATACCAACAGCACACAATTTTCATATGTTTGGTTCATATAGTCAGTATGATTATTGAATGTCTCTAGGTAACAACAATAGAAATTACTAAATTGCAAACCGCTTTACTGTCAATTCCACAGAATTTTCTTAGCATCCGCATTGGCCACGGTCTGGTTTTACCAAGCATAGATTTCTTGAAGACCACAGCTCAATGTCTCACACCAATGAGTGACAAGAAGCTGCAAAGACCAAATGACGACGGTGCAGGAAGGAAATTAGGGCAGGGCACAATAAAACAAATCAAAGAAGCAACTACATAAGGGATAATTGGTGTAAGAGGTGGTTGAGGAGACCTAGCAACCATGATTTAAGTGCAGGGGTACAGGTATACAGATGGGTAGTCAGCTTCTTATTCCAGATGACTAATTAGGATCTCGAGTGTGGGGATATAATAACAATCTAAGTATAGAACTGCAATTACAACCGGAACATGAAAAACAGATGCCAAAGCATGAATATTTTCTGAGTTTGCCAGGCTAAATGTGACTCTCACCATTGCTACTGGGTGCTGGGCATTACCAGCCGAACACTATCCAACCCTACTGCTACTGAAGTGCAATTTTGAGGAATGATGAGGTGAAGGCAAAGTACAGCGGAAATTGTGTATATAAAACCCCATAGAGAGCAGAGGGTCAAGCTTGGAGAGTTCCTCTCCCCGGTTAAGCCTGTGCAATGTGGGGTCCCACAGGGGTCGGCCTTGAGTCCGACCCTTTTTAACATCTATGTGGCCCCACTTGCTAGGTTAGTAAGATCCCACGGGATGGAGGTGGTGTCATACGCCGATGACAGGCAGATCATGGTGTCCCTCTCCCACTCGGTGAGTACCTCCGCGGTCAGCTTCAGAAACTGCATGCAGGCAGTTGCTGAATGGATGATCTCCAATTCACTGAAGCTGAACGGAGAGAAAACCGAGGTCTTGATCTTTGGCAAAGATCAAAACATATGGTCCAGTGATTGGTGGCCCCCTTACCTGGGAACATGTCCCTTGCCTGCTAAATCAGCCCGTAATCTGGGAGTGATTTTAGATACTTCACTGGCTATGACACAGCAGATTAATCGGACTGTGTCCACCTGTTGGGGAGTCATCAAGATTCTTAGAAAAATTGCCCATTATCTTTCCCCCCAAGCTCGTAATCAGACCGTGGTGGCCTTCTGGCATCACAGTTAGACTACTGCAATACACTGTATGCGGGAATCAATAAGAGCCTGATTCTACGCTTGCAGACCGTTCAGAATGCGGCGGCCAAATTTGTTCTGGGCGTCTCTAATACCTCCTCTGCTACTCTTGCTAGGAAGAGC
Organism: Lissotriton helveticus; assembly: GCF_964261635.1. Classification (NCBI taxonomy): domain Eukaryota; kingdom Metazoa; phylum Chordata; class Amphibia; order Caudata; family Salamandridae; genus Lissotriton; species Lissotriton helveticus. Next base: position 388,879,476 of record NC_136059.1, read on the forward strand.
CTGCACTGGCTCCCAATTCATCTTAGGATCACTTTCAAAATCTTATGTCTGGTCTTCAGTGCCTCAGCAGGTGGGGGTTCAGAAGCGATTGGCTCCCTCCTGGTCCCCTACATCCCCAGTAGAACTCTCCGGTCTGCTTCTAAGAATCTCCTAGCCGTTTCCCGAACAAGTAGAGTCAGATGGGGTGGAAGGGCTTTCTCTTCCATGGCCCCTAAACTGTGGAACGAACTCCCCTCCGAATTAAAAGCACTACCTTCTTTGGTCCTTTTCAAGAAAGCACTAAAAACGCGACTTTTCATTGAGGCCTATCAGTAGCATGTTTCTTTTCCGATGCTCCTATTTTTGATAATGTTTGGTTAGGCGCCTTGACGCCCGTTGGGCAAAGTTGCGCATTATAAATTGCTTTTCATTCATTCATTCAAAACAACAAGACCTGCTGACGTACTATGCTTCAGGTAAGGTTTTAGGCTTCCTAATTAGTTACAAGCTTGTATCTGTGCATATTCACCATAAATAGAAAACAGCAGCATGCTAGTCATAGTACTACCACGACTAAATAAACCAAGGAACATCACCAGGACTAAATAAATCAAGGAGGATTGGAAAGGGCTCGGGAGGAGGGAAAGCACTGGCCTATACCAAGTCAACAATTCTCAATGGAAAAAAAATGTGAGAGGGCAAAACAGCCATCCTCACCAGTAGCTTGAACATAGTACATGTAAAGTGGCCCAAGTATGGGAAGGAATGACCACTTTGGGAAGAATTAGCAACAGACCCTGAAGTAAAGTGAACTGAATTAGTGAGCTTACTTTTTAGTAGGGTTCATATATAATGTTAAAAAAGGAGACTTCACAGGTGCCTTAACAGAGGACCCATGATGGAGAAAATATGGACTGGCAGTCATAATTTAGCAGTGAATGGGTATTCATTTGGTCTGTTTACACGTCAGTGTTCGGCACTGGCATTGTTGATTAAATGCTCATAGTTACAAACGGGGAGATGTTATCAAGCACCCTTAAGGATGGAAAAGGGAAATAGAACGAGGGTCTTTCTTACTCTGGAATATTATGGGGTTGTTACTTCAAGAACTAGGGTTGGGGACTGTGGTGTAATTTAGATCATACCTATTTCCCAGCTATAAAATGTCCATGAGATGTATCTGAGAGCTGATGCTATCTTATTAGAAGTGTTCATTAGGTGAAAGGCAGGCCATGCAGGAGGGTTGTTGAATACAGTTATGGATATTGTTAATTGTCCTTTCCTGGATAAGCAGGGTGTTGGAACATTTGTCCTTCACTACTCTTTTTGCTGAATTGGATGTGCTAGGCTTAGGGCTTTGTGTATTTTAATCCTGCTACCAGTGCTAAAGTGGTTGTTCTTACTCCTTTAAACATGATGAGATTGGCTTGCACCCCAATGGCACATTTAACTCGTAAGTCCCTAGTAAAGTGGTACCGTATGTACCCATGGCTTGTAAATTAAATGATACTAGTGGGCGTGGAACATATATAAAGCCACCCATTCAAGGAGCCCTTTAAACATGTCTCAGGCCTGCTACTGCAGCATGTGTATGCAGTTTTAAACTGCCATGTTGAGATAGTAAAAAAGACCTTTTTACAGACCTAGACCTTCCTTGGCAATACATATGTAACCCCTAGTGTAGGCCCTAAACAACCCATAGGGGAGGGTGCAGTGTATTCAAAGGATGACATGTACTTTTAACTTTTACATGTCCTGGTAGTGAAAAATACATTTTTCATTAATGAAAGGCCCACCTATCCTATAGGATAATATTGGGTTACCTTATTACATTTAATATGTGATAACTTTCAATTGACAGCCAGTAGGAATGTCGAGTTAGGTGTCAAAAGGATTTTAATTTAAAAGCATCTTTAATGCTAAAGTTAGATTTTAAGTCACAATGCTAGAAACGCCACTTTTAGAAAGTTGGCATTTTCTTGTCCCAACCAATTGGTGCCTCCAGCCTGTCCCCTGGGTATTATGGATAGGTGGAGCTGGCAGTTGGTCTTTGTGTATTACTTTGTTTTTTAATGAGGGGGCAGAGATGTCACCTACCACTCTTGCACATCACAAAGATTGATGTAGCATACTTGCAAAGTGTTTCACACTAGTCTTTTGTGCCACCAGACAAGCTGGGCCCTACAGAGAGAAGGACATTTCAGACATCTGTGAAGAGGGGAGGACTCTAGAAGTTTCTTCCTCATCAAAGTGAGCACTAGGTATAAATAGTTGGCCCTAGGATCCAAATCTATTGCACAGTTTTTGACCCGTGGAAGACTCAGACGGACTGCTGTGCTTCTCTGCTGCAAGAAGGACTTCTACTCTGCTGCCTGAGTGAGAAGGACTGGACCATCACCTTGAAACCTGGACCATCACAGTGACTTCAAGGTCTAGTTGGTTGGTCTCCTGATCAGAGCCTCAGGGACAGTCCTGCTCCCAAAGTTGTTTCACCTAGTCTTGGACCCTTGGAAGTGGGCCTGAAGGTGCTCTGCCAGCCCAGCTGTGGCCCTAGCAGAACCGATGAAGTGTGACGCATTGCTTCGCAGCTCTGCATTGGAACCGCCAATGTGCAACACAACCCTGAAGCAGGACCCTGCAGCTCTTCAGAACTGCCAATGTGTGGTGCATTCTCAATGCAGGACCTCGCATCCCTGCCCTGCAGCTCCTCAGAACCACTGATGTGTGACATCTTTGACACAGGACTTTACATCACAGCCCAGCAGCTCCTTCGAACCGCTTTTGTGTAGCACATCCTCATTTCAAGACCTGGCATCGCACTGCTGCAGTTCCTCAGAACCACCGCTGTGAGACACATCCTCAGCATTACCTCGCATCACCACTCATCAAAACATCCACTGTGTGACGCATCCTCGAGGCAGGACCTAGATACACTCAGAAACCAGGATTTAAGGTACTTTGTACAGCGAGACTAACTTGGTCCCTGTATCCGGCCTGTGCTCCAACACAGTTGGTCTGAACTTGCGACTTTGTCCTGGTCCAGCGCGTTCCGATAACCACAGTTGGCACAATGTGCTTTTATGCACTATTTTTACTGGATCTTTTAAAATTGCATTTCTCTGATTTTACTAATTGGATTTTTGTAATTTTTGTGTCAAATAATTCATTCAATTTTAATAAATTGGTGTGGGATTTTTCTTGTGTTATGTTTCACTATTATTGTTTGAAGCGCAGCATAAATACTTTATACATTGTTTCTAAGCTAAGCCTGACTGCTTTTGAGCCAACCTACCAGAGGATTTAAAAAAATGAATATTTCTTTATTGACAATTGAAATTGCAAAAAGCAAACCAACCGGAATCAACAGTAAGGAGTATTACACGTCAGTGCCATATTACATCTGTGACATCTACAGTACATCTGTATGAGGTTAATATATCCTTCCCCCCCACCCTTTCTTGTGCTAGCATGCAGCTAGCAGTATCGGTAATACTTCTCAATACAAACATTTGTGTCTCCTTGACTATCCAGTATCTAGAGGGAGAGATGCTGTAAAGCACAAAATCATGCAGCATCAGCTTACAAAATATAATACAAAATAGAAAGTCAGTCAGAAAACAATCCGCAACATGCCCAACAAACTCTCCTTCCATCCATTCCCATCCCCTTTGATCCATTCCCCTGCCAAACTACAATGAATAAAAGTATCTATCCACAGCTCAGGCCGTAGTCAGACCCCACGTACACTGCATGTCTCTCAGGTCCTCCCTGGGGGGGTGCCATTACTCGCCCGTCCCATCCATGTGCGCAGCTACACGGTAAGTCACCCGCTTGGAGCTTCCCCAAGAGTTTCTAGCAATTCTTCTAACACAGCACACCAGGAGTGTACATTGTCCATAACCCTGTTGTCTCTATAGGATTTCTGCATATAAGCCTCCTCTGCTTCAGCCTATTCAATTGAATCTCTGTGTCTGTCCTGCTATTTAGGAGGGCTGATCTAACAAATCGCTTTGTGTCAAAGATTTGTCTAGAGTACAAAGCCTAAAGCTATTTTCAGCATTGTTTTGCACCAATCAGTTTGGATCAGAAAAAAAGGGAGAGGCCCACCACAGATGCTAAAGTTGTACACAAAGTAAAGCCCTACCTACTATAAAACATTCGGGCTGAGATACAGGTTCATCACATTGTAAATATGTGCTCCTTTACTAAGAGTGCAGCTGTCGGAGTAGACCTTAAGTTGTTTATTAGAGGTATATGCGTTATCAACGAAGATTGGGATGGCCACATCACTAATTAGTAAAACCAAGATACTGGACACGGATAAAAACACTAAGAGGGATGAAAATGACAGCTGATGGTAAAAGACAAGACAAACCTGGACTACTGTCAGATGGCGCGAGCAGGTAACAGATTAAAATGTAATTTAAATTGGACCTATCAAATTGAATTCTTGCATGGAGCACCATACAGAAAAGGGACAACCCTTCATTACAGATGTCATCACTGATAAAGATCATTGAAATAAGGAGCATCAATATTTGAATGCCATGTCGTAGGACCATCATAAAACATTTAATAAGGCAAGTCAGCTGCAAGACACCAGTGACCTCCTGGAGATCAATAAGGAATGCTTGGATGTGTTAAAGGTTGAGTGTTCAATGTATATTGACATGCTGGCACAGTACTTGGTGATACTGTCAGGAGAGGAACTGATGAAAGGTAATACCACAAACACTTAAAAAAGCCTTACCTGCAATACTATCAAAACCAGCCAAAAATCTGATTACATTTTTATCATTTTAGTCTTTATTACCACCAGAGCTCAAAATCAAGCGACCTGAAAGAATACTCATGAATACGCTTGAGCCAAAGTTGCATATTGGGATACACCAATTCCAAACAGGCTTAGGGCTAAGGGCACAACCAAGAAGACCTTCTCATGGCACAATGGCGGAAAGAACCCTGCTGAGAAAAATGGTAATCTCTAGATGCTGAGAAGGCGTCTGACTTCTTTCAGTTAACAAGAGTTTTATAGAAGGCTGGTCTACATGAGGGAATGGACAAAATTTTGTGGCATGTGACTAACCACTAGCTTGAGAAAGCACCATAGTGTTTGAGATTCTAGACAGGCTAATTGAGCCAATCACGGCTGATGCCCATCATCAATAGTATTCAAATTAGATATAAAACAATGGTTAGCAAAAAGTATACTGAGCCACCTGAGGTATGCAGTGGCTGACTGGGATATAGAAGCCTCACAATACTATAAACAAGGGGCCTAGCTCTGAGCCCGACACACATCAACCAATTGAGACAGGTGCTCTGTACACTAAAAAGATATTTCAATCAAGCACTGGTATTGATACTAACTGGGTGAGACTCAGAAGTGTTTGAATAGTTATCAGGGATATGTTTGGAGGTTGACAGGCAACTGTCAAACCACTCATGGTTTACAGTTCCTACGCATTCTAGGAATACAACCTGACAAACAAGTTACCTATCTTTCTTTCTGAAGAATGTCAGCTCCCATAGAATCTTGCAATGACCTTTCTTACCAGACATCAAACTGGATCTGAAACATTTGTAGCAACATGTCACCAGTGCCTGATGGCACTGTTCTGCTTCTGATGAGCCACACAACTGCACCAAAATGGATGTTAATAAGCCATAAATGGTGCCATGGGAGCCAGTGACTTTGACTCTATCCTGTTTTCCCGCACCCATCGAGAGGATGCAGAAAGCAAAGCAAAAAGAAAGAAAGAATAAGCATTCCTCAAGAGGGGATATGGAAGGGTGATAAGAAATGGTAGGTGATATCCACCAGAAAGAACATTTCCAAAGGGAAGTAGCTTTGTTCCCAAAGACTTCCCTTATATGAACCTTTAACAAAACATGTCTGAAAGAGGAGGTCAGAAGATCAACAAGTCCTTCAAATTAGAACACTGAGCAGCACCGCTTTACTATGTGGTTACGTTATAAGCTTTTTGTACAGACAATAGTGTTTAGAGAAAGAATACATAGAGGCCAAATTCGCCATTTAACATATAGATCGGACAAAAATACCCCTCAAGAGTGTTAGAGAATGACTGTGGAAAACATCCAGGGAGTCTTTCCAGCAGATTCGTAGTCTAGTTTACCGACTCATCCACCTGGAAAATATTTTCGGGCGGATTTACACGAAGGACCTTTTTGAATTGCGTGAAGCCACGGCTTTCACATGTATTTATATAGTGGTTAAGAGCCCTTCTAGGGTCTTGCTTATGCAACCTCTCCTCCTGTGTGAAGGAGGGAATTATGATAGCAAATAAATCATTTAAGACTATCTTTGGTAGAAAGGAAAGTTTGTCACTCAATATCAGTTTGATTTTAGAAAACAAGCATAAGTTAAGGTAGCGGGCATGCAATTTCCTGCTTTCCTAGATACAAAACATGTTTCTTGAAGAAGGAACTTTGGAGAGCATGCATGCAAAGGCTCAAAGGAGGCCCCTTAGGGTAGGCGCATACTAGGTTGTAGTCTTCCAGTTGGTCCTATGAGTTGTCTCTCAAACAGGATGCAAAGACAGGCCACCTGCTGTAATGCACTTGTTGAGGGGGGGCTCCTTACACATAGCAAAACATCCATTACTCCAATTTAACAACCCAGTGGGGAGCCACAGCTTACTTTAATCTTCAAAATAATTAAATTTCCATGGATTATTCTTGATGAACAAGTACAGCCACATCCAACGTGTTTCGCTGCAAAATAGCTCCTTCTAGGCTCATATAAAAAAAGAAGGAGAAGAAGAATGTAGTTTTGGCATACCATCAATAGACTTGCAAACATATCTCAAATCAGAGACTGATAATATGATGCCATAAATCCTTGATATATTAGTGTTCTTGCAGCTTAACCTTCAAATGAACTCCCAAATAACTGAAGTCAATTCAGTTAAACTGACACCATGTTCTGCTAAATTCCCTCAGCTCATATCTTGACTTTCACATATTCCCTCGCAGCCTCCTGCTGCGAGGGACTATGAAAGACAAAAGAGCTGTAAAGTAGAACTGGGCGTTTTTAAAGGTTTTTTTTAAATAAATGCTTTCAATACAACAATTTGAAAATTTGCTAAGATTTATAAAATAATCAATGTGCACCAAGTAAGCTGTGACTCCCTACTTGCTTGTTAAATTAGATTTATGTACTTCATCTGTCAGTTGGGTTTTTTGATATAGTATAGTAGCCAGCCAGCGCAGAGTACATCTTTAAACCATAACAATAAAAAGCATCCATTATATCCGACAGCAATCACTATGTTGACAATGCTAGCCTTCCATATTTTACCCATTTAGGGTCAGTGTAGCTATGAAATGTGGGTGAAGTAAGGGACTCTGCTGCAATAGCAGATTGTTTAATCAAGGAAGAGAACAAGGAGCAGACTCATGGCCGACTTGGTCAGGATTTTTGTATCAAGCGCATCTTGCCTACTCTAGAGTGAATCAAATGGTCATGATGCAGCCTTCTCTTCTGAATCCCTTTCAGAAACAGAGGTGCATAAGAGAGAACACACTGGATCCTAAATGTGCAAACAAGACCCAAAGCCTACCTTTTTGATTGAGGGGGCGGTTGTTCTAGACAGGAACACACCAGATAGTCCTTACTCTTGATTTGTACTAACAAGCTTGCTTTGTAGGTCTGGGTTTGCTGTATGTGAAAGTTGAGGCCCACCACAAGGAAGGTCTCCAGAAGAAAGTCCTATCAGCCTCCTCTACTGGTCCAACTGTGTGTTCTGTTTCCCTGCCAGATAAAATGTTTACAGACCACTTTACCGGTCTACAGCCCATACCCAAAAATGAACTGACTCCTCAAACGGAGGCTTTGAAACCACACACCCCAGTGTGTTGTTATTGAACACTGATGTTGTGTTGTTTGTAAGAATCCATACATGCCTGCCTTAAATCCATAGGACTTTATTGCCAGGGGATGTCTCTCAATTCTAGCAAACTGGGGCTTTATTACAATAAGAGTCCCGGGGTGCAACAGGCATTTGCAACCACTTTGCACGCCCTTGGGGTACTTTGGTATTACAGAAGGGGGCACAGACGCTTGTGGGTCCCCTTCAGTAATACCAATAGTGCTGGTGCACTTAAAGCGCCAACACTACCTTCAGGGGTCACTCCCTCATTTGCATAATGGTTGTCCTATGCAAATGAGGGAATTCCATTGCCTCTGCTCCCACGCCATATTACAGATTGAGGAGCAGAGGCAAAGAAGCTCTCTGGGGACACCAACCTATGCATGTGGCTTCGAATATTGTATTTTGGTGAGTATATGAGAATCTGAGGGACTCACATAAGATTGATCTGCATGGCATCCCGATATAAAAGCACTGTGAGCGCACCCCCCGAGAGCAGCACTCTGTAAGTGGGGTCGTATGGACCTTCCCAGACATCCCCTTGCAGGCGGGTGCAGTCACTGACTCTCTTATCCCTTTCAAATGTTTAGGCAGATTGTCACCTGCTCTGTGAAAACACAGAGTGTCTGCAAACAACCGCTCGGTGTTTTCACATGAATGCGCTGCCCCATGGCAGTGCAAGCTCGCGGCTGCCGAAGGCAGCGCATTCATCATAATTGGGCACATTTTCATTGCTTGCACCGGGTGCACTTTTTAAAAGGTGCACCCGGCACACACAATAAAAATTACTCCTGGAGTGACATCAATTTAAAGAGCACTTCAAGGAACGAATATTTTTTCCAAAAACTCCTACTCTTGCAGCCGCTACGTGTTTTCACAGTGCAATATGACCCCTGATGTACATGTGCTTTTCTTGAGTGAACGAAAGATAAATGATCTCTAGGTCCCTTAAAGGTCTTCCCCAGGCTATGAGAAAAGTGTCTGAGCACAGCCACTTAGCACGGTGAACAGAAGCGTTCTGCTTCAAAAGGTTCAACGGAAGGAATATCCCTCAATGCAGAGTAGGAGTTTTTGGAAAAAGTTTTTGTTCCTTGAAGTGCTCATAAAATTGATCTCCCTTCACGAGTTAATTTCATTGAGTTTGACACATCTGAAACCTCGCATGAGGTGATATGGGGGATGTGTGAGTCAATTAGGTGTAAAAGGTGGAAGGCTGACTTTGTGGTCTATACAGGTTGCTGAGTAAATGTGTACACCATCTGCTAGATTGGACCCAAGCTTTGTGCAGGGGGGACGCCCACAGTTTGAGTACCCAAAACTGCGACAAAGAACAACGGTCATCTGGCAGAGTGCTAGAGATGATCATGCCATAGGTCAAAGGATAGAACTTCGAATTGGCAGCAATCTTCCACCCACCAAAGTTCTCAGATTTGTTTCCTGTAACTCATACATGGATATACAAGTAGCTAGCAAATCCAGAGACACCTTCCAGTCATGAACTGGAGAACCTGTAGTATCAAGAATAAGGTCACCTTAAACCATTCCTTCTTGTGAAATTGTTGAGGAAATCCAAGTCTAGAAGAGGCGGAAAGTAGGGGGGAATTCAGTGTACTCTTTGCAGAGTGGGGAAAAATTGTTTTCAATCGAGATGACCCACTGGTCAATCTTATGCGAGTTTCTAAGATTCTCATATACTCCCTAACATACAATATTCGAAGCTGCATGCATAGGTTATCCTCTCAGGGCCAGACATGAGACTTTATTGGTTGTTATCCATTGCTCTTTTTGAAATGTGTTGTCACACGTGACATCCCCCCTTCCTGACTAAATGGAGAAGGCAGGAGTTAACCTTATCTCTCTTAACACTACACCGGCCAGATGATGGCATTGCCTCCCTCTCAGGAGGAAGCTAATAGATATTACACAGATAACATGCTAACACATTGCATGAAGAATATGGCAGACAATTATGTGTGCCTAATCTTATTATTTGATGCACACCAAGATAGAATCTTCTCGTTTGACATTCCATGTACAAGAGACACGGTTCTACTTACAGTTGTGGTTATTTGGTGGAGAGGGTGGCAACAGTGCCCACAATCTACCAATAGTGCAGGATTTGAAACACGATGGGAAAGGCCTGACTAAACGTTCCTCACATGCCAGATCGTCCACAGCTGGAATAATATATCACTGATGCATGCAATTTAACTGGTCTCTTCTTTGTACACTATAGTTCTGGAAAGGAAACCCAAGGTTGGTTCTTTTGCTCACCTTCAATGGGAGGCTGATTAGGAGATTGAACTAACCGTTGAGCCTTCATGGTTTGATTTGGAGCATCTCGCCTGGTGGTTATTCATTCCACATATCATATTTCTGTATGAGAAGAGAAAATCCTACTCTGCAGTACTTGGGATCCTGAGAACCAGCCTTGCAAGAATCATGGAACTGATGCCGAACTGAACTACTGATCGGATCCCATCTGTGTGGACAGACAAAATCTGCACTGAGCAAGAAACTGATGCAGAACAGAAATGACTGATCTGATACCATTAGTATGAGTAGCAGCCAAGACACTATGATGAAGTGATCCAGACGTCCCACTCACTAGTCTGACCGTCCTCAAAGAAGCCAACAAGCAATATCTGAATTTTCTTACAAAAATAGTAAATACATAAACAATGCTCAACGCCTCCGAAAATTCCTACGGCATGTTTTCATCTCTCCCACAGGACAGTTTCATGTGAGCAAGTGGTCGCTTTAGATGGGCACTGACGTCATTTAGTGCAAGTTAAGTGTAGACTTCATGCATTAAGAGATCTATGCCCGTTTTTTTCTTTGCATTGTGGTACTTGTAGTTCTGTTGACTTCTTTATTAATTCAGGACTACAAGTACTAGAGGCCAGAGAAAGCATGGGAGAAGGGTGAGCTGCAGGAAATTGAAATCCTTGAGGTCCAAAAAGGAGCCCCAATTCTTTCTAGCAATTGTGAATACGGTAAAATAGAACACCGACTTAAATACGGGTGCTATTAATAATAAAAGGAGATTCTTTGCGTCATTAACCACGTTTTACTCCATAATGTGCACATCGAGCATGCTCTAAACGAGTTATGCATCGTAGGTAGGCGCTTTAGTGACGTCCACACAAAAGGAATATTTAGCAGTTACATTTCCAGACCATGAACAGCTAAAACGGATTAGGACTGCACGCCCGGTGCTAATGCAAGTCCAAAGAGAACTTGGGAGATGCAATTATACCACCTTTTAATACTGTTTTTCGAGAGATCTCTATTTCCTGCCAGGGCTAATAGCAGATTTAATTGGCGCTGACACACCACAGACGGTTTGCTAAATGATTTGTCTAGCCTATGCACAGTACTCCCTACTAAAAGCAAATATTTACTCTTCCGGGAAACAGCCAGTGTCGTCAGCCAAACGGTGCCTAATGTTTCTATAAAAACCTCACTACGCCTGGCTACTTTAGCAGTGTGACGAGGCACTTAATCAGACAAAACGCTCACTAATTAGTCAGATATAAAGGTATACTATTAGTATCCAAATACTAAGACGATACCCTGGGAGTGTACATCAAACCGGGTGCAAAGAACTAATAAAACATTCTAAAAAACTGATTCGTGTGTAAAAAAAGCGCTTTGACATCCTACAAAGTCTCTAGGCGCTGCAAACCGGGAGGAGACAGGTTGCTTAGCAATAGCGATGGCTGATGAGCGCTGTAATGGGAGTTGTTGCAAGAGCAATATTTAGGTTTGGCTATAGACAGCTTGTGCTGCCAAAAGTAGATGAGGTACTAGAGAGAAGGGTCGGACGGGGACATAAAATAGGCCCAGGCAGTTAAATAAAAGTGGCCTCATCTGCGAATTGGGTAGTAAGAAAAAAAAAAAAAGGAAATGGCCCACACCTGTAAATCGAGGAAGATTAAACTTTTGTGTGGGTGATGTGCGAGGGTTGGGAATTCGCAGTCATTTGTGTTTGCCGCAGACAACGAGGTTAGTAATGTTATTTACCATCAAAAAAATAAAAAACATTGACTCATCCTTGCTCTTCTACTCACTAAGTGCTATTGGGCCATCATTGTTGCCTTCAATGGTATAATAGCATCCGCAATGACCCTTCCTCATTGCCTCAATCTCATCCCACCATTTACTCTCGGCTGGCCCCATATTTTCACCTGTACTGTTTCCATGAGCACTTGTGACCATGCCAACTTGTTCTGGATTCGAAAATGTACGCCATAGATTACAAACATTATTTTGAAGTGGGCAGATTAGTGTACCAATATGTTGTATGATTATTTGAACTAGCAAGCAGTCTATTAGTAACTGATGTAGTACAAAAGCTTAAAGACAACCTGAGCAACATATTGGTAGCATTATAACAAGAGTTGCTAAATGCTCAAAGCTCATCAGGTTTGTAGGAAATGTAATGAATGAAATGGAATGTAATTTGCTACAACACAGATTTCATTTCACTGCCCCTGAACTCGCCTGCCGGCGCCAATTGAGAGGTATGGGTGCGACAAGGGAGAGGCCCGCAAATTTGCCCTGCGTTTTCCCTAGCATCTGGACCCATTGTGGGGACCGTGCCCGCGGCCTGAAGTACACGGACACTGGCTGTGCACTGCTCCATTGCACGACGAACACCCCTTAAAAGGCTGCTTGACACGCTGCTGCTCCCCATGCTATCACCTGCGGCCCGGTGCATGGCTGCCGATCCACCCATTCCAAGGGTCTCCGAGCTGGGTTTCCAGTGCTGCTGGTCCTCACCGGCCGAACATAGAACAGCACACACCCAGCTCCTCACAGAAGCGTCTTGTAATCCCAGATCACCGCTGCTGCCTGAGAATGCTACTGTGGCCCCCCCTTCAGCCGCCTCTCTGAGATGAGGGTCCTGATGTTTCTTCCAGGATTTTTGGCACTGTGGTTTTCAACCAACTTTAGAACTGGTGGCAACTAGAACCAGCCACTGAGCCATGGAGACTAATAGACTAAACGTGCCCGACTCTAAGATGGCTACAAAAACCACACTCCTTCTCCTACCTTACCATCCTCGCCAGCGCCTACCACCCGTTTTTGGTTTCTAGCCTTCTGATCCCCTCCTGATCCTCACTCTTCTCTGGCGGAGCCCTAAACGCATACATGGCCGCTTCCCGGTGGAGCTGCACCGACAGCTATAGGGGAGACTGGCCCTGGCACACCGCTGGGGCGTCACCTACCCAGCCGGATCACGGACATTTATCTCATTTCCTTCCCCGCTGCTAACGGATATTTGTCTAGTTTTCTTACCCGCCCGGACACCCATCAGGACCTTACGCTGCTTACTTCCCTAGACAGCTGAGACCTAGCTACTTTTGTCTGATTCCCGGTGGAGCTACCTCACTAGCTAAAGGGGAGATGGACTTTGGACCCCTCCTTGACCATCACCTACCCAGCCAGACTTTGGGCAAATGCTCCCACGTCTCTCCTGACCTTATCTCCCCCATTTCCCTTCCCCCACCCCTCACCCCTCTCCGTTCCTACTCTTTCCAGCCTCTGTCCATTGCCCTCACCTGCCCTTGCCCTTTGTCACCACCCTGTTTTTCTGTGAACTTCTTCCCTCGCCACTTGAGACCGAGCTATGTTGTCTGATGCCCGATGGAGCTACCTGGTTTAGCTATAGGGGAGATGGGCCGTGGATTCCCTCCTTGGTCGTCACCTACCCAGTCGGTCTTTAGATAGACTTCCTTTCGTCTCTCCTGTTGTCCCTTCCCTTATCCCCCCTTTCTCATCTCCCCTTCCCCCTCCACTACTTTTCTCTCTCCTTTCTCTCCTCTCCTAATGTATTGCTTATTTTTTGATGTAATGTGTAATTGTTGATCTTGTTCAGTTACATTGTTGAAACTCATGTAAAGCGCTCGGACACCTTCGAGTCTAGCCAGCCCTATATAAAACTCTTTCAATAAATAAATGGAGTTACTAGTTGTGCAGAATGTGAGGCCTGCACAAGTAATAGGTCCACAAATTTCAGCTTACTGAGAACCAAGAGCCCCACTGTATTGCTTGACTGTCAAGTTAATCGGAGCAGAGGGGGCCAAGGCCTAGTCAGGCAGGTGGTGTGGACTAGTAATAAGTGATTGTCCAGTCAGTGCTTTTTCTTTAGAAAAAGGAAAAGTACATTTATTACACACACAAATAAATACTACGTCTTAATTTACAAATATATACGTAAGGCAGATAGAAAATACATCAGGTGACATCCTGAAAGCACATTTAACCCCTAAAGGTTCATACAAACATATATTCTATTGGTTGGTCAAAGTTTCAAGATCAACAAACAACATTTTAAAAGCACCATCATTGTATGCCTAACTGCAATAATGAGTATTAATCATTTGTAAGTGCACTATTAATGTTAATAAAGTATATTTACCTTGAGCAGTAATCATAGTCAACAAAATTATGTCAATAAAGCATTTTAAAATAAGCATAACGTATCTGTGTGCTATATATATATTTTCAAGCCATAAAAAGTAAATCATAAAAACAACCCATAGAGGCCACCACTTTCTGACCACATAAAAGGCAACCATAGATTCAGCCCCTAGAGGGCGCTCCACCCCACGTAGCTTCCTTATACACCTTCAGGCACATTAAATGCAGCGCTAAAGTATCGCTGCACTCCCAGGTGTACAGCAAAAGCCCCAGCCTTGGGAATACTTTTGAAAAGTATGTGAAAATGCCAGAGGGTCATGAATTTGATGATCCCCAAAAACGTAGGGCAGTAACATAAAAAACTTCTTGGCAGGAGCTGCTGCCCTCCTGCAGCCTACCCCCCACATCTTATGTGTCAGCGTTATTGGTGCCCCTGCCTTTAGGGGCCATCACAAGGCATAAAAAAATGAGCTGAATAGAAAGCCCTGTAGGGCATTATGAGGTGTCCAGCTAGGAGCAGTGAATATATTATCAGCTGCTCTCCCGCTGTGCCGGTGAGAGCCATGCAGATTGTCTTCTGTTGTTTTGTAGGGCAGTGGGTGCCCACCCCCTCCCGCGACACCCTAGGGCATGCCTTCCACAGTGGGGGCAACACAGAGAGAACACTCCTGCCACCTCCTGCGCTGGCAGCATCACGACTGCTGCCCGTGGGACGGGCAGCTCTTCACCCCTGCCAGTCTTGCATGCAGGGTATCTCTGCTCCTAGTGGCCACAATGGCACTCCCCCATCATTTTTGCATTGGCCCCTGGTGAGATGGGGGACGGAGGCAAGAATGAACCTGGGAAGGTGCCCCACGCACGCCCCCCTCCCTGGGTAAAAAAACAATCCTTGTGCTGATCCAAGGGACCTGGCCCACTGTGAAGGTAACTGCTAAAGATCTGGTGGAGCCCTACACGCGCTGGTCCCTGAGAAAAGGTCAAAGGTTGCCAATCATACAAAATGGCATAACTCAGACCCAGTTGTGCGCACTGTAGCATACAGGAGCAGTTTTTGCAGAACTCCTCACCTCTAAGGCAGTGTATGGCACGGGGAGTTGGTTCCACTGGCTCCTTGCGCCAGCTCTCCTCCTCGTCTTTGTCTCTGGGCACTGAAGTGCAGACTTTTCCCTCAACTCATCCTCAGGGGATTTAAGGGGGCAAGCCTTAATGGCCTTCGGAAAGACACTGGTCTTGGGGTCAACTGGTAGGAGTGAACTTAGTTCTTTTCAGAATCAGGGGGCTTTTTCTTCCAGTTGTCTATGGCTGTCCCAGTCCCAGGGTCCAGCATCGAAAAGCACAAACAGCACCAACCAAGAGAGAGTCCCCCCCCCCCATGTGGAATACTTTTTCAGTGGGGGAAGAAAGTTCTAGAAGCCAGGCACCCCTTACCAATTCTAGGGTACCACATTACGTCTCCGCCCCGTCCTATCCCAACCCTCCTGTACAGCATGATGGGACAATGCAAGATGGCGTAACCCAGGAGTCTCTGGTCACATATGCTCCTTGGGTCTCCGCTCCCCCCTCGCTGACATCACTGCCAGGGCCTTTACCACCAACAATCCAAACAGAAGAACCCTCCTGTGTTGGCTCAAGTTTTCTGGGCTTCCTCTTACGTTCAGTGGGCTTGAGCAGCTATCAGCCTTGGTGCAATGTGATAAGTAATTAACAAATCCACATTATGAAATCCCACACCTTCCTGCTCAGAAGCCAAGGGAAGCACTCTTAATTACTCCTTTTGTATAGAGCAGCCTTTGTTTCTGCTGCTAGAAAGAAATGTAATTACCTTGGCACAGCAGGGTGACAAAAGGCATGGCTCTGATCCTGAGCTGAGCCAGAGAAATTTGACAATCCTAGACGACCCATAAGTTGTACAGATATCCTCTTCGAACTCTAAGCTTTGGTTTTCTTGCGGATGTTCCACCCCATTTTGATATGGCACTGGACTTTGTAGGCCAAAGGGAAGTGAAACTACACTGTAAGGCAGTTTTCATTCTAGGTGTATAATGAAGTTTCACTGCAGACAAAAAACAATTACACTGACTTTCCCTATGAGTGTAAACTAACATTATAAGCCCTAACCCAGGTCAATATCTAATCCTGCAAAGTCCCATCTATGCCAGACAACCTGTGAGTAGTTATCGGACTGTGCACAATGGTAGTCACACACGTGCAACCCGCACACGCATTTACACATGTCCACTTGTAACCAGCTAAGTGCCCCTGCTGCGTTGCATCAGCTTATCTTTAAAGGCAGACACTGGCAATAAACACACACAGTCCATTTTCCATATGGTTACCATGGGTGAGACAACATATTACTAAACTTACCAACAGTAAAAAGTCCAAAACCGGGTGATCAAAAAGCAAGACAATCTGGGCGTCCTGAATGGGCAGAATCCAATTGCAACAAGCTTCTTTATACCCTAAACAGTTTCCTGCTAGATACACCTGCCTCGCATATCTAGGTGGTAAAATACCTTGTGGACATTGTTCCAATTGTGGTTAATTGACAGCAACTGGGAGTTGACAGGTTAAAATCCTTCTGATGCAAACGCATCTTTTAACTTTTCTAGGATACCACTTCTGAGTTGGGTGTCTCTTAGCTCCCAAAACATTGGCTCTAACTGTAATATTGAGGTAACAAGTGTCAATCAGAAACACAAGTAAAAGTAGGCTGTGTGTGCCTATATTCATAACGTTTGTAAAATAAAGTGGGTTTTAAAGGGGCATGTCACCATTTACATGCTCCAAGCTTGAACTCTGGATTTTGCTTGCACTAAAAGAAGCAACCATTCCACCTGCAGATCTGACAATTCCCTGGTCTTATTTCCAAAGTTGAGGGATCTGCCACATAGCCCTGTAGTCCTGACAAGTAATTTTGTTTCTATCCCTTGAAATAGTGGCTCTTGTTGGTGACTGCCATTGTAGAAAACATAAAACAGAGGCTAAAACCCATATGTGGAGGGCAAAGGCCATGCCTTCTTCCTTCCATGTCTCACAGAATTAGACCAGCAATTCTTTCCCGCTTGAGTTAATTAACAAACAGTGTGGAGACTAACAGCAGCATTCATACATAGTGTAACTGTGTTAAGTGTTCCTTTATACTGGATGCACATGGTCCAGGTGCTGGCTAATCAGCTTAGGATGGAGGGGAAGAGTCCCTGTATGCGATGGTAATTGAAAAATGGCTGGCAGAAGATGCAGTCTGGGGGTGACTTGATCACGGGGGTGGCTATAAGGGGTAGCTAGAGCAAGTGAGGTGGCCGGAGGCCCCCCTAGCTCCTAAGACTTTTATCCACTTTGGGAAGAGCTACATGTTCTGTAGCCGCTGGCCCCACTAAATCGTGAGTAACAGCAGTGGGTGAGCGTGGAACCTACAGCTATCTGGCACTGAACAACTGCATTACGAGAACACCAGTGCAGGTAATGTTATCACTGATATATTGTATTGTATTGTAATTGCATTTATATAGTGCTTACTACCCCTGATGAGGTGTCAAAGCACTTTTTCGGCGAGGATGCACGCTACTCCGGGACCCATAGAGGATTAGTGTAGAATTAGTATAGTGAAACATGCAAGTAAATTTTAAGTGGTGGATAGGTTAGTCAGTTATTTGGATTTGGAATGATAGCAGAAGGATAGAGGAGGATAAAGGTTTGTATTTATATAGCTCTTGTTGACGCTCGCTATTCAGGAAGCCTATAAAGGATTAGTGGTGAATTAATATGGTGAAATATGAAGTAATTTCAGTGGTGGATATTAGTCAGTTACTTAGAGTGAGAAGAATATCAGAGGGATAAAAGGGGAAGAAAGATTTGCATTCATATAGCACTTGTTCCCCTGATGGGTGTTGCAGCGCTTTTCTGGCGAGTAGCACGCCACTCGGAACCCATAAAGGATTAGTGTTGAAAATTAGTATAGTATAAATATGAAGTAATTTGAGTAGTGGATAGGTTATTCATTTATTTGGGTAGTATATTAGTATAGTTGAATATGGAATTTGAGAAGTGAACATGTTAGTCTGTTAATTTCGATTTAAAAGGATAGTGGAGGGATAAAAGTGAATGATTTTTTTATTTTTATAAGGTCTTAGCAGTAGGAGGAGGCTTTTGGAGGAGTAAAAAGGAGTTTTGGAGGGGAGGAGTCAGAGGGAAGAGTTTAGAAAGGTTTGTTTTAGGGGATAGGTATAGTAAAGAGAGATGTCAGATGATGCAAGGAGCGGTAGAGTGGGAGAGAGTTTAGAAAGGGTTATTTTGGCGATCATAGTAGTGGTATGGGGTTTGGGATAAATGAGAGAGTGGATGTAGAGGATGTATTGATAGATGTATAGGATGAGAGATAGGGTAGTGCATTGGAAGGAGTAGTAGAAAGAAGTTTGAGAGGAGTCAGAAGGTTGGGCTAGAAGATATTTTGAGCGAAGTATAGGCTGAGGAATAGGGTAGTGCATTGGAAATGCTAAATTAGAAGAAAGTGATAAATATATAGATCCATAAGTACATTGAAAGTATATAGATACTTAAAGGAGGTAAGTATATGTTGATTAAAGCTATTGATAGAGACACAGGATGAGAAATAGGGTAGTGCATTGTATATGCTTTTTCAGGAGAAAAGTAACAGACACACAGATCCAAGTACATGAAAGGTACATAGATGCACAATGGAAGTATGTACATGTAGACCAAAGATGATTTTTAATGATTTATTATTTTTTCTCTTAACATAATATTATTTTACATGTTTATATACAAAGATATGTATATATGTATATATATTACCTACTGGCGGTCGCCAGTAGGTATATATAGTTAGGATTTTTTCTCTATGGGATTTTTGAAAATTCTATGTCTAATAACTTTGGCGTTTGTGGACGGAATTGGCTGAAATTTTCAGGAAAATGGCACATTTTGTTTCTGAGCAGCCCCTGAAAATTGGGGGGGGGTTCGTCCAGGGGGGGTCGAGAAAAAAGGGGGGTCCCAAAACGTGTTTTTAACATTGAGTTTTCCATAGGGCGGTTGGCCTCACTTTTAGCCCGAACGGCTGAATGGATTTGCACGAAACTTGGCAAAATTGTAGGGACTGGTAGCCCGATGTGCCTTTTGTAGGTCTCAATATATGTGCTACAGTGGATTTTGAGAAATTAACGTTTAAAAAAAAGATATATATCTGTAACAGCGGACCGGGCAGTGCTCCAGGACGCGTACTTTTCGCGCAACGGAGCTTTGTGAAGCGAAGCTGATTGGTTCTCCGGCGTCTGTCAACATTCCAAACAGTCCGTAGCGGCCGCCATCTTGTCTCTCGGTAGGATCGAGAGACAAGAGGAGGCCAAAGCGAAGGGGCAAATGACCATAAGGGGGCATAGTAGATCCTCGCTGACCCCCTAGGTTTGATGTGGAGGTTTTAAAAG
Organism: Lissotriton helveticus; assembly: GCF_964261635.1. Lineage (NCBI taxonomy): Eukaryota > Metazoa > Chordata > Amphibia > Caudata > Salamandridae > Lissotriton > Lissotriton helveticus. The sequence continues at coordinate 388,899,220 of NC_136059.1, forward strand.
GGCCCCGCGGGGCAAAAAAAATAAATAATAATAATAATCGAACGGCTGAATGGATTTGCACGAAACTTGGTAAAATATTAGGGACTGGTAGACCGATGTGCCTTTGCTAGGTCTCAATATGTGTGCTCCAGTGGATTTTGAGAAATTAACGTTCAAAAAAAGATATATATCTGTAACAGCGCTCCGCTTCGCGTACTTTTCGCGTTACGGAGCTTTGCGAAGCTGATTGGTTCTCCGGCATCTGTCAACATTCCAAACAGTCCGTAGCGGCCGCCATCTTGTCTCTCGGTAGGATTGAGAGACAAGAGGAGGCCAAAGTGAAGGGGGAAATGACCATAAGGGGGCATAGTAGATCCTTCCTGACCTCTTAGGTTTGATGTACCATTTTGCCAAGTTTGGTGTAATTCCGTTCAGCCATTCAGGCTGTAGACATATGTAAATGTCCTATGGAAAATTGCATGGGGAAAACACATTTGAAAGTGTTGAAATTTAGAACCAATTAAAATGTTACTTTGGTTTTGTATTTGTGTGTGATGAAAGTTAATTGGTTATGTATATATGTCAAATGAGAGGAAACCACAGCCATTTTGTGATACTACTGTCTGAGGTACATTTGTGAGGAATTTTTGGTGGTGAATTTCTGGTGTTTGATTTACACAGTACTAACACCTCTCCTACTTTTAAAAAGGTGAGTTGTTAATTTGTAAGGGGAACTATGTTGTACACTTGAAGATAATTTGAAAAATGTTTTCTGTTATTTATTTGCAGTCCTTCTGTTATACTAAATACTTGATAAAGTTAGTTTTATATTATGTATTACTAAAAACGATAAATGAAAGTGATTATTTTTTTCTGCAATTTACAGCAAGCAATTTCAAAATAAAATGGCTCACAATGAAGAGACCGTGGCAATTTCTTTTGATTTGTCCACTACATTGATTGAAATTGAGAGCACCAATAATGAAATATTGTCACAAGGAGGACATGACTTGTATGATTCCATTAGATTGATTGAAATGGACAGCACCAAGAATGAAATATTGTCACAAGGAGGTGACTTGAATGATTCCACTACGTTGATTGAAATTGAGAGCAGCAATAATGAAATATTGTCACAAGGAGATGACTTGTATGATTCCATTAGATTGATTGAAATGGACAGCACCAATAATGAAATATTGTCACAAGGAGGAGATGACTTGAATGATTCCACTACATTGATTGAAATTGAGAGCACCAATAATGAAATATTGTCACGAGGAGATGACTTGAATGATTCCACTACATTGATTGAAATTGACAGCACCAATAATGAAATATTGTCAGAAGGAGGAGATGACTTGAATGATTTTTTTGATCAATCTCTTGATGGCGAATTTATCGAGTGTTTGGAGACCATAGAGTTACAAGAATCATTATTGCAGACTTTTCATGAGGACATTGCTGATGAGGACATGTTACTAGTTCTTTCAAATTTAGAAAATTCTGAAGAATAAATTTATATTTAGAAATCAAAAATTGTTTGAGACATTATTCATTTTTATTTTTAATTTATGAGGTTGTAGCGAAGTGATTGTAGTATAAAATGAGACTTATAGTATAGAGTGCAACATTTTTATGTTACATGGTAAGTTTACTCATATTTACTTCCCTTCTGCCACTATATTATCTCCAATGTGTATTTGACATCTCTTCTTCATCTCCGGCCTCCTTTCTCTCACTGTGTGTCTCCGATGCATCTTATCGCTGCTATTTTGTGTAATTACAGAAGAGAGTAAAATAAAATAGTTCGGAACGTGAAAAGGGGGCAAAGTAGAGTACTCCTCACCCCCTAGGCCTTTTTAGGCGGTCCCAAAAGGATCAGTTTCTGCTTTCCTGAGAGATTATGGTATGAGTTCCATATACCACAATAACTTGCATTACAACATGCAAGATATCTATCTCCTATTACCAACTTTTGGAGATATTCGCGCTAAGCGCGAATATCTCCAAAAAATAACACTTGCCCTGAGCAGTTCTTAGCCATGTTATCCAATGGGAGGTGGATAACATGGCTAAGAGCATTAGCTCGGTAATGTATGAATATCGCTGAGTTTTTAGCGATATTCATGCATTGCGGCCGTTTATTATCGCATTTGTGATAAACCTTGATAATAGCAAGGTTTATCTTCGATAATTTCTGACGATGCTTAGCGGTAAAAAATTTGTTGGTAAGCATCGTTAGCGATAAATATCGCTTAACTTTGGTAATATGCCCCAACGTCTGTTAACGTTCGATTCGAAGGAAATGAGGAAGTGTTGAAAAACATTGTCTGCGCCATCTTGCCTTTTTTGAAATGCCACACTTTTGTCGTGCACGGCAGCCATTTTAGATGTCTTGACCAGACCAACTCTCTGCACGCTGTCGTTTCGTAGCATGGCTCCTCACCCTCGCAAGCATCTTCCCCAGGCACTGGTCACCCCCGCTCTCTGTCTTATGCATGGGCAATAAACCTCACCCCATCTGCGCTGCTCTTCCCTGAGAATCACACTCTGTGCCCGCCCGACACCTCCCTTTCGCCCTATTCACTACCGCACCCTCTGACACTCCTCTTCCTCTGTGTCCGATTGTCCAGGCTATCAGCTAGCCCTGCAGATGTAGTTTATGGCCCCAGCTGTAAAGAATCACCCCTCTTCAAAGGAGTTATAGTAGATCAAGGCCCACACCCGATGAGATCCGTCACACCACACGTGTTCCTACTATCTGAAAACTATCCTGTATTGTGATTGGGGAGGGGACCGAGCCTGAAGCGGAAGATTCCAGGAATGACTCTTTGTACATCAAAGTTTTTACAATTATGTGTCACATTAAAAATATATAGCACTCCAACAAAGTAGTAGGAATATAAAACTTTAATAACATATAAATATATACAACAAAACAAAAACAGTAAAAACATTTAAACAACGAAGAGACCGTGGCAATTTCTTTTGAATTATCCAATAGATTTATTGAAATTGACAGCACCAATAATGAAATATTCTTGTCAGTAGCGGTCTGTTGTGCGAATAGTTCCAAGGCAGCAGAACGCGTTGAAATCTAGATGGCACGAAAGTGATGTCTAGCAAGTTGCCGCCCAGCAAATAACGGCGTGGGGCGCCGCGGGGGTGAGTGAGTCCAGTAGGCACCACAGCTATTCTTACCGGCATTGCAGAATTACTGCTGGGGACAATGCCTGTGCTGTAGCAGGGTCACAGCAGAAACAAAAAGGATTCTGTTGAAGATGTTGTTTGGTTTTCAATTTGAAAACAGTTCTGGTGTCAACTGCTATGCTAATGTAGTGGTTAATGTTTTGTTTTCTCTAGAAAATGTAAAAGAGGGGGAGGCAGTCCAAAGTTCCGTTAAAAGGGCAAAGGAAAGGATCGGTGGTTTGAACTATCAGTCAAAAAGGGGAGGGGGTGCAACAATTTTTCCTACCGGGTCACACTGTGCTTTCACCGGAAGTGAGGTCTGCAGGATTCTAGTAATTCAAAGTGAGGCTGGCGCCGACGTCCCGCGGATACAGTTTCGTCACTCCACGGGTGATCATGGCAGTCATTCCCCATCGGGGGTCGGAGACTCCCGCGGCTCCTCTAGAATCTTCAAGGTCGTGGAGGACTACGGTGGTGGAGTCAACCAGTGACCGGGCCATTTCTTTATGCTGGGCCCGCTCTTGCCAGGTCGACCGCCATTTTGAGAGTTCGGTAGCTACTGGCGATCGCGGGGTCAAATGAGCGGACGGGCTCCACCCTGCCGGGCGAGACGTTGTAGCATGGCCACAGTGGAAGAACTCTTTTCCGGGCGCCTGGAGCGCTGAGGGTGCAGCTGGGAAGCCTCCACTGGGGAGGCGGGAGAGGCCTGTTCGCACCGTCTCTCCCTCCCAGTGCACCCCACAGCGTCTCGCTTCAGATTTGTTATGGCCGGACCAGGCGATGAGGACGAGGGGGGGGGGGGGGGGGTCGGAGGCATGTGCAAGACATCCCCCCCCAGGGTTGTTGCAGCAATTATACAAGAAAGAAGAAGTGTCCCGTCCGTCTTCGGGCCGGGCTTCCGGTAGATGTCGGCCGGACGCCCCTGGCTCTGGCCCCATGAACGGGTTTCTTGGTTTATCGGCTGCAGCCGGATCCCGTCGGCCTCGGCCCCCCGACCGTTGGTGGCCGGACCGGAAGAGCATGTGGCGGGACTACCTGCAACTCTCAAGGGCCACCGCGGCCGGACTGGGAGAGAGAGGGGAGGGTCGAGGAGACATTCCCCCCCCCCTGCAACTGTTCAGCGTTGTAAAGGCAATCCCCTGGCCGGGTCCCGCTGGTCTCGGCCTCTCCTCCGGCTACACCCTACGTTAGGATCTCCTGGCCGAGGCGTGGCAGCAGGACCTGCCTTATATGGGCTGCTCCCGGCTGGGCGTAGCCGCAACCCTGCCCCACCTTGGAAGTTTCCAGAGTGGGGGCGGATGTTCTACTGACTTGCATTTTCCCTAGTCTATCGATTTTTTTGGCGTGGCAGGCGGTGGGACAGCGAGGGGTGATTTGGTTTCTCTTACTGTTTTTCTGGTCTCTCACCACTGGCATATTTTAACATTTTCTTGTTTCTAGGACATTAATAGGTTTTATCATTACGTTATGTTATCGTTTCTTTGTTGGTTGTTTAATAAAAGTTCATGTTCATCAGTGGCCTACTGATTTTCGTTTTCCTATTCTTTTCTTTCCAGGTTGTTTCATGCTAAAGTTTCTGTTAACAGGATACAGTGATCACTTCGTTATTATTGCATATGTCCTTTTCACTAGGGGTGCTCTCTGGTCGGGCCAGATGACGTATGTCTAGTAAATGGTCCGGGTGAAACAGGTGCATCAATCAGTGGGGAGTAGATAGGCATGACAGATTACAACGGGGGAGAAAGGTCCGCATTACGTACCCTTTCACTACTTGCAAAGATTTTCCTACGTTTATTTGCAAACAGGGAATACCTCCAAAAAGAACTAATTCCCAAACAGTCAATGTTCGGACAATCAATCAATCAATGAGGAATGAAATAGGTACGACGTGTTAAAGGCTTGCGTTACCTACCCTTCACTATCTGCAAAGGGAGAGAGAATATTCCTATTCTTCCTCGTTTGCAGGCAGAGAAGATCCTTAAGAGAACCAACTTCGAACAATTCAATGCTCGATTCAAACAATCAACAAGGGGTACTGTGAACACAAATGAACGCCGCTTATGTACATACGCATTGCTATTTTCAACAGGTTGTTCCTAATGTTTCTATTTTAGCGAGGTCAAAAAGAGATCCCATTAGTGGCCTACTGATTTTGCTCGATTCCTTTTGTTTTTTTACACGGTTTTTCGCTATCTGCAAAGACTAAACAGAGTATTGCGACTCTGTGCTTGTTTGTAAATAGAGAATGAACCAAAGAGAACAATCAATCAAATGGAGAGAGAAGCAGGCACGACGGATTACAAAGGGGGCAAAGGGCTGCGTTAACTACCCTTCACTATCTGCAAAGAGAGAGTACTCCTAATAGAAATGAGGGGTGGGGGGCAGCATTCAAAGCAGATCAGTGTGCATAAACACGAAAATGTTTTTACTTACCACGTACTTGACATTCGACAGCTTATGATATTTGCTATTAAAAAACCATTGAAATTCACTGAAAAAACCATAGGTTATAGACCATATATAGTTAGGAATTAGCATTTACAAAACCTTGAAAATTCACTGAAAAAACCATAGGTTATAGACCATATATAGTTAGGAATTAGCATTTACAAAACCTTGAAAATTCACTGCAAAAACCATAGGTTAGAGACCATATATAGTTAGCTGGACATTTTATTGACATAAAACCAATGAAATTCCATATATAGTTAGTTGCACTAACTATATATCGCGCACCCGCAATCCACTGCTGATGATGTCACATATTACATAATTCATGACATGGTCAGTGACATCACTGATGACATCACTGATGACATCTCAAATGACATCACTGATGACATCACTGATGACATCTCATTTGACATCAATGACCACATCACTGATGATATCATTCATGTGACAATACAATGCATCTCCTCACATTTTAATATAACCTCTGTTTCACCCAGTGTTAAAAAGAGTATAATTTTTGAAACCATTGACACACCAATACTAGTTACTACATACGCACTCACTGATTGCTACGTCTACACACACCTTCACTCATTCACCCATACAATCATTCATACATACAATCACTCATCTTTACAACACTATCATATGCACTCATACACCTATACAGACACTCACAGTCTGCCACTCATCCATGGAGTTACTTACACACCTAGTCAGTCCTGTAAAGAATCAATGAGACTTCCATTTTCTTGTCTATACAGTTAAACATAGAGCACCTTACATTTTCAAACATGTACTAACACATACTTACTTTCTTATACAATCATTGATACAAGTACAGATTGATCTGCACAGAGTCACACACCTCCCAGCTAGCCACACACACACTCAGTCTCCCATACAAATACTTGGGCAATCAATCAATAACCCATATAGTTACTCATATAGCTACTGATCAACACATGCAGCAGTTTACAGAACAACAGACATAATGATGCACAAATTAAGACAGTTTAGTCACTAACCCATGCACTCAGTGAGACATTTAATCACTCACTCATACATTCAGGCATGCACCTACTAAATCCTTCGTCCAGACACTTATACATCCACTCATTCTTCAATATGTAAGACATATTTTAACTTTACAGAATTATACAGTCACTGGATGTAGTCATCAGTGATGTCATTTGAGATGTCATCAGTGATGTCATTTGAGAGGTCATCAGTGATGTCATCAGTGATGTCACTGACCATGTCATGAATGATGTAATATGTGACATCATCAGCAGTGGATTGCGGGTGCGCGATATATAGTTAGTGCAACTAACTATATATGGAATTTCATTGGTTTTATGTCAATAAAATGTCCAGCTAACTATATATGGTCTCTAACCTATGGTTTTTGCAGTGAATTTTCAAGGTTTTGTAAATGCTAATTCCTAATTATATATGGTCTATAACCTATGGTTTTTTCAGTGAATTTTCAAGGTTTTGTAAATGCTAATTCCTAACTATATATGGTCTATAACCTATGGTTTTTTCAGTGAATATATATATATATATATAGTGAAAACCATTGCTTATATATTGTGGTGCATGCTGGTACATTATTCTGTGCATAGTGTTGTGCGTGGTGTACATTTGATGTGAGGGCATCATTTCTGGCCCTAGTCCCGACCAGTCTTGAACAGGCTCAAACAGGCAACTGCCCTTGTCCTCTCTGCCCTTAACCTCTCTGCCCGGGCTGAGACGACCTATTGACTTCCCCTCTCCCTCTGTGGTTAACTAATAGGTACATTTGGCGGGTGTTAGATCTGGGGGTCTCTAGTTGGCAGAGGTAGGTACCACTGTCCAAATAGGGACCCTTGCTTCTAGTCAGGGCAAGGAGATAACCCTCTGAGATAACCCCTGCTCACCCTCTAGGTAGCTTGGCACGAGCAGTCTAGGCTAACCAGAGGCAATGCGTAAAGTATTTGTACCAACACTCACAGTAACACAGTGAAAACACCACAAACTGACTCCACAACAGTTTAGAAAAATAAAGGTATTTTTAATCTAAACTACACAAGACCAAAACGACAAAAACCCAACATACACAGTTCAAGAATATGGTTTCAAAAAGAGTTCTTAAAGTTGCGTTAGAATTCTCTACGTTGCGATAGAATTCTCTACTGATGCGTGAAAAGTTCACAGTTGCGTCACGTTTACTCACAGTACCTTTTAGTTGCAACAAAGTTCCAAAAGCAGAAGCTGGTGCGGTGGAAAACAAGCGATGCGTTGCTCCTGAGACCCTGGGGAGGCGATGCGACAGCCCCGCTGCAGCAGCGGGCGTGTTGCTACGAATCCGGTCTGTATGGGGAGGAAGGCCACTTGTATGGATTCCGGTGCGTAGGTTCCGTAGGAAGTCTGTTCTCGCAAAGGCACGATGCGACGATCTCGTAGGGGCTGCGACGATCTCCGGGGCGACGATGCGCGGTCCAGCGGGGATCCTCTCTCTCGCAGCTCCTCGATGCGTTGATTCTGCGACGACACTCGCAGCGACGTGATGCGACCCGCAAGCAAGCGGTGTGGCGATCTCACCCAGCGACGACAGGCTCTGCGACGATACTCGCAGCGATGTTCAATTCTCCCGCTACGGTCTGGTGCGTCCCGCAAACGAAGGATGCGACGGCTCTGGCAGCGGCGTCAGGCGCTGCGACGATCTCGACCTTCGTAGCGGCGGGAAACTTCTCGCACTGTCGGGGATGCGCTCCGCAAGCGAGCGATGCGACACTTTTCAGATTCAAAAAGTCTCTCAAGCTTAGTTTCAAGCTTCCCAGCACAGGTACAACCTCCAGAGGCCCCACAACTGGATCAAGCACTCTAGGAGGGACAGAACTCTCTCAGCAGAGTTCAGGGAAGCTGGGGGTGAAGTCCTTTTGTTCCTGGGACTTCAAAACAGGGAGCCAGCTCTTCTCAGGCCCTTGGAGATTCCTTCAAGACAGGGGACACAGCTCAGCGGCAAAGTCCTTCCCCTCTCCTTGGCAGCAAAGCAACAGGTCAGTCCAGCAGAGCAACAGCAGGACAATCTTCCTTCTTCAGTTTCAGCTTTCTCCTTGGCAGAGGTTCCTTCTTGATTTCCAGGATGATCTAATTTTCTGTTGTCAGGGGTCCTGTACTTATACCCCTAAAGTCTTTGTTCTCTCTGTGCATGTGGGCCCTGAGCCCGGTCTGAACCAGTTCTGGGGTTTCCTGAGTACTTTGTTTTGCTGGCGGCTTCTTTCCTTTCAGAGTGAGGGGCAGGGTCCTCAGCCGCCCAGCAGGGGGGTGGAGCCAGCATTGTGGAAGGCAGGCACAGCCCTATTCAGCCCAGGTGCTAACTCCTCCCACCACTCCAGTTGCAACTGCAGTCATTCAGCCTAGTGCTGACTCATCCAATTCCCCAGCCCCTGTCACTCACAAACCAGACAGTCAATACACAAACAGGCCCAGGCACACAGAAGGGTTAGACAAGAGAACAGCAACTTTCTAAAAGTGCTGTTCTCAAACCCAGGATTTAAAAACAACCTTTCCTAAAAGATGTGTTATTAAATTCTGAGTTCAGGGATACTAGATACTTATGTCCTATTTATTTATTTATTTATTTATATGCTTATATAGCGCCAGAATCGAACCCAATGGGTTATCTCCGCGCTTTGGCCGCAAGCATAGGTGACGAGTAACCACTTTACAGGTGAACTGAGGATGCAAATGAGGAGATGCTAAAGCTTATATTTCAGTGAACAGAATGGTTTTTAGTGTTTTCTTAAATGTAAGGTGGTTGGGGATCTGTCTGAGGCTTAGGGGCAAGTTGTTCCACAGAGTTGGCCCCACTGAAGAGAGGGCACGGCCGCCTTGTCTGGTCTTTTTGATAAGAGGAGAATTAAGCAGGAGTTGGTTGCTTGACCGTAGATCACGTTCCGGTCTGTAAGGCCGAAATAGTTGGGCTAAGTAGCCGGGGCCGTTTCCAAATAGACATTTGTGGACAGTGCAGCAGATCTTGAATTTGACCCGTTGGCATACAGGGAGCCAGTGAAGTTCTCTCAACAGGGGTCCAGAAGGTGTTCTAGGAGGGGCATTCAGAATCAATCTGGCCGCCGTGTTCTGGACCACCTGTAGCCTATTGATGGCATCTTCATTGGCTAGTATCAGGAGCCCATTGCAGTAGTCAAGGCGACTTATTACAAGGGTCTGTACCAATGTCTTCCTGTAGATGTCAGGTAAAAGGGGGAAGATACGTCTAAGTAAGCCAATGGTATGGAAGCAGGCTCCAGCAATCACGTTCGCGTGATCCTTTAGGGTTAAGTTTTGATCCAGTTTCACTCCTAGGTTTTTTATAGTGGATTTTGGGGAAGGTACTGGTCCCAGGTCTTGGGGCCACCAGTCGGGAGACCAGAGCATGCTAGCTTTACCAAAAAGCATCACTTCTGTCTTCCCGACATTACACTGGAGGTAGTTGGAAGCCATCCAGTTAGAGATGGCCCTCATACCTTCCGCAAAATTTTCCCTAGCATTAGCGTTAAGGGCATGGAAAGGGTAGAGGAGTTGGGTGTCGTCGGCATACGACACTGGTGTGAATCCGTACTTCTTCACAATCTCAGCAAGGGGGGCCACATACACATTGAACAGTGTGGGGCTTAGGCATGAGCCCTGTGGCACCCCTTTAGTGAGCTCCCTGGTGATGGAATGATAGGGGCCCAAGCTGACAGATTGTGCACGCCCAGATAGGAAACTCTCCAGCCATGCAAGCGCCTGGCCTCTAATGCCCACTCCTTGTAGTCGGTTCAGCAGGATTTTGTGTGACACAGTATCAAAAGCAGCTGACAGGTCTAACAGCACCAAAATCATCGATCCTCCTCTATCCTGTGACATCTTGATGTTGTCGGTCACGGAGAGGAGAGCAGATTCGGTGCTGTAGTTGGGCCTGAACCCAGATTGAGATTGGTCCAGGCCCCCTGTCGCTTCTATGAAACTGGAAATCTGAGAGTTAGCAAATTTCTCAGCCAACTTAGTCAGGAGGGGCAGAAGAGAAATAGGGCGGAGGTTGGAGAGTTCCGTCCAGGGGGAGGTGGTGTTTTTATGTATCGGATTCACAACTGCCTCTTTCCACTGTTGCGGGAGTTTACCCTCTTTGAAAGAAAGATTAAGGATCTTCATGATGATAGGGCATAGTAAACTGCCCAGGTTATTAGTTAATCTGGCAGGGAGAAGATCACGAGGGGAACCAGATTTCACATTACTCAGAAGAGTAAGTATATCACTTTCTGTGACTTCTGGGAAGACTTCAAGGGTCTCAGTGAGGGTATCTTTGCACAAAGTGCTAGGGGCTTCCAAATTATTTGGATGTTTGATAAGAATTTTGTTGTAGATGGTGTTGATTTTGTCCTCAAAGAATGTGGAGATGTTATTGCACAACTCTTGTGAGAAAGTGTCAGAGCTTTCACAGGCCAGGGGGTTGGCAAAGGTCCTGAGAATTTTGTACAATTCCTTTGTTGAATTGGCAGCTCCATCAAGCTGAGACAGCAGGCAGGTTTTCCTAGCCTTTTTAATGTTTTTATAGTAGGAGGATATAGCCTGCTGATAAAGTTCTTTGCTGGCAAGAGAGTGATTTTTTCTCCATTGTTTTTCCAGCTTCCTACATTTTTGTTTCTCCAGTTTTAATGATTCGGAGTACCATGGTTCTTTTTTGGTGGTCGAAGGTTTTTTGGCAGTTTTTTGTGGGGCTAGCGAGTTTGTGATATCCAGAAGGGTGTTATTTAGTTTGGATAGAGCCACTTCAGCATTGTCAGAGTCAGAGATTGTTGGCTCTTTCCAGAATTGTTTAAAGGAGTCCAGAGTGATTTTGTGCCATGGTCTTTTGGTAATTCTCAAATTAGTGAAGGGGTCCGAGGGTTTATCAAGTAGTAAGAAGGAGAATTCCAGCAAGCTATGATCTGACCAACTGATGGCTTTGGGTGGGTGGCAGTGTATTAAAGGGTGATTAGTGAATATTAAATCCAATGTATGGCCCTTTCTATGGGTGGGGCCACAGTTTCTTAAATGAAGACCTAGGAGAGCGAGGTCAGCTAGGAGGAGTTTAGTGTCGGGGTCTTCTGCTACGTCTACATGAAAATTAAAATCACCGAGTAAGATAAAATTTTCCTTAGCTCTTAGGTGAGGGGCTAGTATTTCGGTCAAAGCAAGTGAGAAACCAGCATTAGAGCCCGGAGGTCGGTATACCAAGGCACCTTTCCAGTGTTCCTTAGCTCTGATATTGATTTTGAAAATCATTATTTCCATGGTGGGCAAAATAATTTGTTCCTGGACCGGGATATGGAGATTTTCTTTAAAAATGATGGCAGTCCCTCCACCAGTTTTTATTGGGCGGTCCTGCCTTAAGATTTTGTAACCTTGAGGGATCCCCAAAGTTATGGATGGGACCGTGTGGGGCTTCAGCCAGGTTTCCGTGAGGAAACATATTTCGGGCTTATGGCTTTGAATAGTGTCCCATATCTCGACATGATGTCGGGGAAGGGATCGGACATTTAAAAGGAAGCTTTTCCAACCTTTACCTTTAGTGATGGTGCCGCTAGCCCTGGCGGAGCCAGTTACGATGGAGTTAGAGGTGGCTTGGAATCTACATATTGGGCAAGAAAACGGGCCCTCGGGAAATGGCCAGTTATCACTTGCACACCTCGATTGTCCCTTAGGTTGGAGGGCTAATAGGGACTGTGGGGTGTACCTGATACATGCATTCCTCGTAGAGGCCATGGCGATACTGGTTAACGGAGTAGGGTGGGAGGCCCCTGGTCCCGTCCTGTCGCGGACGGGCGCAGACGGGCTTCTCTCTGGCGCGTCTCAGGCGCTTCGCTGCGCGCGACCGCTGCGCGTTCACTGCGACGAGGGGGCTATGTACTCCTCAGCATGCAGCAACTAGAGCGCTAACCGCTCGCTGCAGGCGGAAGTGACCTGGCTCTGCCTGACCCGCCCTCCGCTCTACGGCACTGGTTGCCGAGTCGGACCGGGGCGGGCAGGACGAGTGATTGAGCACAGGTTGCTTTAGATGGTGAGTAATGTAAATATCGCCTTCACAGCAAAATCGGCGCTATTAGTTCAGTGGGACAATTATAAAATCTGATAGGCGCTATAACATCAGCGTTTCAGTTTTTAAAATCCAATGGTGCTATTAAATCAGCGTTATACTTTGCATCAGCGTTATACTTTTAAAATCCAACAAGAAGTGCTATTGCATCAGCGTTTTACTTTCACAACAATTCACAGGCAACACAGTGGTAGATAGTCACCTGAGGCGCCAGCGGGTCGGGAGACACTGCCACTGTCCTCCCTACCGCGATGCGCCGCCTGCTCCTCGCTGCCTATGTACTCCTCAGCATGCAGCAACTAGAGCGCTAACTGCTCGCTGCAGGCGGAAGTGACCTGGCTCTGCCTGACCCGCCCTCCGCTCTACGGCACTGGTTGCCGAGTCGGACCGGGGCGGGCAGGACGAGTGATTGAGCACAGGTTGCTTTAGATGGTGAGTAATGTAAATATCGCCTTCACAGCAAAATCAGCGCTATTAGTTCAGTGGGACAATTATAAAATCTGATAGGCGCTATAACATCAGCGTTTCAGTTTTTAAAATCCAATGGTGCTATTAAATCAGCGTTATACTTTGCATCAGCGTTATACTTTTAAAATCCAACAAGAAGTGCTATTGCATCAGCGTTTTACTTTCACAACAATTCACAGGCAACACAGTGGTAGATAGTCACCTGAGGCGCCAGCGGGTCGGGAGACACTGCCACTGTCCTCCCTACCTATCTTGTTCCTATGGGAAGAAATGCTGTTAACCACTGTAGCCAGCATCCCCCATGTTAATCTATGGAGCAAGATAGCCTTACAATAGCGAAAAACGAAAATGGCTGTCATTCACTACCAGAGCATGTTACCTGCACAAGTATATGCTCTACCTTTTACATACACTGCACCCTGCCCAGGGGTGACTGATGCGCACAAAAAGGGAAGGGTTAGGCCTGGTCAGTGGGGACACTGACCAGGAGGACATGGCAGTTCTAAACTGCACACAGGCACTGCAGTGTCAGGCCTCAGAAATATCATTTTAGGGCTACTCCTGTGGATGGCACAATCAGTGCTGCAGGCCCACTAGTAGCATTTGTCATCACCAGCCCTGGCACACCCAGTGCACTTTACTAGGGACTTCATGGTGATACAAATATGCCAAACATGTATATCCAATCAGAATAACACTTTACATTGAGAGCATATGCACTTTAGCACTGATCAGCAGTGGTAAAGTGCGCAGAGTCCTATTGCCAACAGCCACGGGTCAGGAAAAATAAGGGAGGAAGAAGCAAAAAGTTTGAGGATGACCCTGCAAGAAGGGCCAGTTCCAACAGCGGGGCTTTCTCCCGTGTGTCTCCCACAAGTGTGGAGCTCCCCCGCTGAAGGCATGGACACCGTTTCCATGCTATCCAGAAAGAGAGAATGGGTATTGGGGTATTTGACCTGTTCCCTCTCTGGTTTCCATTTTGGGTCTCTTTAAATAGCACTTTTCACATCCTAAATCAGAGTACGGCAGAGGGGAGGTTGGAGACAGGCGACAAGGAAGATAAAAGTTAGAGGAAGAAACAGGAAAACTTGGAGAGAACATGGGACAGAGGGAAAAGCAGACTAAACAGATGGGGAGTCTGGCAAGGCCTTAGGTAGGTGGTAGTTTTCAGTCATTGGCTTTTGTGGATGAATTGCTTATTTACACTGGTACACAGCACCCTGGTTATGCCTCTGTTGATTTCATTACCAGTGAAGTGGGCCATTATAACCAAGTTACCGCAGTCTGCCTAACCTAATTATCTGGGTAGATGATCCTTCCTACTTCTACAGTAAAAACCCAATTGGAGGAATTGACAGACTTAGTTTTTCCAGCTCATCAATGTCTCAACACACTCATAAGGGCATTGGCTTGAGTTTTTTCCTTGAATACGGGGCTCCTTATCGGCTCCAAGCAGCTCTCCTGGCCAGTCAGTCCTTAAATGAGCTTTTTTCCAATTAAACAAGTTCTATAAAAACCTAATCTTTTGTGGTCCATGAATACTGAATTCGACTGAAACTTACAAATTAACCTCGGGTGTCATTTTTGGACTGGTCAGCTTCGATTTTCCTGAGAAATTAAAGTACAGCAAAAAATGTCCTTGTTCATTGGGTACTTTTGACTGTTTGTCCACCTACAAGCCTAATGCCAGGGAGACCAATTAATTCACAGATAACCCATGATAATTGAAACGTCAAGACAGAGGACTGGATAGATACTGGCCTGTCACTTGGCACAGCAGTCATTCATCAACTTTCATCACACTTCAAAGAGCCCTTTCAGTGGCTTTCAGGGACACCAAGTCAACGCTGCTCAGGCGCGCAACACCCATTGGGCTCAAAGGGCTTCAAATCATCCTCCCCCCGTCGTGTGTCGGCCCAGGCTGAGACAGCTTCCAGGGCTGGCGACCTTCTTATTTATTGCAGCTGCACCAGAGTACTTCACAGGTCTTTAAAAGACCACTTACTTCTTAACGAGGCTTCGTTGTGTTTTCACCCCTTCTGAGAGACCCTGCATCTCCACTCTGCCTATTGCTGGAAGAATTACCCCCCCCAACCCCCAAATTTTTTTATTACCCTCCCACCCTCCCCCCTCACCCCCCTCTCCCGAAATGTGGCTCTAGTTGCGCCTCTAACACAGCTAACTATCAGGGAAAACTACTAAGTATCTGGGGCCAACACAGAATTTGGCATTATAGCACCTCTTGGACGTATTTGACACATTCAGCACTTGGTACTCCTTGAGAACCTGTCTCAGTGGGCTGGCCTCAATAGTATAGTGCTATTTTTGGTGGGAATGTTTTCTATATATTTTGTTATAATTTTTGTAAAGCCCTGCAAAAAACTTAGCAATAGCCTCAAAGTGGCATGAATCAGGTACATAGAAATCCGAAAGTGGAATGGGTTATGACTCGAGTAACAACTGAGCATTACTCAGACTGATATTAACTGATGGAATCCGTCAACCATGTATGCTGATAGAAATGTGTTAAAAGCATTGGTGAAATGTTATCAAAATGACGGGGTGAAAACCACTTTTAGGCAATTCACCGACAACTCCGAGGAAGGCAGCAGGAGAGCATGTCAGAAGGCTGCTCGAAGAAGTTTGTTTTAAGCGATCTTAATTTGAGAGTCAGAGTCTATGTGTAGCGAAAGAAGTAGAAAGCTTCTCATTCCCCTGAATGTCTTCTTACAAGCCATTAAGCTATAATTGGACAACATTACACACCAGCTGGGAAGATAAATCATAAACAACCATGACAGGTAATTCGAATCACAGCCAAGTAAGACTTTCTGGATGGGGAGATTAATCTGAACTTTCATCTTTCCTTTAGAGGGAACCAATGTAAAGCCAGCACAGGCTTGATATGGTCAGGTTGTTTCACAACCCAATAAAGCAGTATGATTATTGACACTCTGGTGTGTGGATTCTGATTTGTTATGTGAATTTATAGAGCGCTGCTAATCACCCGTAAGGGCATCAAGGCGCCATGGACTCCAGTGTCAAGGCTAGAATAGTGAAAGCGAGAAAATGGGTGCTAAATTACTAGGGGATATATCTCTTCCACTAAAAACTAGGGAGTATTTTTTTCAAAACATTTAAGCACTATGGCTAAGAAAAAACTTCATATCAAATATCAGACTTCATAATTTCACCACCTTTGATCAGGTGCCACCATACCGCAAGGGCTCGAGTCGGGGTACCACGCGGGTGGACGGCATCCTCCCACTTATTTTACCGGGTGGACGCCGTCCCCCCTGCCAAAGAGCTGGACTTCACTCTTTGGCCTCACTGGGACGAGATCGGAACTCACAGCACACTGATCACTCGCTGGCTTCTCAGATGCAATCGCATCTAAGGGGTGAGCGAGGGGAGGCAATGAGCCCGATGGTGCAAGCCACCTTTGGTGATGTCACGTCCTGTCGTGACGTCACTTCCGGTGACAGCGTCCGCCCACTTCTTTTTTTGAGACTTGTGCCCTGCATACCGCCCTGCATTATAGAACCTCAGTCAGCAGCTCTCCCATCATACCTCTGCAGAGTTTGTGCTGCACAAGCACGTGACTGCCGCCCACTTGCTCACAAGGCCCACCCATTCACATCCAGCCAAAAAGCTGCTGCTAGAGCTTCAGGTGGCGTTTGGCAATGGGCAATCACTGGCGAATTTAGCACCCACGCAAATAAGGGCAAATAGAGTGGGAGAGCAAGGAACTTGGAAGAGGCATGCTTGCAGCATTTATTTTTGTTTCGGTGAAAGTGGATTTATTTTAAAACAGCACCACCTGCTGTGACACACCAGATATGACATGATGCAGCTCCTTTTACATCCCGAGAAATATCCACGCCTTGTGCAACCGAGATACACCAGCACAATGCTGCCTCCTAACTCCTTCTAGTTATTATAAAAAAAATATTCACAATGGCCCACATACAGCATCAAAACTGGCTCATCAATGTTAGACCAGCCCAGTGCCGGATTACCCTATAGCCCAGTGAGTCCCTGTTATTCTAAAAGAAGGGGCTTTCTTAAGACCCCCTTAAGCCACTGGTCTTTATGTGGATTTCATGCTTTGCCATTGCTTGGGTGAGTGTCTTCAAAGCCCCTAGTATTTCAAGAACTGTTACATTGTTCAAATTGTGTTCCCAACAGATTCGCGTTACGCGGCATCAAGTAGTCCTTCTGTTAGACAGCATGATGGACATGAGTAGTAGTTTACAATGGAAGTGAGTGATTGGTTTTTCGGATTTGTGTCAATACACCATAAAACTAATCATCACAGTATTGCCCGACACATCATAACAGAACACACCTTAACATACCACCTGACAGTACAGTATGACACAACATAATAAACCAAAGTATAACATGCACAGCTTAGCGCAACATAACACAGCCTACGATAGCAGAGCATAAGACAGAATAACATTCTGTTGGGACGGAATAGTCCTTTGCATGGTAAAAGATGCGTACCCCTGTCTGAGTGCCCAATTGTACTGTTGTCTGGATCACTAATGCTGAACTTGTGTCATAGGTAAATATGAATCATGTAGGTGTGCCATGACATTGGCCTGCTTCATGGACTGCTGTCCTAATGGACCAGGAGGGCAGCCCAAAGCGCTACCCTCCTAGTGGTGGAAGGCTACTGCCTTCGCAAAAAGTTAAGCAGCACAAGAGCAGTGGTGCCAGCAATGATCAATAGACGTGAACATGTCCTTTTTACCCTGTGTCATCAGAGTGAGGCATACAAGCTCACTTACCGGTTTAAAAAGTTCAGCTGCTGTGTGCTTCACTCACGCTGATGTGTGTGTGCCTGAAAAGGGGGCAGTACATGCATAGAGCAGTACTGTGCAGTATATGTGTGGTTAGAGCATGCACTGAGTGTGTGTATGCCTGCGAGAAATACATTACATGAGAGATGTAATGCTGTGCAGTGCACGCACAATGAAAGCATGTGCTTGGTGTATGTCTGCTTGCATGAAGTACAATACATGAAGGGTGAAGTTGGGCAGCCCCTCCCCCATTAACCATCCTGACCGGACCCCACTCCTCCCCTCCCCAGGTATTGATACCCCTGCCTCCCTCCCTCCACCCTCGGATAACTTAACGCATCGCCTCAACCTACTCAAATCCCAGCTCGAAATCTTAATACAAGGCTTGAACAAAACACTTTCCACCCTGGCCACAATCCAAAAGCCCACTCAACACTCTGCCGCCCCACCAATCACCTCCCAAACAAGAAGGAGTAAGATATTACCCCCATGTGGACCGCTTTCCCCCCTCAGTTCTCGACCCTTGACCAACAATTCGGGGAATGAGACCCGTTCAGACAGACCCAGAAGAGCAAAACTATCACTCTCCCCCCAGGAAGCGACATCCTATGTCCCCCCAGGGAACTCCTCCACCAAATCCTTACTTCCCCTACAGGAAACGACACTTCCCATCTCAACCTATGATCCCCCTTGGAACTCCTCCCCCAAAGCGAAGATCCAAGTAATCACGGGAGTCGGAAGGGAACATCCCCCGACAAGAGCCCCAGCTCACCTAACCTCCCTCCCCAGAGCCCAACCCTCCAAGATCAAGAACGATGAAGGTCCGCCCATTAAATGCATGCTCATAAACTGTAGATCGGCCCATAAGCATGCATCGGAACTAGCAGAAGCCATCCTTACCCATGACTTAGACATAGCCTTCATCACGGAGACCTGGCTCAACAATCTCTCCTACCCTATTATGGATATGTTGATACCTCCCGGATTCAATTTGATCAACAAAGATAGACAAGTTCATAAGGGCGGGGGCATAGAAATTATTCAAAGGAATAACATCTCCATCACGGAAATTACCTCTTGTGAGTACAGCTCCTTTGAATGCCTCTCAGTCAACATCAAGACAGAAGCCAAAAGACCATTACTCTGTCACCTCCTATACCACTCACCAGGCAACTCCAAGGAATTCGGGGAACACCTTTCCGACCTGATTGCCCACTGTGCACTAAGCAACTCTAACAACATAATTCTTGGCGACCTCAATCTCAGATGGAATGAAACTTAAAACTCGTTCATTCAATCCGTAAATAGCCTCCTGCTGGAAAATAATCTGACCCAACACTGCTCAGAAGAAACACACCATAGAGGAGCAACCCTGGACGCAATCATTTCCGAAAACAACGCAATCTCCATTGACCACATCATTCCCGTTGACTGGTCAGACCACCACATCATTCTCTTCCACATCAACCAAATGGTGCAAACTCAACCCCCTATTCAGGTCCCCCCCAAATGGGTCAGGAACACAGCTCAGATCCCTCGGTCTGACTTAGAAGAACGAATTAGCTTGCTCCTCCCCAGCGCGACTGATCAACTCTCAACCACTGAACTCACCTCCCTCTACAACGTCAATTTGATGCTCACCCTGGACCACCTTGCCCCCCTGAAACAAAAAAAAAACAAGATCATCCCTTCCCTTCCTCCATTGCGACCAACTTAATGAAGCCCGCAGGAATTACAAAAAGCACATTAAAAACAAAAAGTCAGCTTTCTTCTATTCCGCGCTAAACACCGCAAAAAAACATCCCAAAGAACTCTTCAATATCATCAGGAATCAAACATCCAAGCCTTCGACTTCCTCAATACTGTCAATCCAAAGAACAATGCGAGAACTTCGCCATCTTCTTCAATGACAAAATCGACAAGATCGACTTCTCACTTGGCGCGAATCTCCTCCCCGCCACCGAGAGCAAGGCGAATGAAACTAAGGATGTTGCCGCCGTGAACCCTCCAAAACAATGGTCCTCCATCCCTATTCAGGAAGCGGAAATAGTCAATCTAATCTCCACGGCTAATCCGTCATGCCATGCTCATGACCAACTGCCCCCACGTATGGTCAAGGACCTGAAGCACACCCTAGCTCCGATATGGCGCAAGATCATTAACATTTCTCTGAGCTCTGGAATTGTACCAGACTGTCTCAAAGTTGGCCAAGTCATGCCACTACTGAAAAAACCGGGACTGGACACAGAAGATATGAACAACTTTAGACCTGTATCAAACTTACCCCTTCTGTCCAAAATCCTGGAAAGATGTGTACTCCCTCAGCTGACTCATCACCTGGATAACATCAATCTCCTAGATCCCCATCAATCTGGCTTCAGAAAAGGCTGCAGCACAGAAACGGCAATCATCAATGTCCTAGACGATCTCCACAAGTCACTGGATTCAGATCAATGCTGCCTTCTCATCCTCCTAGACTTATCGGCCGCGTTCAATACAGTTGATCACTTTCTGCTCCTTAAGGTCCTGGTTCTCCTCTTTTCTTCACAACCGCTCACAAAGAATAAAAATCAAAAACTTCGAGTCCGACCTCCAACCAGTTAATAGAGGTGTCCCCTAAGGGTCAGTGCTCTCCCCCCAGCTTTTCAATATCTACATGGAACCACTCACCACACTGCTCAGGAACTCCAACATACCTTTCCACCTATATGCGGACGATACGCAACTTTCTCTGGAAACCACCTCCATCGACGACATCCGAAGATTAAATACCACGCTCAGGGAGGTGCAACACTGGCTCACAATCAACCACCTGAAACTCAACCAAGAGAAAACTGAAGTACTCCTCATCTCCAACAGAGACGAAAACCCCCAGATTGTAGAATGGCTGAAAGCAATCGATGTCCTCAATGGTACTCTCACCCCAGCGGACTCGCTAAAATCTCTAGGTTTTACCCTAGACCTGAAACTGAACTTGAAAAAACACATTTCGAGATCCGCCAAAAGTGCTATATAAAATAAAACACTTCCTTCCTCCTAAAGATCTCCAACAAGCCACACAAGCACTGTTGCTCTCCAGAATCGACTATGGGATCGCAGCTCTGACCGGAACAGCAAAATCTCACCTAGCATCCCTGAAAACAACCTTCAATGCTGCAGCAAGACTGGTCACAGGAACTAAGAAATTCGACCACATCTCTCCTGCACTCAGGGAACTTAAATGGCTTCCAATGGATCTTCGAGCCAGCTTTAGAACTGCTTGCCTCACGCATAAAGCCCTACACACAAGCAAACCGGAATACTTAGCCGCTAAACTCAAAAGAGCCGGCCAGTCCAGGAATCTCAGGAGCTCCAACACTCTATTGCTCATCCCCCTGAAAACTCGCAAGCAAAATACCGCAGCCAAAACCTTCGCTGGTAATGCCCCTAAAATCTGGAACTCCATACCCCGCCACACCAGAACAATCCCCTCATTCCCTAAATTCAAGAACCTTCTTAAAGTCCTCTTCCTAGACCGCTCTCGAGCGAAACGATAAATGACAAGGTTGCTCCTGTCACGGCTCTCCATCTTTCCATATTCTCTTCACTGTGAACTTTGAATTGGACCCAGAAAACCTCTCGGTCTCTCCAACCTGGCTAAGTATAGAATCGGTTTAGACGCTCGTCCAGAAGGATCGTCACCCTACACGCTCCACGCTTGCCCCCGCTCCTAACTGAACTATACGCGCCTCGAGCCTCCATGGACTATCATAATATCTGTACCGCATAACTGCATCTGACTGTACATGTTGTTAAGCGCTCTGATACCCTCAGGTCCAGCTAGCGCTATATAAAACTCCTAAAATAAATAAATAAATAAATTGTGCAGTACATACATGTTGCGTGTGCTGGCAGTGTGTGTGTTTGCAATAGTACTCCCTGATACAATACAGAAAAGCTACAGTACAGTACAGTGCATGCTGACTGAATGTATGTATATCTGTGGTGGCACAATACATTTAGGTGACAGGATACTGAGTGCAAGTGTACCTGCAATGATACATTAGATGCAAGACCCTGGGTTCCATTTTGGGAAGCCCAGGCCTGCCTGTGTAGAGGAATCCCCACAGACAGATTTGTGTATTGCTGCATTCCTGTGAGCTGAGTGGGACACAAAGGAGGAAGGGAGAAAGAGACTCCTGTCAAAGGGGTGCTCTGTGATTTAGTGATAGATCACAAGGTAGGGGCCTGGACCCATCTCAGGAAGGAGATGAGGCTGATAAAGGAATCATAAAGAGTGGGGCTGAGAGCCCAGGATTGACCTTTTGATACACAATGTGGCGAACAACAAGGTGCCTGACAACTACTAGAAACCTTACCCTCATTTGGATTATGTTATTGCTCAAGAATGTCATTATTTATAAAGTTTTATATAGCGCAAACGTGACCCAAGCAGGTATAAGAGCGCTTTACAAATGTACCGAGGTACAAACAGAGTTGCAGGTAAAACAACAACAGCGATAAGCAAGGTAATGGAGACGATAGAGGAGCAGTAAAATGCAAGAGTAGAAATAACCTTGTCTTATAAAAGAAGTACTGGAGTGGACATTGATTTGTTTTTCATACTATGTGCACTTTGACTTATAAGTTGTGTTCATTTACCTTTAGCTATACTCTTCCCCTGAAGATTACTCACTGACCTTCCTGGGTTCTTCCTTTACTAAGATACCTAGTATAAGCATCTGCGCAGTCTACCGACTTGCTTTTGGGGCTCTGCATCTGGGGGCGCAGTCAGACTCCAAACCAGGCCTATATAGGCCCTGCTTGCCATTTCTGGAGTGCGACGGCATCAGTGCAGAAATGCAAGGTGCCACCTTCCGGCACGTAGAGGTGCTGCTGTAAAGTTTTCAGATCCAGTCTGATGCTTAGAGAATATTCAAATGGTGGGGAATCTGTGGCTAGAACTCTCTATCATGAAATAAAATCGCAAGACATAAAAGCATGACACACCATCATACCATAAAGCAGCACAGCACTGCAGGATTCAACATAACACTATACATCATAATATAATTCAAGATTGCATACCACAACATAACACTACACTCACACCATTGAATAACAGCATAGCACAGCACGCTACAACATTTCGCACCCTAAATTAATGCAGCATAGCACACCATGACCCAACTGAACATGAGACACCATAACTTAACACAGTGTACCACTGTATCACATAGTATGAAACTCTAATTTAAAAAAATATAACAAATCACAGTACAGCATGACCAAACACACCATATCGTAACAGGCCAGGATATAATAACCTATCAAAGCATACCATACTAAACCACAGCAGTGCATAGCAACTTAGCATTATGTAAGGGTACCTGTATCACATAGTACAGTCTTATCAATGTCTCGAGGCCCAAGTACAGTTTTCAACTGCTTTTGGGGAATTGTTTTAAAAAAAATTGTCTGCAAAGTGCGTCCGCTGTGCTTTTTTACATAATCTCCCCGTGGTTGCATGCATTACAAGCGTGCTTGTTTTAATGTCATGCCCCACTCCATACATTAGCCACAAAGATCGCTTTTTTGCAGAGTGATCGGGTCTAAAAATTTTAACTCAGTCAAGACTGAAGTCATCATGCCAGGTTCCTGCCCCTCAGCCTGGGCCGACTCTTGGTGGCCTGCAACACTCAGAATCCCCCCCCATGGACCATGCACGAAACCTCAGCATCCTCCTGGACCCCTTCTCTCAATGAACAGCAAATTGAACGCTGTTTCGTCCTCCTATTTCCACACGCTCCACCTTCTTGGTAAGATCTTTAAGTGGATACCCACCGGGTCCAGGAAAACTATCAGCCATACGCTCAGCAGCAGACCAGACTACGGCAACGCACTCTACGCTGCTACCACCCAGAAACTACCCACAAAAAACTGCAGACCGTCCAGAACGCCTCCGCCAGACTCATCCTGAACATCCCATGTTGCAACCGCATCATCAACCACCTGAGAGACCTTCACTGGCTACTTGTCAACAACAAAAATCACCTCCAAGCGTCTCAGACACGGCTACAAAAACCACTAGAACCCCGGGCCTGCATATCGCAACCCCCGCTTCTCCTTCTAAACTCCCAACAAACATCACTGCTCCAACCAACTGACCCTGGCCACCATCCAGAGATCCGCAAGACCACGCCTGGAGGAAGATCTTTCTCCTACCTCGCTGCGAAGACCTGGAACTCCCGGCCTCTGCACTTCAAACAATCATCATAACTGCCGCAATTCAGGAAGGACCGCAAGACCTAGCTCTTTGACTGAACTGCAGATCCCCAGCACCCCCCCCCCCAGTGCCTTGAGACCCTTACAGGAGAGTAGTTGCGCTTTATAAGATTACTGATTGATTGATTGAAAATAGAATATGATAACTGCAAGATAGGGCTGAAAATACTGGAGACCTACTGCTATCAATTGGCTGTGTGCAAACACGGGCTTACCGTGGGCGTCATTCACATGGAGTCAAAGACCCAGTCTGTTCACTAGCCGCCCCTAGTGCTCACAGTGTGATGAAGTGCCCCCAATTGCCACACACGAAAACCCAATATGTCATTACAATTTTCCAATCTTTGCTACTTTCTTCCAGTTTGCAATGTCCCTTTTCTCTTACTCTGCAGGCAACTGAATTTGTACAAAATATTGTTGAGGCAAAAAAACAAAATGCATTTTTACATCCACTAGTCAAAACGATCAGATTTGCCAATTCCAGACTTTATATAGGCAATGAAACATTCAATAAAGTGTTTGATAAAGCGCTCTCTTGACCGCCAAGAGTTCTAAATGGATTCATTTTGACTTCGCGCTTTACTACTCCTGCCGGCCATCTACGTACTGGTTCATTTCAGTCATTTATGCATGGGCAACTATACGCTGTCAACAAACAGCAGGGCACCCCATGACATGAGCTGAACAAATCGTTTGAAACCAGCAGGTTGACATTGCCCTTTTCTGTAAACATGATGATATATACTTTGGAAGACACGGGTCAGTCTCCACGCGCCACTACTTTTGATATCTGTTGCCATTTTGATTCTGTTTTAATAACGGGTCTACAAAAACTTGCCTGTTTGTGACTAGTGTTAGGAAGTGCTACATCTTAATGACAAATACAAAATGCCACTTGGACACATCAATGTAATTTGTTCCTTCACTTGCTATTTTAATTTTCGAATGAATATTTCCCATTGTGTCTTCCGCCTTCCGTCCTAGCTGCCAGCCAAACTGCTAGATAGTAAAGAAAAAAAAACTAACATTGAAATGAAAAGTGTTTTTGAAAAATATATCGAATCTCTCTACTCACATTCCTAACTTCTTACCTCCCAATCCGAGGTGTTACACTTGATCAGATTGCACAAATTTAACCACGTGGCTTATATAATCGATTCAGTCAAAAGGTGCAGGGTATGCCAGTAGTAGGAAATAGCCCATTTGCCACTTAAGTCAGTCGAGGCTTAAATTTACCACCGATCTTGTGGAGGGCTTGGGAGTGGTGAAAAAGTAAAATACGTAAAATGCCAGTTTCTGACAGGCAGAAAATTAGAATCCCCCATCCTCTCCAAGGGCTGAATTGACTTTTCAGCTTTCACTCAATGCGACAGGTTATCAGATTAATTACTTGCTCCATAAAGCTCCTGTACCATAAATACGCGTGTCCTCTCAAATATATGGACCATGACACTGTCACTTCTTCCTTTGAAAAATATTTGACCAATGCTGCCTATTGCAGCTCAACTGGCAATGCAGTCTATGAGTGTACCTATACTGCCATATTTGATTAAACTCGCTAAATGATCCTGTTGGGATTTCCCAGATCCACATCTGGGAGGCGCAGTTGAGAAAGCAGTATATTTGCATGGCCTAGCTTACCTACAAATCTGTGATTGGCTATCAATATGTCATGACCACTTCTGTCGATGCACTGTTTGCAGCCGAGAAACCAATACTTTTTTTTTTTTAAAACATTTATTGCCTCTGTTCCGTGATGTGCACACACTTCTTTTTTTAGTTCAGTAAGTAGGTTTATTAAGAAAACAAGTGATACAGTACAGTACAATAATGTGCACACACTTCTATCAAGCAGGGAACATCTCTTTTGTATTGCACCCAAATCATCATACTTGCCTTGGCACATTTTCTTGCTCTCCAGGGCACTGCTCCCCCCTTTTCATCTTATCCCTCAGGGAGCTGAAAATGCCTCCTGCGCTTCCATCACAAAACCTACCATCCGGCACTGGTATCCTTCCAGTCCATTCACGGCTAAGGTGATCTCCCAGCTGTGCCCCCAAAAATGCTGAACTATCATCAACATTAGAAGGAAGTTTTAAGGTTTCGTAACACAAAAAAATGATAGACGGAATGTTGAACATTGTCAAACATTCACCCCCCAGTCACAGATCTGGATTTAATCCATCGTTATTTTGCCACCCCAGTTCAGACATAGCCATATGCAAATCAGTCTTGACCATGTGCCTCAAGGGAACAGTCCAGACCGAACTGCCAGGCCATGTCTTCCCTGGACAGGAATCAAGCATCCTAGGACCGGTTTCAGGCTTTCAGCCCTCATCAGCCTGCACAGGCCCTGCAATCTGATGCACGAGACAGCTGAGAAAGTGAGACCCAATACAGATTTAATTAAATTAGGAAGTATAACTGTTCAGATGGGAGTCACACAGAGCATCAGATTTAGATTACTTTCCGTAAAAATCTTACCATATTTAAAGGCACTGAAATTAGTATATTATAAATGTGCAAGTAAAACAGATTTGATGAATCTGAATAAATCTTCTGTTACCTTATTAACTTCTCTTTTGGATGAAAAATATGCCAATCATCGCTTAGTTGGTTGTAATGGATACTGTGTTACTTAAGCCGATTTTCTGTGATGCATCCAAGATGCAGGCTGGGTTCCCGTAGACTATCTGTTTCCCAAATACGCTCATGGCACTGGGAACATTACACATGTATTAACAGCATAGTGATGTAAAGTCCAAAAGGCCAGACTCCATCTTGAGCAGGCTCAGCCGCAATTTTCTCTATTTTTGTAAAATAATCGTCATGGCTGCCCTTGACGCAGATGTCATCAGTAATTATCTTTCCAGGAACCTGAGAAAATGTCAAGTTAATCAAACAATTGCATTGATTAGAACACCTGATGTGATATCAGTCTGGGA
Organism: Lissotriton helveticus; assembly: GCF_964261635.1. NCBI lineage: Eukaryota > Metazoa > Chordata > Amphibia > Caudata > Salamandridae > Lissotriton > Lissotriton helveticus. The sequence continues at coordinate 388,926,435 of NC_136059.1, forward strand.
CAAGTGCCTTGTTATCTCTATATCAAGGTCAGACAAGAACACTAACAGTGTAGTCTGAATTGATGTGTTTACCTTATTTGTCTATAAAAATGAGTCTAAGACTCGCATCTTGATGTGCATAGGTCATGTCAGACATTTCTAAAGTTATGTCAAAAATTCCCATCTTAGATGGGATACAGTATAAAAGGACTGCCAGTTGATCACTTGTCAGGAGAGGTCCTTTGCCCAGAATAATGCACAGGCTGCTGCTAGATTGCAGAGATTCAGCGCATCTCGCTTTAGCTGAAAGCGGATATCGAGATACGTATTTTGACACCACTTCAACCATGTATTGGGTAGGGTTCTGCAGTGCTACAATAACCGGTCTTTCAAATTCAATTGTTGGTGCATTCAATGAACTTCACCCCTTAGGTGTGAAAACAAACCTTGAAGAGGTAAGCCAGAGCCTCAGTTCACTCAACATTGGCACCCAACTACGGCATGGATTTTTGGGAAACCTGGAGTAATTTATTTTAATCTGCACACATAAGTGAACCAACATTATATCATTACAGAGACATCTATAGTAATAATAGTTTCCTCTTACAGGGGATAAGAGAATACCTATTGTGGTAGATCTCCAAGCTTGACTTATTAAAGGTATGTTATTCCCTATCTATGGGGTTTCTAATTCTTTGAATTCAGTTAACTTGAACCCATTTATTAACATGGTGGCCTTTACTGTGATAAGAGCCAATTGCAGAGAAGCAATTAATCAGCACCTTAAACTTTAAGGTGTCCCCCGATGCAGAGGATGGAGGGCAGTTATTTTTCTCATAGCTGCTCATGCGGCATATGCCTTTGAGACATTTTATCTATGGGTGGAGTTTAAGGCTATAAACGCTGCCTCAATTCCAAGCTGGCAAAGCTGCGGCCCCACCTACAGACTAAAGGGCATACCAGGATTTGCAAATCCCGTTGGCTTATCAGGAACACCAAGCATGCTATGCTGGTCAGTTCCCACATACACACGGAAATGTCCGCTTGGAACCCTTCAGTAATGAAGTGGCTTGGTGGCAAGTCTACACTGGATACACACTCTTTCCAGTCCAGAGAAATTTGCACAAACTGCTGTAATAGGAATCTTGACTTATACAGTCTCCTTATACAGGAAACGTATACAGTTTGTTCTGCATACCATTAACTCTAGACCTGCTCTTGTATCGGGATCAGTTGGTCAGGTTCAGGCACGATCCATTAGCCCATGGACTACACAGGCTATCATGAATAAGATGTTCACGAAGCATGATGAGATTGCTTTCTGGATTCTGCTCTGCTCAACCAGTGAAAGGAACAAGACATAAATACTACACAGCCTGCGCAGCAAAGTGAGGTGTTGTGAAAGATGGTAAATTCCATCAGCAGCACACGGACACTAAAATCTTAGGCGATGGCACCTATCAAGATGCAGAACTTCATGCACTGCTACTTGCATTACAGAAGGCTGACCCATCAGTTCCCACATTGATAGTGTCAGATTCATACTTCTGTGTGCAAGGGTACAATGTTGACTTGCAACATTGGTGCCTGAATGGATTCAAGGATTCAAATTCAAATTAAGAATAAACCGCTCTGGTGAAAGGTAGCTGTCTTACAAGATAAGCTTCCATTGAAACTGGTTTCACGCCCAAGGGAACTGTGCAGCCACCATAGCGGCAAAGGCTACAATTCAGACCGTCAGAGTAGCAGTCCTAACCACATCTTTAATGGAAATAGAAGCAGATATTTTAACCACTATAAATGCAATCAAACAAGGTAGAAAGCTTCTTGCAGGTCTTCCTCGTAGATAGTCCTACTCACTTAACTCAGACAAGACTCTTTATGATCACTACTAGGAGTGGGAGACAGCATAATTCCTAAAAAGCTTTCCAGATTAGACAATCAGGGAAGCACATGATGGCTTGTAATCTGCCCATGCTGGGGTTAATGCAACCATAGCAATGCTACAGCAAGCTACTGGTGGCCTTCTTTTTATAAACAGACTAAAAACATGTTTTTTGCTTCGACTGTTAGAAGACTCCCCTCGCCAAATCCCTCTCACAGTCTGTAGCATCCCTTTCATGTTGATCTATTTTGACCATATTGCCCAATACATTCTGTTAACCCAGAATACGTATTTATTGAAAGCAACTGATTCATGTTCCCTATTCTTATGGGGTAAGTTACAGGGAAATGAGTGTTTCAGCAGTCCTAAATGATTTTCAGTGCCAGGTAGTTGTGGTTTCGGTTAGTTCATTTCATTCAGATAAGGGTCCTGCGTTCACCTCCAAGGCTTACAGGGATGCTATATCTGCTCTGGGAGTTTCTCTGCAATTTGTAAATCAATTACTACCACTGTAGGGGTAGGTTTCAGGGTGTTATATGACATTTTACCATGGTAGAAATGTGTATTTCATTCTCATTGTTCACAAACCTCATTTGTGAAATTTTAATATTCTGTGTTATTTTAGATGTGCTAAACAACAGAATAGAACTGTTAAAATAAAAACTTTTAGTTAAAGTTTCTTTTTCTTAGTGTATTTTGTGCACGTGTGATATTGTAAAAAACTTTTTAAATTACCAGTGCATCCCTAGATGCCTGTTAAGGGACTTTTAATGACCCAAACATATTGGCACTACTTCAACTATATATTGGGTGGGGGACTGGAGGGCTAAAATAAACTGTCTTTCACATTCAATCATTGGTGCATTGAACTAAGTACACCCGTGGCTGTGAAAACCAGTCAGAGTCTTCGTTCACACAACAGTAGTCATGGTATAGGTTAACAAACACCCACAATATAGACTTTCATTCAGGCTTCTCCAAGGAGCTCATGAGCTGCTAGTAGTGCTCTAGTTACCTGCAAGTAGCTCTCCTGTGTGCAGCCCAGCCTATTTAATTAGAACCCTTTGCTTGTCTGAATTTATATATGTGCTAAAATAGAAACATATGCTAGGAACACAAATGTGCATACTTTCAGGACCCATTAGCTGATTTTTGCCGAACAATGTTTAACTTTCCAAAAATATATTTATAGATGAATGTTGAGTGATAAATAATGTGGCATTCGGAGACATATTGCTACTATTCCTTGGTGGGAGGGGCTATCTAAATTAGCATGGTTTTGTTTCTACATTATTGCTGGTAACACTGCCTGTTGCACTCATGTGATCACTGCTGGTAATCTTGAATAAGAAGGGCACTAATGTAATCTGTTCTGATGTGGTCACTATTACAACACTGTTAATGTTAGTATATTGGGATGATTTTCATTGTACATAAGTGGCTCTTATTACAGAAAAATGGTAGAGACACCACCCTTAATTTCATGAAAGTATACATATTCACAGTGCTGGTAGGGGCTTAACACAAAAGCTAAAAAAGTATCCTGTAGGTGAATCAAGCCTTTAACCGCCTGCATGAAAATATGTAGGTGAATGCATTAATTTGCAATGTTCAATTTGTTTTGGACAGCACATACACAGATTTGTCGAAGTAAAGTAAAATCTGTGTCAGATTTCAAAAAATATTTTTCTGATTGGGTGTCAATTTATTCATCATTTATTAATATTTCAACAGACTATTCCGAGCAACACGATATATGGGAATATCCAGTTTCGAAGTTCACAAACAAGTACTGTTGATTTTGATTGTTTGATGATATCATAAGACAATCAGTGTATCCTTCCCCTTAAGGCTGTATATGGTAAATACATCACTTAGATGAATGTGCTCTATTCATAATCACATACTGATCTACCCAAGTATTCTCTACTTTATAGAATAGTAGCCAGAGACACGATATGTTTCTCTTCAGGCACTGAAGTGAGATTTCTGAAAACACACACCTATTCACGTATACGTAGCCATTGGAGAATGTGCAGATCATTATATTTGTTAACACAGTGATAATCTTTCAAAAATAGCTTGTGTATTATAAAGTAAACATTTATTGGAGTAAAAATTAATTGGCAAAGCATAGTTTACAATGAAAGAAACATAAAGGGTTAGGTGAACTTGAAGGATTGTTATTATTTATAAAAAGTAATTTGTTTCATGCATCTGAAAAGTAAAGTCATAGTAGTAAGTATGATGCCTTAACCCTCATATTAGAGAACCATTACAATTACAATAGACAATAATTATACAAGGGTTGGTTGCCACAATTATATATAACAGATTTTACTCCCAGTATCCGTGGACTGCAGTGAGTATCAACAATGAAAGGTAGGTAGGTTTTAGTCAGAATATCAATAATTCAAAATAGGTTATGCGAGTAAGTAGGATTCACGTTCGCTATAGCAATTAGAGTAATCAAAATATGGAGCTGGTAATGCTGAATAATAACCTATCATTATTATGGTTTTAGGGGAATAACAGTATTTAATATTATGAAATATGTTCAGTCAGATAAGAAATTAAATCTGGACAATAAGCACACATTCATTATAGAGATACTACCTCTGCATATTGAGGTAGTTGGAATGCCACACAAAGTTAAAATTGAAATGTAGGTGCCAACAGAAAGTTAAATAGGGCAAAATAAGAAAATACCAGCCTAAAGTGTATCCATCAGAAACTCTGATGCCACAAGGAGAACACGGTTTTTCTTGCGAATGGGATTTATTCTTTTCAGTGTATTTATACTGCAGATAATCTCCAATAGATACAAATGCTTTTTGTGCTATTAACTACACTATTGGACACGTCTGGATATATTAAACCATTCGGAATATTTACAGGCAGCAATATAAAATCCAGTGCTCCCCTTGTCCGGATGATGACCTTATAAAATATGAAAGGTCAAAACGTAATTCACTAATTTCTGGCTGACAATAATGTGCAATGATACATATTTATGAACTTTTGACCCATTTTATTCTCTGCCACAAAAAAATGGAGTATTATTGCTTCTCACCACTGATTATTTGTGTGTCACCTTGCAACATTCACATACAGTACACGAGAACTGCGTGTTACCTTTGCACAACGAGCACTCTTTTTCATCTTATATTTGATGTCGCCGCCAAATGAAAGTGTATATATATCTATATATATGGATATATGGGTTGTTGTGAAAAAAAATCAGACACAAAATGCGTCACCTTAAGCCACAATAAAAACCATTGTGAAAGCGAGCTTGAGCGTGTTGGAGCCTGTTTCAGAAAAGTGAACAGGGTGTGCTGAAATATACATATATATATCCAAGAAACTCCTCCGAAAAAAAGAAGAGGCCACAGCAGGGGAAACGTGGGAAGCACCTTTATTTCAAAACACATGCCATGGCGATTCTAAAACACCAGCAGTGGCGAATGCATTTCGGCGTCCTTGCCTTCTTCAGCGCCGGGGTGTATCAATCAAGATGCAGGCGTGTATCTCGGATTAAATATCCTGCCCCATCTAGATTCGTGAAGAGCTCCAAACAAACAGAGTTGACCCTTATGGCAGAGCCACACCAGGTAGGTTGTATTGCTTATTTATGCAATTGTGAAGGCTGCATACAAATATTGGCAAAGATGTCATCAGATTTCAGCTGCCAGATGCGTTTTGAGTCTCCTGAGACTTCTTCATTGGCAAAAACATGTAACGCAGGATCGGTAAAGTGCAGCTCCATAAATTCAATTAGAGCTCCCCAGTGGCGTGGCCACTTCTCTGGCCTTGTGGTCTTCGTAGTTGCACTGAATACATGCTCAAGTGAGTCTGTCCTGTGATGCATGGAATTCACAGTTCACTTACAAACCCCAGTGGGATGATGTACAATCTTTGAACAAATATGCTGCATTTTTGTACCTTTGTGATAAGGCTACCTCCCTTTATGACGACGCCAGATGGCCTCACCTCAGGAACGCTGCGCTTGCAGCGGGGCTTCTTCCGCGGCAGGAGCAGGCTGTTCACATCCAATCAACACAGAGACGGTCGAAATGCCTCACCTTAAGCCACAATAAAAGCCATTGTGAAAGCGAGCTTGAGTGTTGGAGTCTGTTTCAGAAAAATGAACGGGTGTGCTGATATATATACACATTTTTTTCTTTTTTTAGAGAAACCTCGGAATCTGAAGTATTCGACGGGGAGCAGGTAATATGGAAGGAGAAAGAAGTGATTCCCACTTTTTTTCACGAGTACCAACTACTGAGACAAGCGAAACAAACACCGGCTGCAAGAACACACCCACCACCCAAAGGAAGAGGAAACGGAGAACAAGAAGGGGCAAGAAGGGGAAAGGCTGCCACATTAGAGTACATGGTGTCGAGGAGCAAACGGGGGGGGGAGAGAGAAAGTAACAAAAAAACAAAAAATTGTAAATTTATCAAAAAGACATCAGACAATGGAAGAAAAAAATTGCATCTCCTACACCCTGCAAAACAGAAATCTACAATTGAAGAGGCACAATCAGGAGGGGAAATTACCACTTGCACAGACATTGAAACAGTACACCTACTGGGAGAACTGGAATATGAGAGTGCAATGGCAAGCCAGGCAGACATTGTGAGGACATTGGAAGAGGCAGGAATAACACAAGTGACTGCCTCGAGTAACATCAAATTGAAATCACAATTTATTCCCCAAACTGCCTATTACACGATTGATACCTTCTATGATTTAATGAGCGATCTGAAAAAATTACAAGCCAGGGGCCCTGATCTAAGTAAAGAGAATATTACAAAAACCCAATGGAAAGCAATAATGGATTTGAAAAATGACGATGGCCTGATAATAAAACCATCAGATAAGGGAGGAAATATCGTACTGATGGACAGGAAACAGTACCAAAGAGAAGCTTGGAGACAACTTTCAAACAAAGAGTGCTACAAGATTGTCACTCGACCAGTATATGAAAAAAAGCATCATTTAATTTCACGCAATCATAGAAAAATGGTATGAAAAAGAATACTGAAGGACATGGATTATAGATTTATTCTTTGTGAAGTACCGGAGATCCCCACTTGTTATCACTTGCCGAAAGTGCATAAATGCAACAAAAATCCAGCAGGGAGACCAATTGTGTCGTCACTGAACAGTCTGTTAGAGAAAGCCTCTACATACATTGATTGTTTCTTGAACCCTTTAGTCCGAGACCTGAGCTCCTATATAAAGGAATCTAAGGACTTCCTGTGAATTATCTTTGGTATTCAATGGGAATCAGATATGTTGCTTATAACATTAGACGTAACAAGTCTCTACACAAGCATACAGCATGAGAACTGATTGAGAGCCATTGAATTCTTTTTGAAAAAGCAAAATGCAAAATACTATGATTATAACCTGATGACAATGGAACTTACGTCATTCTGTTTGCAAAATATCATCTTTCTTTTCGCAGGGGAGCTATACCACCAGGAGCAGGGAACTGCGACGGGCATGTGCTTCGCCCCCAGCTACGCAAATTTATTCGTGGGCTGGTGGGAGAAGCACATGGCCTGCGCAGGGGACGATGAGAAATGGCTAGACAATATTGTGTCTTGGGAGCGCTACATAGATGATCTCTTCATTATTTGGAAGGGGACACGAGAGGAGGTAGAAGTCTTTGTGGCGGCCCTCAACAACGATTGCAACTTGATCTTCACAGAATGTATCAGTGAAACACAGTTTTCACTGATCTACTCGTGTACATTGAAGACGAAAACATTCAAACGCCACTGTATCGAAAGCCAACAGCTGGGAACAGCACGCTTCATGCGGGAAGTTTCCATCCTGACAGTGTATTTAAGGGGGTCCCCTAAGGGGAAATTGTCAGGTTAAGAAGGAATTGCACTACTGACAAGGAATTTCTAAAATCCAAGGAAGAATCATACAGTAGCATATAAGGAAAGGATACTGAAAGAGGCTGAAAAGAAAGAACATCTAGAAAGAAAAAAGCTGATAATGGGAGAGAGAGAACCCCCGGAAACAAAATCAGAGAGCATAAATGAGTTAAGAATGATAACAGACTACTCTGCTCAATCCTCCGAGATTGTTCAAATCTTCCAAAGGAATTGGAAGGTTCTTAGATCAGATCTAGTCATAGTAACACATATTCCACAGACTCCCCTGATAACATATAGGAGGGGTCTGGCCCTGAAAGACCACCTCATGCGGAGTCACTTTGCAAAGAATACAAAGAGAAAAGATGCAGTCACAGGATTCTACCCATGTAAGAACTGTAATACCTGCAAGAATGCCAAAAAGGTCAAAGAGTTTTCCATCCCGGGCAGAAAAGTGAAAAGAAAAATCAACAAATTAATGAACTGAGTGTGCTGTGTACTGCCTTGTCCTGCCCATGCGGGCTAAATTATATAGGGAGCAACATCCATCCCACAAAAAAGAGTCCTAGAGCACATGCGTGCCATAAAGAATCGAGATGTAACGTATCCGGTGGCACGCCACTTTCAAGATCACCACAAATCCAATCCAAACCTCCTTAGTTTCTTTTGCCTGGACCACATCCCGCAGGACGAACGGGGTGGGGACAGGGTAAAGAGATTAATAAAGTTAGAATCGAAATACATAATTGAGATGCAAACAAACAGTCCATCAGGATTAAATAATGATGAGGAACTCTGGATAAACATTACATGAGAATAAATAGGATTAATAGGAAGTATAATTTAGTAACTTTTTAATTTGTGAGAAATAGAAGAGGGACGCATATTGAGAAGATTGGCAGGCAAAAAAGGTTTATGCCATTGGGGTGTTGATAGGCACAACTCAGAAGCCCATATATCATGTAGTTGCCAATGCAGGGCTGAAGTACGCAAGACATCCCAAGAGAGTGTCAAACCAGCCCATTCAGTTCGAGATATTTTGTATATAATTTTGTATATAATTGTATAACCTGTACAGAACACAGATCAGAAAATGTATTATGTGTATATAGACTGCATGTGTATATACGTGTACAGGCAAATACAATAAGAACAAATGTATATTATCATGTAAAGTATCATGAATACACAAATGAAATTGCAATGTATGAGATAGGAATACATTACAAGATGGCCGCCATGAAAAGTATAATCATGTGATACTGCGAATCCCTCCTTGCTTTCCCTGAGCACTATGAACTGCTTCCCCCTTTCTAAGTCGATGAACTTAATTTTTTTTGTTTTAAAATGAACACGTATGTGGACCCTACCGACATTGACAAAGGTGTGTAGCCAAAACGCATTTGTCGGGTATTTAATTAGTTTGTGGCAAATACATTTCTGAAAATATAATTCCCCTGGTGTGCGCCTCAAATTACGGTTCGTGAGAGGGATCATCGCAAAGGAATATATATATTTACACACACACTTTTTTTTAAATGCATAACTACATTAAACAATTTCTTTTTTCATTATTGGCCAAATGGCTTTAAGTAACTTTCCTATGCAATACGTTGTTCTGGAGTATTGTATGAATGCTGTAAACTGTCTACTTAGACTAATTCCCTTCAGTACATTGTCATGATCTACAAAGAAAGATCAAATCATCACAGCCCCAATTAGCTGCTAGGGTCAAGAAATGAGTATGGGCATAGTAAGAATTATCAGAAGAAGCAAGCACTGACAATATAAGGAACTGAAGCGGTGGCAAAAGAAAAAAGGCAAACAATTTGCACTCAGCTCCAAAGTATATTGCTGACTGAGAACAGTTAAAGTGGGAAGCATACTCCCTACCTCACTAGTGGTCCAAAAAAAGGCAGTGAGTACCACTTTTCAAAGTATTGCAATAATAAATTCTAATTGCAGCTGAATGACATACCTCTTACAAATAAGGTGTGGAGTCCTACTCTTGCAAAGCAATCACTGTGATAAACCACCAAAAGAGACCAAGTCTTTGGACTTAAACAACAACAGACATATACATGATAAGCCTTTAATAACCAAGTAGTTTTTATCATCTATTTTTACAGTGGTAGCATCAAGTGATAAGAACTGAAACCATTGGCGGCCACCCTATCGTAACTGATACACCGGAAACCCTCTTTTCTCCAAAACTCACCAAATAGGAAGTCCTGACTTGTGTTTGGGAAGAAGCCCAACCAAAACTTTGGACAAGGGAGTTCAGGTAGAAAAAAGGTAGTATACCGAATTGAACACTTACCTTTCGACCCTTTTTATTTATTTGGGAAATTCTAACTACTGTTACACTTTATTTACTTATCAAATGTACAGTTTATTTATTTATTTTGAGAGTTTTATATAGCGCTACTGGACCCGAGGGTATCAGAGCGCTTTACAAGGTCAATATAAATACATTTACAAGTTCACAGTGGGTATTAATCAAGAATAGTTCCCCAAAAATGTTTTACATTCAACATGGAAAGGAGGTAACAAAATAAGATGTCATAGGTGAGTGCAGATAATGGGGGAGGATACGAGAGGGGAGGAGAGGTAAGGAATGAGGGAGGAAGGAGGGTAAAGAGAATAAGGGAAATAAGGGGTTATGGACAGGAGGAGAGGAGGTTAGAGAGGTGGGAAAAGGGGTGGGGTGAGGTGAAAGCAGAGGGGCAGGAATCGGGCAGCATTATAGTCAGCGACCCTACGTGCCCAGGTATTTGTCGAGAAGAAGTGATTTGAGCCATTTTTTGAAGGGAGGGTAGGAGGGGTTGCAGCGGAGGTCTTTGGGGAGAGAGTTCCAGATCGTAGGGGCATTACCAGAGAATGCACGGGATTGGGTACAGTAATATTAATAATGTATTACTTAATGATTTTAAATAATCAATTATTTTATTAATGAACTAAAATACTAGTTGAATTGCAACATATGATGTGCAATAAAAGCAGGGGGCAATGAAATTAAAGAAATCACTTTTTCGCCTTGTAAGCAAAACTTAAAAAGAAAATACGGGTAGTGAAGTTTGGCCTTTAAGGTCCTGAAACACTAGCCAAGATAGAGTCTGAGGCAACCAGAAAAGTACACTCAACCTTAAAGTCAGACATTAAAATGGCAACCTGAGGGAGAATGGCAACCCGACAAGGCCCAACAATAGACATATAGGGATCTCTGAATTGAAGAAATAAAGATGTAACCAAAATTTCAAACAAGACCACAAATACATAACTGAACTATCTGAAAGTAAGACCAGAGCAAATAAAGTTAGCTTAGTGGGATTTCTGCTGGGAACTGGTGCTAGAAGGGGTCACATGGATCAAGACAACTTCAAACGATATTCTTAATTTTTGTGATGTTTTCCTTACACAGTTATCGTAAATATATTGGTCATTTTAAGTGTACATGTTGAACTATGTTTGTTTCCCTTAATGTTGCACACATCACATACCAAGGATTCCTCCATGGAACCAGTTTTTCTTTTTGGATCAGGTTGTTTGGGCCCTTTGGGAGCTCTGTCATAGCTCACATCAAGAGCTTGTGATTTATTTACCATTATGGCGACCCCTCGTTGTGTTTGAGTGACTTGACCTGCTATTGATGAAGTTGTTTGCCCTGGGATATTGAGTACCCCGAGCGAGATACCTGCGAGAGTTGTTACTTAGCAGACGTGTACCCGCTGTGTTTAAGTATTTTTCATTATTGTGAGACCTGATATAGGTTGTCGCTGGATTGATTTCCAGGAGTTCTTTATCACCCTGTCCTGAGGAGGCCAAATTTGTTGAAAGGCCAAAACGCCTCCGCGTCAACACTTTCCATAAAGAGGAGTCCACACTTTGAAATGTTATGGGAATTATTGCCATTGACACATCTTTTGATTTGGGTTCTGTTTATTTACTTTTTGAACCAACTAGGTCTGACTACCTTGGAGTGTACCCCCTAGACTTAATAGGAGGACACCTAGCTGTTGCTTTAATAGTTTTTGCCGGGTGAATAAGAAATGATTTGTGATTCTCTTGTTTTGTATAAATTTGGTGTATTTTGTCTTTATTTGTTGTATATATATTTGTGTACATATGTATGTATATTTGTTTATAGTGTAAAATTTGATACAGAAATTTGCGGAGAATAATCCCGTGTGATTACAACAAATAAAATATGTAATCACGTCCTCACATAGCAGTGATGGTTATTGTAATCTGATAGTAATAGACTAGTGGACAAACGTCACAAAGCTAGGAGAATTGAGAGTCCCCTATTAGTCAAACATTTAGATATCTTTTCCTCCTTTTTCCACTTCTTCAGTTTGCTCACATCAAAAACTTGGCATCCCTCCTCCGTAGTCCTAACAGTGTAATTTTCTGTTTTGCCAATGGCACTTCTTTCCTTTAAGGCCGATTTTTGCACAATGGCCTAAATCTCTTTTGGATATTTTTCTCTGTATTCATAGTATATCTGGATTCTTTAAACTTTTCAGTGTGTGGTCAGTTGGCTTCTGAGGGATTTTTTTTGTGTCAAGCAGCATGTTCAAAACTTTGTCTAAACATCTGGAAAAAACAGTGTCTCTTATCAAGTGATGGTGTACCATTGTCAATGCCATTGCCATACAAGCTACAACAGTCTGAGCTTTGCTGTGTGATATGGTTCCATGATAACCTCTAAGCAAATACCCTTCTTCTGGGTGTCAACTTTTCTAGCAAAAGCTTAATCCCCTTCTCCACCTGCAGCCATACAGAATGCTGGTTCCTAGTTAAAATGCTGATCACGAAGAAAAACAAAATAATATGCCAGAACCACTACATTGCTCCTCAGTGAAGCCCCATCAGAAAGTGAACTGGGAAATATGTTAGGATTTCCTCAATCACAGGTAGCATGTACTACAAATCACTACCTCGAGATGATTAGTAAAATAAAATGGGTCACTTACTAAATATCTACACAACCCAACATGGACCTTAAGTAGCCAAAGGAGGCTATTCTAAACTATCTACTATAGGATTCTTAAATGCCAGAAAGGTGGTCTATTGAGCTGGCTCTTCATGCACAATTTATCACTTTGCCATGCACATTAATCTCCGTGGAGTCAGAGGTTTCAATTTCCAGGGACAACCTTCAAGGACACATGGATAAATGAAGTGCAGTGGGGCAGCGTGGGGTTGTGTTTTTTGCATTTTAATGCATAAAGAGTATAGCAGGACCCTAACATCACCTGGATGCCCCGAAATGATCCTTCCATTTTTTGAGAAAGCATAAAAAACAAAACAAAAAAGAAAATGAAGTGGGGGAGTCGATGATAAATTGCAGAAGAATGCTTTTGTTCTATCATCTTTTTCCCCTACAGACTGTAAAGACTCAAATGGTGCAGCTACAGAATTATTGTAATTATATTGCCATTTCTGACAGCTAGATTAGATTTTACACAGGGAGGCCATGACTGAAGGACCATTAACAAGGAAAGCGAGGAAATCCTTAACGGTGCTTTCAGTGTTAGAGGGGTGAGAGGATGGATTATGCTGCTGCCGACAGCGAATGCTTCAGCAAAACTGAAAAATAAAGAGGGAGCACAGCATGGGAGCCAAGGAATAGTTGTTTATTTCTTTGTGGAGGAATATTACTTCTGTAGAATGTCAACGAGAAACCAATGCATTATACGGAGCTATTTGTAATGCAAGAGAGCAGGAGTGGTTTTGCGGCATGAAATGCAAAATACGGACTTTAAATATAAGATCTGTATGAACTTTGAAAACCACGTCAAGTGAAACTAGAAATGTTTTCCTTTTTCTTCACATACTTAATATAAAAACAGTATTAAAAAATGTAAAAATACAAGAGAAAAACCAGCATACGCTTGAGGACCACTTAACCTTAACAACACATTACCATACTGAAGGCAGTACATTACATTGATCCATTAGCGGTCTACGGGCTGAACTGTTCCGTGGTGGGTACATGATGTATTTTGATGAATGCACATCACATTCTACAATGGAAACTGACTAAAATGGTATTTTAGCATGACGGAAACGATAAGTGTGAATAATGGAAACTGGGAATGAGGTGCTAACTGAGCACACCAACTGCAGCCAATACAAGGCCGAATAAAAAATGTGGGCATAATAAAAAAAAAGGACTATTGCATACTAAGTTTACTAGAAATTTGCTATTATATGCTAACTTGGTTAAATACTCATTTTAGCAGGCTGATAACTGACGCCTTCCAGGGATTACCTCTTTTTTTTTTACTCGACAGTATCCAATATGACCCCTCAAGGGGAATGTCTGCATTGAGTAGGATAGGATTGAAATCTTCCATAACTGCTGGTGCACTGAGGAATTCTGGTCTAATTAGCTAATTAATAGGGAAAGGCTTCTTCGGCTATTTCTTGAACTTCAGCCGACTTACAAGTCTAAAAAGGTTAAGGTATTTCCAGACAGATCAAACTACCTCTGTGGTAAGTCACTTCTCTGTCCTTGGGATGCAGCACGTCTTGAGAGCAGAGGGAGCTGTTATCTACATGTACAAGTTGCAGGACACCAGTGGGAACGACATGTTTTTTTGGAGTAGGTGGTTAAATGCAAAGCTGTGGGAAGTCTCCTGGACACTGAAGCCTTAGACTGGATTCCATCTAATTGTTATTCTGGCTGAATAGCTAGACGTTCTAAGAAATAGCAGAAAAGCTCAACATCTGTGGAACGTTTCACACATATAGCTTGCCCAGCTCAATGTTTCTGACATAGAGAAGAATTAAAAGCTTTCAGTATGGCCAGCCTTCAACTGTTACCCAGCTGGTGTCACTCGTGGTTCAGACAGAGGGACCAAGTTTCAAGCCAACTGTATGGGGGAGCTTTTGCACATTTCTCTTAAAATAAAACTGAACATCTGTAATAAACATTTTACTATGAAGGATTTTTTTGCTTTATATTTTTTTAAACAGTTTTCAAACCCTCCATCTAATTTTTCCTGTTTTTGGTGGCATCTTTCCAATGAAATATCTGTAGTTTGGGTACCATGTTGGGTCTCTAAATGTTTTTATTTCTTCAAGGTATTGCCGTGAGTGATTTGTGGTTGTTATTATTTAGCATGTATCACTGGGATTTTATCAGCCTAACGTCTTGATTTTTGCAACAAGCTGCCAGGTTCATCTAGAGATTCATCACAGAAACCAGTTTCCTTTGCCATTCGGTGTGTTTGGGTCTGGTGGGAGGCTCATCCGAAGCTCACATCAAGACTCTGGCCCGCTCGTTTAGCCAAGGACTTTGAATCCAGGCAGAATTGAGAAAACAACCAATGGTGTGCTAACTAGGGTGATGGAAATCTTAAATGTAAACTTTAAATGAGCGTGCTTACTTGATGTAAAAAGATTATATAAAGCAATGGCCCTAAAGATCTAGGTCTGTCAATCAAGTGCTGGTGGACGTGGTCATATTCTATATTGTTACTGATGTTCAGAGTTTGACGCTGACACACTGTGGTCATTGAAGGGCAAAAGAGACTGATTGCACTTGTGCCCATCCCTCTGCTTTGCTCTGCCACTGCATTCCTTAATTGCCTCTGACCTGCCTTCAGAATCCTGTAAACGCAAAACACCCAGTCACATATCAGTACGCATTAGTTGCATGCTGTCAAAGACAAGCCGCGGTCACATAAGTAGCGCCAGTAAGTCAGTGAGTGCTTGCTCCTAACTCCCAAGCAGTGCCATGGTTGCTGGGTAACCAGCATCCACATAAACTGTTCAGGTTCTGGTAGGTAAGGGAAGAGCAGATCCTCGCTGATTCACCGTTGACTTTGTCAAGTGCCTCCTTACCATGAATTTGTGTGGGATTACACTGAAGTCGCAAGTGTGCAAGTAAACTGTCAAAGTGTCAACACTAGGCTTTAGAACAAAGAGCATAGGTGTTTCCTCATTGTAGCTTGTGGTCCCACTGAGTTTACTGTGCTTATTTAGTGAGTCACAGCACAGTATTTTTATTTGAGGGGGCTGAACAGGACAAGCAGAACCAAGAAGAGCAGAGCAAGCTGGGAGTAGCAGGACGAATCCAAGTAATTTTCGAATAACTGGTACAACTTGAATATAAATAGCCACAACACATACCATCCCATCACTGAATTTAGTAATTTGCATCAACGTACCATCTAGATTTACAGAATATGTGTAGATCTATATGTTGGATACGGAGTATATATTCCTAACTAGGTCGTCATCAAAACATTTTGAAATGTATCTACTTCTATTTTCCAGATTAACGGTCATCTCACCAGGTTAACCAGGTCTCCGAAAAGCAACGTAGGGTCTAACGGCCATAACCCTGAAGATTGTAAACTTGCTATATACCCAGAGAGGAACAATTAGGGGTAATAACTAGTACGAAGAGTTCTTCTCAAGAACTTTTGACAGAGGCTTTGGAAACTCCCAAAACACAAGAACATAAAACTAAAACAAAACAAACCATTTTGGATTGCACACAGAAGACCAATAATAGTGAAAATAATAGCCAATGTGCCCAGACAGAATGTCGAGTTTTAAATATCGACATACACAAATATTGAGTTGGAAATATCGTGGTACAGAAATATCAACAGCAAGAATATCGTGGTCAAGAATAGAGACTTTAAGGTAAGAAATATCGTATTTGAAAATATCGAAGTTAGTCCTATCGTTTGCAAAAATACAGTTGTTGAAAATATCGATTTGGAAATCAGGGTTATGTATTTTAGTATGTATTTTAAAAGTATGATCTTTTTTGTAATGTTTGTTTTTTAATGTTTTAAATTTTTAGTAGCGTTTAATCTTATGTTAATTACATTTTGCATTTTTTTACTTCTTTAGCGGGTTGTGGGATTATAGGGGAATAAGGTGGGAAATAATGTGATTATAATACATTAAAAAATATTTATTAGTATTTACTTAATTAGGATTTTATAGTGTTAATTGTGGGAATAAATGTATTAATTCATTATTAATTGGTTCATTTATATTAATTAATTGGTAATTATGTTAATTGTGTTATTTTTTTAGGAGTGGGTTGTGAGTGTTGGGGAATAGGGTGGGAAATAATTTAATTATAATAAATTATGTATTAATTTTTATTATTTATTTTATAGTTTATAGTATTAATTGTGGGAAATAATGTATTCATTATTAATTTGGTTTTTGAATTATTAATTAATTGGTAATTATGTTTATTGCATAATTTTTGTAAGAGCGGGTTGTGGGTTTATAGGGGGAATAGGCAGGAGGTAATTTAATTTTAATAAATGTAATCATTTTTATTGTGTTAAATGTGGGAATTTATTAATACTTATCAATTGTTAATATTAATTAATTGGTAATTATGTTAATTGTGTTAATTGTGTAATTTTTTTGGAGTGGGTGGTGGGTTTATAGGGGAATAGGGACAATTAATTGTTAATTAATGGTAATTAATTAAACATTAAATATGCCAATTAAGTAACTAATTTGAGATGTGAATTGTGGGGTTTATAGTGGTAAAGGGTGGGAAGTACATTATTTTTAATTAATTAATAAGTTAATTGATAATATAAAATTAGTTATGGAAATTGAGTAATGTGTGTTGTGGTGCTTATTGGGGTGGAGGGTGGAAAGTATTTTTGGTTTTATTAATTAATTGCTCATTATTATCCATTAATTAATTGATTATTACCTTATTTTGTGTGTGGATTTTTGTTTCATAGGGGTAATATTTGGTGAGTAAATTAATTTTTATCTGTTTTAATTTGTTATTTTAATTATTATGTGTTAATTTGATAATTATGTTAACTATGGAGGTACACTTTATTTTAGAAATTTAGATGTATATTGTGAATTGTGTGGTGTTATGGGGTAGGAAATAGAAATATTAATTTTATTTAGCAATTATTGTTTTTGAATATGATTAATTTCTATTAAATATAGTTATTTGTAAATTATTTTAAATTTTTGTATAAAATAATGTTTGGTGGTAATTTTTTAAACATTATAATATGTTTCTATATTTTGTAATTTTTATGTTTTTTTTAAACATTTTTTGCATTGCATTGTAGTTATTTTGTTTGTTTTTAATTGTGAATTGACTTCAGTGGGAATACTCATTTTTACCCCTTCGCTATCCCTACTGTTGCACTCACTGGAGTGGGAATAGCAATTTTTCCCCCCTCCGCTATTCAACACTTTCCCTACTGTTGCTCTCACTGGAGTGGGACTAGTAATCTTTACCCCTCTGCTATCCAACACTTTCCCTACTGTTGCACTCACTGGAGTGGGACTAGTAATTTTGACCCCTCCGCTATCCAACACTTTCCCTACTCTTGCAGTAATTGGAGTGGGAATAGTAATTTTGACCCCTCCGCTATCCAACACTTTTCCTACTGTTGCACTAACTGGAGTGGGAATAGTAATTTTTACCCCTCCGCTAGCAAACCTTTCTCTACTGTTGCACTCATTAGAGTGGGAATAGAAATTTCTACCGATCCGCTATCCAACACTTTCCCTACTGTTGCACTCAATGGAGTGCAAAATGTAAGTTTAAAAATGAACTGTTTTAATTAATAATATAATGTTTTTATTTTATTTTATGTTATAGGTGTATGTACATATATATAGTAATTTGTTTCCCCTCCACTATTCAACCCTTTCCCTACTCTTGTACTCACTGGAGTGGGACTAGTAATCTTCACCCCTCTTCTATCCAACACTTTCCCTACTGTTTCACTCACTGGAGTGGGACTAGTATTTTTGACCCCTCTGCTATTCAACACTTTCCCTACTGTTGCACTAACTGGAGTGGGAATAGTCATTTTTACCCCTCCGCTATCCAAACTTTTATCTACTGTTGCACTCATTACAGTGGGAATAGTAATTTTTACCGATCCGCTATCCAACACTTTCCCTACTGTTGCATTCACTGGAGTGGGAATAGTATTTTTTCCCCTCCGCTATCCAACACTTTCCCTACTGTTGCACTCAATGGAGTGCAAAATGTAAGTTTAAAAATTATGAAGTATTTTAATGTTCTAATTTATAATATGTTTTTTATTAGATTTTATGTTATAGGGGTATGTACATATATATCATTTATTTGTACATTTTTAAATGTTTATAGCTTTTAAAATACATTAAAACTATTAGTTTATTAATTGTTTTAAAGTAAATATACATTTATATATTACATTATATATATATATATATGATTGAATTTTTAAAATTAAATGTATTTATTATATTTGTTACAATGTATATTACATCCAAATAGTTTCTTAAAGTACATTTTATTAATTTAACATTCTTTTTTATATACTAAAAAACAAAATTTTATACATCGATATCTTTTATATCTATATTAGTTTTCCGACATTTTTGTACTTTACATTAAAAAGATAGGATGTCAATATTTTTGACATCGATATTAATGTGTCGAAATTTGTGTATGGGGATATTTTGGTAATCGATATTATGACAGTGATCCAATAGCCACCACAGCTTTTAAACCCCTGAAAATCAATGTATAGTTGCTGCACACATCAACAATCCATCTTTAACATCTTTAATAAGTGATATGTGTAGGAAATTGGGTTTTTAATTGAGGGAGGCAGAAACCCTTCTCAAGCAACATTCACAGTCCTGGTCAGGGTGAACCACAAAAGTCACTAAATTAACTGGTGTTAAACCCTCTGGTAGCATGGCACAAAAGCAGTCAGGCTTAACTTGGAGGCAATGCATAAAATATTTATGCAGCACGCAAGCATTAATAAAGTTAAAACACAACACAAGAAAAATCCCACAACAATCTAGAAGATTAGAGTAAAATGTAATAAATATGACACCAAAAGAAATTAACTACACCAAAACAAATCAAATCTAATCAGTTTTCAAAACTTTTTAAGTTTTAAGTGAAAAATAGTACCTCAAAATCAAAGCATCAACTATAGGTATCTGGTTGCGCGGGCCCAGGCCAAAGTCAAAAGTTGAAGCAGACCACGGCAATTTGGATACACATGGTGGATTGGGCCTGGTCTTGGCTTACCTTCGGACTTAGAAGAAATTTTGAAGTAAAGTTCCTGAGAAGATAGTTTAATGGTGTAAGGCAGCTAGCTAGTGGTGTACAAGAATGAAGCGTCGTTGTCATGAAACCGCTGGGTGAAGCCACTTTAAGCCGCTTTAAGATTTCTTCCTTCGGACTTAATCGCTTTTTTGGAAGTCTAATATCTCCAACAGATCGAAGCTGCAGGCTGTAGCCGAATAAGGCTCCACGAGGCCAGAAGCCTTTTCTGAGGGGACCCACTGAACAGGATTGCTGCTGTAGAGAAAGACCTAGCGGGAGCTACTGCTAAGACAGGCCGACCTGTGGCGCTCCTCATGTGGATCGGCAAGTAGTCCTTTCGATACTGTTATAATTTTATGAATATTCATAACTACTGATCGTAAATATGTATATATATCCCAAAATATTTAAGGAGAAATCTAGGATTTTTCCTTTTTTGAACAGCCTTGACTGTCAAAAAAGCAACTGTAATAATAACTGAGAACTTTAATGGAAATTAGTAGCAAGTCATAAAAACAGGGCATGTACAAGGTAACTGACTTTACGAACAAGGCTCTGACTAAACGCGCTTCACACGGCTGCGCTGTGAATTATTGCTATTCTATGGCATTCTGTTTTATTGTAGGGACTTTGTCTTTTTAGTTGCTGAATATAGTTTTAATTAGTGAATGCCCCACATAGCTGCACGATAATTGTTTTTTCACCGCTGCTTAGCGGGTCCTCGGCACCATCATGAACTTTCTCGGACGCCATATTGGCTTGGGGAGAGTTTGGACGCCTGGCAGGCGCCATTTTGGGACAACATTCGAGTTGTCAGGCGGTCACTTAGACGCCTATTTAAACCTGCCACATGCTAGCGCCCATCCGCGACCAAACGGGACCAGGGGCCATAAACCCTGGCCCATTTGTCAGGTATAGAAGATCGGAGTTGATGACTCTACATCAGGGGAACACAGAGCTCAGTAGGGATTATTTAACACTGTTACGGAAGGAAGGACTACTCAAATCAGTGTTTGAGCAGAAACGTATGAAGAATAGGAAAGCAGACAAATTTTTGACGTATGGTCTTTTAAACACCAGATCACTTCAGAAACATAATTTAGAAATCTTCACACTATTACAAGATGAGGAGTTAGATATCTTGGGGGTCACAGAGACGTGGCTGAAAGACTCGTCCATGCCAGATGTGGTGGCCTCCCTTCCCCCCAAGTATATGGCTATTTGTCAGAATCGAGCGAATGCCAGGAGAGGAGGGGGGGGTCGCTTTCATCTATAATAGCTGCTGGAAGGCAGAAAAAGTCTGTGCTGAAAGCTTGGGCGGTGCAGATATTTTAGGCGTCAAATTTGAGGTGGGTACGGACTGTTTGGTCATCCTACTGGTGTACCGTCCTCCTCGGGCTGCTCCTGACTTTGTGGATGGTTTTGTGGAGTTGGTCTATGACCTTAGGTCTCGTTATAAGGACCTGGTGGTCATGGGAGATTTTAACTTCCACTGG
This sequence comes from Lissotriton helveticus, assembly GCF_964261635.1. Classification (NCBI taxonomy): domain Eukaryota; kingdom Metazoa; phylum Chordata; class Amphibia; order Caudata; family Salamandridae; genus Lissotriton; species Lissotriton helveticus. The sequence continues at coordinate 388,947,780 of NC_136059.1, forward strand.
GAGATATCTCCCAAAGAGGGGCAGGCAAGCCATCTAGAGGAAGCATTAACAGCGCTTGGACTGATACAACAGGTAGTAGGACCCACCCATGACAGGGCCACACGTTGGATTTGGTGTGGTCGACTGACCCCGGGGCAAGGCCGGTAGTTAGTAGACCATGTGTGTGGTCTGACCATTACTTGATCAGGGGACAGAAGGTGGTACTAAAATATGGAGGGAAACCCAGGCCAGTCTGGAAAACTGTGAGGCAATGGAATGCCATAAACGAGGAAGAATTGGTGGGAAACCTACTAAATTCCGCTGCACTAAGCACATGCCACGACAATATAGAGGTCACTTGTCAGAAGGTAGTGGACAAACTAAAATTATACATCGAAGTGGTGGCACCGGCTAGAAAGGTGAAAATGGGGGACAAAGGAGCAGGAGCGCCTCGGTTTAATGACTCGCTGAGGTTAAGGAAACAGGCCCTTCGGAAGGCTGAGAGAGCCTGGAGGAGGAATTATAATACGATGGCACAGAGCCTATATCAGCAAGAGCTGGCCGTGTATAAAAAGGCTATCCTAGCACGGAAATCTGAGTTTTTTGAGACTAGGATTGCAACAGCCCGATACCCGCAGAAAGAAGTCTTCAAGGTGCTCTCTGAATTGAGGAAGAATAAGGAGCAGAGGCCTGAATTTTTGCAGGAGGACTGCCAAAGATTCCAGGATTTTTTCATTAATAAAGTCGAAGATCTCCTGTTAGAAATTTCCCGCTCTCCCGTCCTAGAATGCTCACTACAAGTTACGCCTCTTAGTCCTAAAGTTGATAACCCCCTGGATACCTTCCCCTTAATTACGAAGAAGATGCTAGCCAGCCTGGTAGGGAGGGTAAAGTCAGGCTTCCAGGTGGATCCCTGCCCCCCGAGGGTTTTTAAGCTAGCTATGCCAGGGATGGAAGAGATGTTCTTAACCTCCTAAATAAGTCGTTGGAAACTGCACAAGTTCCGGCTATGTTTAAGGAGGCCCGGTTGATTCCGCTGCTCAAGAAGCCTGGGGCGGATGTCAAAATTCTAAAGAATTTTAGGCCCATCTCCCAATTACCCTTTTTAGCAAAGGTTTTGGAACAGCATGTGCTGACATACCTCTCAAAGCATCTGGAGATCAATGATCTGTTGGAGCAGAATCAGGCCGGTTTCCGGGTACACCACAGCACGGAGCTGGTGATGGTGTCTATTTTAGACGAACTGAGGTGTAGAGCCGATAAGAAGATCCCAGGGGCCCTGGTGCTACTTGATCTCTCCGCGGCTTTTGACACGGTGTGTCATAGTCAACTGTTGTCGCGTATGAGAGACCTGGGCATTGGGGGTCCGCACTAGGTTGGCTTACCTCTTTCTTGCAAGATAGATCGCAGAAAGTGCAGTTGTCCGACCTAGTATCAACATCAGCGGCCATTACCTGTGGAGTGCCGCAAGGCTCGGCTCTCTCACCGCTCCTTTTTAACATCTACCTGCAGCCATTGATTTCATCTCTTAATCAGATGGAATGTCAGATTTATAATTATGCTGACGATACGCAGATCGTCATCCAAATAGAGGATTCTCCAGGAGCACAAACCAGGTTGCATAACATCTTAAGGTATACGGTAAATTGGATGTCCGCCAACTCCTTGAAGATTAATTCGGATAAAACCGAGGTGCTGCCTATAACCATCTCTGGCAGCCCATGGAATTAAGGGTTTTGGCCCAAGGAGTGGGGCAGGACACCGGAACCAGCAACCGTGGTGAAAAGCTTGGGAATCCATATTGACAGCAATTTGTCTATGAAGAAACAGGTGTCTGTAGTGGTAGGCAGGTGTGTTGGTCTTCTGAGACAGCTTCGCAAGATCTCCCAATTGCTGTCGTTTTCCACTCTAAGAAGCGCTGTGTCAGCTATGATTTTGGGACGATTGGACTACGACAATGCGGTGTATATAGGATTGCCCCAGCAACAACTTGCGAGGCTTCAGATAGTAATGAACGATGCAGCGAGGTTGATTTTTAAGAAGCCTAGGAAGACGCATGCTTCACCTCTCCTGCGTCAGTTACATTGGCTTCCTGTTAGACAGAGGGCATTGTTTAAAGGATTGTGTATTTCTCACAAGGAACTCTACGGTAACGCGCCCAGTTATATTAAAACCAGACTATCTAGCTACACCCCTGGTAGGGTGCTGCGGTCCTCTGAAGCCACTCTTTTGGTCAATCCACGTTTCCGCCTGTCCACCCTGGGCGGGCGTGCTTTCTCCACCTTGCTTCCTGCAGCATGGAATAAACTACCACCTAATCTCCGTAAGGAGCCTAATTTACTACCATTCCGCCGAATGTTAAAAACCATACTCTTCCGTGAAGCATGGGGAGTGTTGTAAGTTAGCTACCTGTTTCTGTAGAGTTGGTTTTCTGTGTACAAGCGCTTAGAGACCCTGGGGTGATAATGCGCTATATAAATTGAAATAAATAAATGTTGAAAATGCAAGAGATGACTTTTACTACATTGCCCAATAAATATACAAGTCATCAAGACAAAAAACCATCAGGTAAGATCATTAAAACGTTTCAATATGACCGAGGATACTGTCACTTAAATGAGAGGTTTACCAAAGTTCTACAGGCACATCACACCTTTAAAGAATCCGAGAAAGGTACTATCATTTGTTGCACTTTTATTCACATCTCAGAATTTTTCAAATGAATCAATTTCAAGATTGGGACAAGAGTCGAAAGTGATAATGAACCTCAGCACATTCTATTAAAATGGACGTGCACTAAGTTTAATACTGACTTTCAACTCAGAACATTACGGTTATTGCAAAAAAAGTTAGCTAAATGGAACTGCCATCTCGTTCCTCTAACAAATAACGAGAACAAACCATTATTAAAGAGATTGTCAAAGAAACCCGAAATAAGTTCCACATTGTGGGCTGTCAGATGGAAGTATTTAATAACTAACATATTTACTTATCTTTCACCATCAAGCTGTACAAGTCACAAATATCATCTGACTTCAACTTCACAAAAAGTAAAGTGTGCATACAGAAACAAACATTGGCAATGGCAATCAGTCTCGCCATTGGGATCCTATACGTTTTTAGCTATGCAGCACATTAGCGTGGGTGCTGAAACATATACTGTTGTTTAACATGAAGGGAAAGTAAGCACCAAACTGTGTGACACGCCAGGTGTGGAAACAGATGGTCACACCGGACGTGGGCGCAGCACTTATCTCAATGAACCGTAAGTATGCTAGTATCCTGTCTCACCTCCGCTAATGTTAACAGCTAAAGATATTGGCGGCCAGGAAGTTGAAACAATGTATTTAGTTGAAGCCTAGGTGTTCCTGAACTTTTTCAACTTGTTTAATTGCCTTATACCGCATAATTTGGCTTTGCTTGCCGTATAAATTACCTAACCCTACCGGATAATTTAGGCGTTTCCTACCGCATATTTCTCGTAGCGCAATAGAAATAATCTAATCAGACCACCAAGGAAATTTTGTGCATTAGTTCAGGATTTCTCAATACCGAAGTGCCTAAGAACGAACATTAAGCACTGGAAGTACAGCAGCGTCGTTCTCTCTGGAACCTTCCCGCACCTTCATGCACAATCCACATGAATGATGTTTGTCATTAGTTAGAAGTGGGCTGCAGGCGGTAGAACAAGAGGGAAAAGCAGTCAACAACCAGCGGTTAGCCTAGTGCCTCTTACAGGGTCAGACTTCTATGTGCAGCTCCTGTCCATCCAACCCATCAGCAACTCACCAAATAGTTAATGTCTGAATGGACTACTTGATGTCGAAGGTAAAAGACACTTCACAAAACATCTACTGAAGTTCGTTCTAAATAATTCACAGAGAAAAAGAAAATTCCACCAAACCGGGTTTAGAACGAAATTTTGAAAAACTGATCATCATGGATATAAATTGTTTTGCAAGCAAGGCGATGCACTCAAAACAATAGAAGTTGTATGCATGTGTAAGACAACAGAACCGCATTTGATAGAGCTGAGAGAAAAACTCTGGATGGAAAAGACATCTTGGAGAAAATTACCAAATTCGCCTGCACCCAATAACTGAACTTAAGACAGAAATCTAGATCCAGATAAAACTGTGTAATGGCAAAAATGCCTCACTCATATAAATAAAACAAGCAACCGATAAAAGCACCGCTTTTTCCTAGCACCAATTCTCTTCTCACTCTATATTGCAGAGCTTCATGAAACACTAAACCATAATTTCGAAGAAACTCCAAATCTCGGTTAACCACGAGTAACACATTTAGCATATGCAGGCACCCTGTTATTTCACTATATACTAAACACGCTTCTACAAGAATATAACAATTTTAACATATTGAAAATAAATTAGGTTAAAACTAAAATATTGTGCTTTGGGAATTCAACAACAAATTACAACTAGAGTCATCAACAAAAGCAGAATTGATATTGTAACAAAATATTCGTATTTTGCCATCTTGTTACATAAAAAGGCAACATTACAGAGTTTATTAAAAACTTATCTAACATATGGGTCTGGAACTATTAGTCCTACTATCACATCCAGCAACACAAAATTAATCTCCCAATTTTATACAGAGAATTGTTAACGGAGAAAAAAATATTTAAAAATGTAATAATCTGTTTCTAAGCTGTGTACAACATACACTGAATTTAAGATAATCATCACCTCATTCCAGACTGAGGTTAGTACTTGGAATTTAATCACTGTTTGCATGAATAACATAAGTTTTATTAACTATTTCTGCATCTGTTTCACCTCTGATGAAAAAACATTAAAAATCCTGGTCAACCAGGAAGTCTTGAACTTAACTGGGAAGACACACAGTCTGACTCAACATCAACTAACACTGATACTGAGTGAACATGGTCTGCCTCAGTCTTTATTCTTACCAAGATGAGTAGGACAGAGGTAAAATCACCAATGAAAAGTCTGCAAAAGCTTGACTTTGATCAAATCAAAGAAAAAGAAAAATCCCAAGTATTAACAATCTCAGCACTATGAAAAGGCAGTGACATTTGGAGTTGGCATAAAAATCACAAACAAAAAAATTATTATCTCAGGTTTTTTTTCATATATCCCTCCTGCAATTTGTAGGCACATGTCTAATCTAATCTATTGAATTCGTAGAGCGCAAACCTACCCAAAGGCTTACCAGCACTTAGAAGAACCTGCACTCACCCTATGGAACAATGTTACTATAAAATAAACATTATGTAGCCTATGTCTCATTCATGAAAAGAATTACAGTATATATCCTGTTTACATGCCCTAAATTACTCTATGCTCAGAAAAAATATGTGAGATCAATTTTCAGATGTTATGGTACTAAAATAAAGGCTGATGGAACTGCACTGTTATTCGAATGCCAGAATGGAAAACCAGTTCGCAGACCGGGGAGGACAGGAAGGTCAATGAGAAATCTGCAGTTCAATAGAATCTCTATCGGAAAAAGTGCAACCAAAGGCTAAGTAACTTGTTCTTTTGATAGAGAGTTCAAACCACAGATTCTTAACCTTAGAATACATATCCAAGAAATACCTCCCAGGAGATGGGTCTGTGAAGTGTCTCAAGCCAAAAAAGTCCTGGAGGACCAAACAGACAATATGCCCATCTAAACAGATCGGATTGACCAAACAGTAGTGCTTTGTGGACAAGTGGAGTGATGCCCACGTAGTGGTTTGGTAGATATCCAGGACAGGTACCCTGCCTTCCAACACAGTAGTAGCAGCGTTGGCCCAGGTGGAATGGGCCCATGAACCCTCAGGAAGCTGCTTCTTAGGTAATGCATACCAGATTTGAATGCAGAGTACAATATATATCAAGAGATAGTCCGCTTCTGCACAGCCTTTCTCTTTTTCGCTTGATGGAACCCAATGAAGAGCGGAGAGTCCACCTGATGGCCTTCGGTGTGACCAATGTAGAATGAAAGAGCCCTCTTCTGGTCTAGCTCTACTCTTCCTGGGAAGGATGAAGTGGGGCACAAAAGGGACGCAGAGTGATACTCTGGCCGACATGAAAGTGTGTAACAACCTTTTGTAGGAAGGTGGCACGCATTTTAAGGACCAGTTTGCCAGGGGAAAAAACTGGTGTTAGGAGAGTGGACTGAAAGACTGAAGCTCATTGATCCTTCTGACCGATGTAATGGCGACTAAAAAGACCAATTTTGAGAACCAAGAGCCACAGAGGGCTGCTGTGTAGTGGTTTGAAGGGTGAACACATCAGAAATAGGAAGACCAGATTTAGGTCCCATTAGGGCATCTAGTGGGTAGGAGGAAACAAGTGCTGTTAACTTTTCAAGAATCAAGTCACAACAGGTGACTTTAACAGAGGAGTTTGGGCCGGCAAATGCAGGAAAGCTGAAATGGCTGATAAATAACCCTTAATAGTACCCAAGGCAGTGCCTTACCAGCTAGAGAAAAAAACAAAAAGGAAGACGAGATTGGTGCAGAAAGGGGGCCAACATGACGTGAGGAGCACAAGATTACAAACGTATCCCAAAGCAGGCACATACAATTTTAGTGGAGGGATGAACATCCAAAACCTCGGGAGGAAGATTGAGAAATCTCAAACTCTCAACTACCATGGACCAATCTTCATGTATGGAGCTAGAGCGCGCGCAGGTTCTAGTGCTGGGCCCTGCTGTGACAGGAGGTCCTCTTGAAGGAGCAGTCTTTTCAGTGGACCGATGCTCATGCTCAGCAGTTCAGGATACCATACTCTCCATGCCCAACGTGGAGTCACTAGGATAACTTGGGACCAGTCACTCCTGATCTTCATGAGAACTCGGGGCAGGAGTAGTAACGGTGGAAAGGCGTACAGGAGTCCAGAGTTCCATTTTAAATGGAATAAGTGAGAACCACTTTGGAAAATCCAATGTGCAGAAGTGCTGACTATGCCTTCGCTGCAGTGGAGAACAGATTGATTCAAGGTTCTCCCTATTCTTGGAAAAGATCTCGCACTACCTCCAGGTGGTGTAGTTCCATTTGTGATCCGCAAGGCATTGACTGCTGAATTTCTCTGTCCTGGCTTTCAAAGAGCCAGCTAGGTGCAGTAGCACCACGAAAATGTCCTGGTGCTCCAGCCAAGTCCACAGGTACATGGCCTTCTGGCACAGGGTACAAGATCCCACCCACCGTTTGCTGCAATACCACATGGCGTGAACCTGTCTATGAACACCTGAACCAGCCTCCCTTTGATTGATGGAAAGAAGGCTTTCAGTGCCAAGGAGATTGCTCCAGACGACTAATATGAAGCGGAGATTCCGCAGAGACTAGTGTCCTCTGTTCTCCACTTCTCGCAGGTGACCGCCCCAACCTAGAAATGACGCATCAGACACCACTGTCAGCTCTGGGTGGGTAAGAGAGAGGAGTGAGCCGTGGACGCAATTGTGGTTCATTAGCCGCCTATGCAGAACTTTTGCAGTCTCCTTCTAAATTTGGACCCAGTTAGAGAGTTCCCCCAGCTGCTATGCCCACTGTGACTTCAGATCCCCCTGCATTACCTGCATATGCCACCTGGCATGCTTTACAAGCAGGATGCCATCAGACCTAGCCACCCCTGGGTTGGTCCCACCGAACCCAGGATTGAGAGTGAAACATGGGTATCATGAATCAAATATCCTGGATTCTCCGTTTACGATGGGTAGACGCAGAATGGCTCCAATGAGAGAATGCATCTGAGGAGGAGTCCGGTGTAGCTTCAGCATTTTGATAGTGGACCTTATGGTGTACAAAAGGTTTGCAGTAGTCTGGAGGTGGGGCAAGCCCACCTTCAACTGTCAGTCATTGAGGAAGGGGAAGACTGGAACCCAGACCTCCGAAGATTATCTGTAACCACCGGCATCACTTTTGTGAACATCCGAGGGAATGATGAGGCTGAAGAGGAACAGAGCCAACTGGAAAGACTTGTGACCCACTGTGAATCCTAGGTAACCCCTGTGGACTCGCAAGAGGGGGATGTGAAAATAAGTGGCCAGCAAATTCAACACCACCTTCCGGTCTCCAGGGCACACAATACCTGATCCAGGGTGAGCATTTAGAATGTATCTTTCAGTAGAAAGGTCTTGAGAGGACACAAGTCTAGGATAGGGTGAAACCCTCTATCCTTTTTCCACCCCCCTCAGTCATACCAGTGCTGGGACAGCAAACCACAAACAAATGGTAAATCAGACATGTAGATAATATAAGGGCAAGGAGTACTGTTCTTTCATTAGTACAAAGAACCTGTCCCGATTTCAGTGACATCAGGACAGCATGTGAAATAAACAATGTTATTTAGGGGAGAGTTTAGGGCCATGCCTGGGTAGGGATGGCCTTCAGTAATCCAGATAAAATATCTGCCTCTGATAACTCCTAGAATGCAGCTATGCTATGCCGCAATCTGGAATTACGAGGATAATGCAACCGGTTTAGAATGTAATAGGCACTGGAAATACATCATACTGACAGTAGTCACGTTTATACATTTTATATGTAAACGCAAAGGAAAGCTTTGATTACGTGTTCTGCATATTTAAATGGTGTTCTGCATATTTGAATTATTTTGAGAACGATAAGCTCAAATCCCTAACTACCTGAATAAAAACCTCCTTATTGTAAATGGATGATGTGCTGGGCTGGAAGCAGAGAAAACCATCCGAGTAATAAACCAAGCACGGTCAAAATTATTTTTTAAATCAGCGAATGTTTCCAATTATTCAATATTCGTTGAATATGAGAGCGGAAAACTAATTTAAAAATAAAGCAAGACAAAATAGTGGTGTAAGTCCATATTTTTTTTATTCATTTCATGAAAACCTATTACAGAATAGCTGTTGGCAATTCAATTGTACAACAGAGTCGATTTTAAATTAATCAGCACACAGTGCTCAATAATAATTTAAAAATGCTTTATTCTGTAAATTCGGAGAATTTACATGCCGCACAATTTTGCAGAAAAGCCAACAGCTGGTGGATGTTATTGTACATGTCAAATCAGAATATTGTGAAGCTTATAACAGCTACAGAAAAGCTTTTCCGAGCCAAGAATTTAAAAGATTATGAAACCATGGAGTGTTAATCACTGCCACAGAGGTCAAAGTTTTAATTCTGTGCAAATCTCAAGCAAGTCCAAGAGCTGTGTACTGTTTTGTGTTTCCAAATATGTGAAAATGGTCAGGGCCTTTTTACTAACTGCACTTTATAGTACGGTTTACAGTACTAAAATAGTACTACTCCCATACTACAAAATGGTAGTCACAAACCTACAAAAGTGTAGACACCTCTGCCTCTCCTATCTATTCTACGCAGAGATCCTGGTCCCACACATAGTTTTGGTAGTAAATGTGGGTAGCACCTTGAAGGATGGCTCGAAAATAGGGAATGCCTACTACTGAATGCTATGTGAGATTAGGGCGTGCTTAGGGAGGGGCATGCAAATACACACTCACAAAAGAGTAAGCCCAATGCAATTTACAAACTACACATCAAAAGTTACTACAGTGAAAAAGGATACAAAACAATTTAAGTGTACTTTAGCCCGGCCTTAGAGTAGGTCAAGCACCACATATGGCTACTCACAGTTACTGCAACACAGTCCCATAGACTATAATGGAAGCAGGGATATAATATTATATATATAAAAAAGATGAAATATATGATTTATGATAGATGTACAATATGAAATATGAAAATATGTGATATAGGATATATTAGAAGATATAGGATATGAAATATATGGTCAGATGTATATGAGATGATAAATGACATGAGATATATATGTGAAAAGAGACATAAGACATTTGGTGGGATATATGATTTGTCACTGTTTGTGATAGCCCCTGAACCCTGTAGTTTTGGGGGATGGAGGCGTCTCTTATCCCTTGAACACCGTTGAAGAATTTTTCTAAGAAGCTGGCCAAAATACAAGAAGAAGCTATGGATCAATGTCTGAGGGAGAGATAAAAACAGAAAAGACCTGAGCACACAGGGTTGACGCTTATATGCGGAGCTGCTCAATGTCGTTGGCAAGGAGCTGCATGATGCCTCTTGGCAGTGTGCAGGAGAAAGTCTCTAAAAGTTTCCTGACACAATTTGACTCCTGGTAAATATCACAAGTTGAGGAATCTATGGTTAGAGCTATCCATCAGAAACAAAGAACAATAAAAATGATTGGTAAATAAGATAAATATTGACTAGGTGTGCTGCTAGCATGTTAGAAATGAGATGTTATAGCCACTTAAGTTACTTTCTCACATTATTCATTGACCCCTTCTTTCTGAGAGGATACTGCAGATACTGCTCGTTCCAACTGCATGAGGAGGTATACTTTGAGTGGTAGAGGAAGAGCCTGGGTCGGAGATAGGTGAAGCAGATCCAAGTACTAAGTGTTGAAGCCAATCTGCCCCCAGGCAATCTCACAATGAATATTACCTATTCTTGGTCCTGATTTTGCTACCTGAGAAGACGAGGGAACAGAGGAAAATAAGGAAATGCATTCAGGAGAAGGAAATCCTACTGAATGCAATTCTCAGGGTTCTCTTCAACTGAAACTGCATGGAGCAGAACCGCAGCCACTACCTTTTCTATTAAGTATCAAGGAGATCCACTCCCAACCTGACTCAGAGGTTACTACTGATTGACCACTTTCAGGTGAAGACTGCACTCTTGGACTGTTAAGTTGGTGCCTACTGAGGTAATCTGCACATTCAGGGAACCTGCCAGATGGATCACCCCCGCCAAATGTCATGAATCGGTCCAAAGCCTCAGTGCCTCAAGAGACAAAGCATGAACCCACACCACCCTGCCTGTTGGTGGCCCAATCGCAATTGTGCCGTCCCATAACCCCTGAACTGACCAACCTCTGTTGGATGGCAAGCACACCTTAAAGCACAAGTTACTACTTGTGTAACGATATATCTGTAAGAGACATTAGTTAGTGATATATTTCTTACCTTAGAATATCCTCAGGCGTCAGACTGTATCCGGAATTTTTTTGCGTAGCAGTACCCAAGCGCGTCGGTAGGCGTCGTCCGCGGCTCCGCGTCAGTCATCGGCGTCATGGGCGCCGTGATGACGTCGTCGGAGAACTTAGACGGCGCCTCCGCGTGCTGACGTCAGTTCTTATACACCGTTTTTCCGCGCCAGAAACGCAGAGCCATGATAAAAACCAACACTGGTGCTATGAAACTAGGGCCCTGAAAGGGGATGGCCTTAACCCTAGGTATCGGTTCGCAGAACGGGGAGGATGGGTGGGTCAGTAAGGAATCTATCACTAACTAATGTCTCTTACAGATATATTGTTACACAAGTAGTAACTTGTGCATCTGAAAGAGACACGTTGGTGATAGATCCCTTACCTTAGAATAGATACCCCAGCAATACCAACCCCAGTGGTGGGTCTGCAAACCAATAATTACACCAGAAAGTCCTGGTGGACGGAACGGCCAAAGAAGCCATCCCTCCTGGCTTGGCTGTCCAGGCAGTAGTGTCTCGCGAATGTGTGCAGCGAGGCCCACGTAGCTGCCTGACAAATGTCCTGCAAGGGGACTCCCCGGCCCAGGGCAGTAGTAGTTGCCGTGGCCCGAGTGGAATGGGCCCTCAGCCCAACAGGAGGTTCCTTTTTAGCCAAGGAGTAGCAAGCCTGGATGCACAACACGATCCACCGAGAGATGGTCACTTTGTGCACCCCCTTCCCTTCTTAGTGCTCAAGTAACCAACAAAGAGTTGGTCATCCACCCGGAAATGGCGTGTGCGATCCAGATAGAATGAGAGCGCACGTTTTGGGTCCTGACGGTGGAGCCTCTCTTCCTCTTTCGAGGAATGCGGAGGCAGAAAGAAGGTGGGCAAGGTAAAGGACTGCCCGATGTGGAAGGCTGTGACTACCTTGGGCAGGAAAGAGGGTCTTGTCCGCAACACAACCTTGTCCGGATGGACAGAAAGGAATGGTGGTTTTGAAGAAAGAGCCTGGAGCTCACTTACCCTCCTGGCAGAGGTGATGGCAACCAGGAAAGCAGTCTTAAGGGTAAGAAGACGGAGAGGACAGTTGTGAAGTGGCTCGAAGGGAGCGCTCATCAGATAAGTGAGTACAAGGTTCAAGTCCCACTGGGGCATCACGAATGGAACAGGAGGAAACGTGTGTGATGCCCTTCAAAAACCTATTTACAATTGGGGACTTGAACAAAGATGGCTGATCAGGTAGCCCCAAGAAGTCTGAAAGAGCAGAAAGGTAGCCCTTCATAGTGCCCAGAGCAGAGCCCTGCTGGGCAAGAGAAAGAAGGAAGAGGAGAACCTCAGAAAGAGGGGCAGAGAGAGGATCCACAGCCTTTGCTGTGCACCATGCCACAAATCTGTTCCACCTGCAGGCGTATCACAACTTTGTGGAGGGACGCCTGGCGGCCAGAAGGACATTAGAGACTTCAGGAGGCAAGTCAAATGGCCTCAACTGTCGCCACTCAATCTCCAAGCTTGTAGGTGGAGACTGGACAGGTTCGGGTGGAGGACCGTCCCCTGCTGCTGCGACAGAAGGTCCTCCTGAAGAGGCAGACGAATCGGTGGATCGACAGACATGCTGAGTAGCTCTGGATACCAATATCTTCGTGCCCAGTCCGGAGCCACAAGGATAACCTGGGCCCGGTCACGCCTGATCTTCAGCACTCTGGGCAGAAGTGGTATAGGCGGAAAGGAGCGAGTGCCGCCTTGGAAATTCCAACGCGCAGAACTGATGACATTGCCCGTTCTCTTCTGTGGCAAATAGATCTAACCAAGGCTCTCCCCACTGCTGAAAGAGACCTTGCGCCACGTCCGAGTTCAGACGCCATTCATGATCTATCATGCACTGACGGCTGAGTTCGTCCGCCCTGGCGTTCAGAGAACCTGCCAGGTGTTGAACCACCAGGGTCACACCGTGATGTTCCAGCCACTGCCAGAGACGCAGAGTCTCCTGGAATAGGGTCCACGACCCCACCCCGCCCTGTTTGTTGCAGTACCACATGGCGGTGGTGTTGTCCGTGAACACCTGCACTACACTCCCCCCTGTAGGAGGGGAGGAATGCCATCAGTGCAAGCCGGATCACCTGCAGCTCCAGAAGGTTGATGTGGAGCTGGGACTCCACCAGAGACGAGTGGCTTCTGATCTCCGCCTCTCCCATGTGGCCCCCCCAGCCCTGGAGGGACGCGTCCGTCACAACTACGTGCTCCGGTTGGGGTAGGGAGAGGCATCTGCCACTGACCCAATCGCGGTCCGTGAGCCACCACTGCAACTGTCTTGCAGCGCCCTCCGACATCAAGACATGGTCGGACAAGTTGCCCTGATGCTGGGCCCACTGAAACTTCAGGTCCCACTGCAGAGCCCGCATCCACCACCGGGCGTGATGCACCAGAAGGATGCAGGAGGCCATCAGCCCCAGAAGCCGCAGTGTCAACCTGACCAAGACTCGGGATAAAGGCTGCAAGATCAGAATCAGAGCCTGAATATCTCGAACCCGCTGTTCAGGAGGAGAAACCCGAAACTGCGCCAAGTCTAGAACCGCTCCGATGAAGAGGAGCTTCTGAGAGGGACACAGGTGTGACTTCGGCACATTGATGGAGAACCCCAGCGGGTGCAGGAGGTCGCCCGTAGTCGGGAGGTGGCTGACGACTGTCTGGGGCGAGCCCGCCTTCAACAACCAGTCGTCGAGGTAGGGGAAGACTGAAACCCCTAACCTGCGCAGATGAGCTGCGACCACCGCCATCACTTTCGTGAACACCCGTGGGGCACTGGTAAGGCCGAAGGGGAGCATGGTAAACTGAAAGTATCATGGGCTACCGTGAACCGCAGGTAACGCCGGTCGGCTGGCAGGACGGGGATGTGAAAATAAGCGTCCTGCAAGTCCAACGCTACCATCCAGTCTCCAGGGTCTAGGGCAGCTAAGACCTGAGCAAATGTCAGCATCTTGAACTTCTCCTTCCGGAGGAAGCCATTGACGTTCCGTATGTCCAAGATAGGGCGTAGGCCCCCTTTGCCCTTCTTCGGTACCAGAAAGTAGTGGGAGTAACAACCACACCCTACTTCCGGCCCAGGAACGCGCTCGATGGCCCCCTTGGCCAAGAGTGCCGTAACGTCCTCTTGTAGAAGTGTCAAGTGATCCCCCGACATGCGGTGGTACTGCGGTTGCATGGCTGGAGGGGACGCCTCGAAGGGGAGGGAGTAGCCCCTTCGGACGATTTGCAGCACCCACCTGTCCGAAGTGACAGTGCGCCAGTGGTGGTGGTGATGGCTAACCCTGCCCCCCACTGGCGTCACATGGCCCTGAAAGCCCGGACTAGGAGGGTTTTGAGGCGGATGCTGCAGGGGTAGGTGTGGACTGGCCTCGCCGTCGTCCCCGACCGATGCCACGGCGGATTCCACGGCCACCACCGTGCTGGATGTTAGACTGCAGCGCGTGGCAGGCAGCGCCTGTGGGGGTGCCCCTTCCTTGGCCACGAAAGGAGTGAAAGGCACCCGTTTGCTTAAAGCGCTCAAGCGCATGGTCTGCCTTGTCGCCAAAGAGGCGACGGCCATCGAACGGCATGTCCATAAGTGTGTTTTGGACATCGCCCGAGAAATTGGCGGACCTCAACCAGGCGTGACAACGAATCGCCACCGTCGTTGCCATCGCTCTGCCTAGAGAGTCGGTAGTGTCCAGCCCACACCGGATGGAATACCGTGCCGCATCTCGGCCCTCCACAAGGGCCTGGCTGAGTTCAGCCTGTACCTCCAACGGGCATTCTGGCAGCACAGCCGCGACCGTGTCCTACAGAGAGTGGGTGTAGCGGCCCAAGAGGCACGCGGTATTGACTGACCACAATCCCAAACTCAGGGAGGAGAATACCTTTTTCCCATAATTCTCATACCTCTTGGATTCCCGGTCGGGGGGGAGCCGACGGGAATGCGGTCTGGGAATTGGAGGCCTGGATAACCAGGCTCTCAGGGGTGGGATGGGTAGACCGAAAGCAAGGGTCAACCGGAGCCGGGCGGTGGCGTCTGGCCACGTTCCTATCCACAGGCTGCCCTGTGGCGGGCCTGGACCAAGTGCCCAAAAGAACGTCTGACAAGGCCTCATTAAACGGCAGACGAGGCTCGGTCAGGCTTGACTGCGGTTTAAGGACCTCAGTGAGGAGGTTAGTCCTCACTGCCGCGACGGGGAGCTCAAGGCCAAGGCCTTGGCCGCCCTCATCAGCACCACCTATAGGCAGCCCCCTCCTCCATAGCCACGCTAGGAGGGGAGACAAAACCAGTGTCGGGCGAAGTGTCCAGACCACTGGCCTCCCCAAGCTCTCCTGTCCAGTCCGCAGAAGACTCACACTCACGTGCCAGAGGGTCCTCAGACCCCTCCCAGTCGTCCTCATCACCCACCGCCTGGTACTCAGGCTCAAAAGATGGGGTCGGGTCATAAAAATAAAATTCTCCCATCTGCGTCGAGAGCGGCGCCGCTCCGGCGCTGGACTCGAATCGAGGGCAGGACCAGGGACAACGTGATCCTGGGACGGCGCCGGGGGTGACACCCTTGGGGCCGACGCAGACTAGGTCGTGAGGTCGACCGGCGGCGACCAGGATCCGGAACCGGACCCAAAGGGGCCCTGCTGCGTCGGGACCGAAGTCTCCTTCAGCGCCGGGGCCGAAGCACCCGATGGCGCCGGGGCCGAAGCGCCCAGCCCGTGTGGGGACCCAGTCGGGCCGCTTGGCCCGAAGGTGCCGCGGAAACTGACGTAGGAGCGAGCGACCTCATGGCCATGAGCAAGTCTGCAATCTCCCCCGGCTTCGCGTCTTGCCCAGGGACCGGCGGGTGTGGAGCAGGCCGCGACACCTGTGGCTCCAGCGGAGTCACAGGGGTCGCCCGAACCCCCGGCCACGTTGCGCGAGCGTCGGGGGGAGACAGAAGAGCGATGATGCCTCTTCGACTTCTTGTGCCTCTTACCTGAGGACTTCGAGCCTGAAGAACGATGACTACTCCCGGAACTGTGGTGGCTCCGGCCCGGGACCGGTCCCTCGACCTCCTTGCGGACTGGGACCTCGAGCGGCGTGGGGCGGACTGCCGAAGCTCGAGTCGCTTACGGGACCGCTCCCGTCTAGCCTTAGACGTCAGGGCCCGGCAGTCGGAGCAGGACTTGTCATCGTGGTCCAGGCCTAAACAGTGCAGGCACCGGCGATGGGGGTCGGTAACCGACATCAGTCAGTTGCAGTCGGCGCAGGGCTTAAACCCGGGCACCCCTACCGGCACCGTCAGAGTCAAAAAGACTTCGAAAAAGGATCAAAAAGGATCTCAAAAGGTTAGTCAAAAAGTTACTAGGGTACAACTTTTTCCAGATCTGCGCTAGGTGGCGCGGAAAAAAGAAGAACGGACGTCAGCACACGGAGGCGGCGTCTAAGTAGTCCGACGACGTCATCACGGTGCCCACGACGGACGCAGAGCCGCGGACGACACCTACCGACCCGCATAGGTACTGCTACGCAAAAAATTTCCGGATCCAGTCTGACACCTGGGGATATTCTAAGGTAAGGAATCTATCACTAACGTGTCTCTTTCAGATAGTTAGATATACGACAGATAGTTTGCGCAGGATGTGAACCCCAGACACCTCCGGTCTCCAGCACACCGAGATGGCCGCATACGCCAAGGGAAGATGCAGCTGTCACCACCATGGCCACTGCCAGAGGAGGACAAGAGAGTCTCCTGCAATGTGTGTGCCAATATCAGCAATAACAATAAGTCACAGGGTACCTCCTGGGAAGTTCAAAACTTGTCCGAGGCATTTTCACTGCAGCATTTGAAAGCTCCATGGAGAGTGAAGCCGGAGCAAGAACCAGGAGGTGAACTGCCCCCAGAAGATGCAAGAAAGTCAGAGCCTGAGTAAGAGCTATCTACCAAAATATCAGGATTACAGTCCGTATGCCCTAAACCTGTTGGAGCAGTGGGAAGGCTTTGATGAACAAGGTGCCTAGCTCTAATCCAATAAAGAGTATTAGCTGGAAAGGTGGACACAAAAACCCAAAACACAAAAACCCAAGTAGAACACCAGGGACGCCACCTTCAACAGTCAACTATCTAGGTACAGGATTGCAAAGACCTCCAGCCTATGGAGATTCATCTTCCTGAATACTCGAGGCACTGGAGTGAGCTCAAATAGCAGGATCCATAACAAACAACAGATATGCCCGGGAAATATCACAAGTTGAAGAATCTGTGGTTAGATGTATCCATTAGAAACTAAAGAACTATAAATGTGATCGATAAAGAATCGGAATATTGATGGGGTGTGCTGCCTGGATGTTAGAAATTTGATACTATAGCCACTTATAAGCAGCTACTATACGACTGCCAAATCAATATGTGAAAGTAGGGCTCCTGCAAATCAAGAGACGAATATAGGTTACAATTAAGCAAAGCACTACAATGCATGACTATCATGCAAGCACAACTACACTGACTGACAAAATATTCTCATCTGAGATATATATATATATATATATGTATATATATATATATATATATATATATATATCCAACAGCTTTCCAAATAGACTTCCCCACAATTTGAGGATAAGGAAAAGCAGCACAGCCAGGCACCAATGAGCTTCTAAGTCTTTATTTTTTTAATATATACACACATATATATATATATATACACACATACATATATACATACATACATACATATATACACATACATATACATATACATACATACATATACACACATACATATATACATACACATATACATACACATACACATATACATACATACATACATATATATATACATAGGCCTCTGTGCAGGCCGAAACGTTATGCTGACGAAGGTGCAATAAATAAGAATCTCACCTGATCTTGGGTCTCGTGTTCTGTGCTGCAGCGGCTTCCAGAATTTTGGGTGTCCTCTGGTGTTGAACTAAGATATACATACATACACACATATATATATATATATATATTCACTGAAAAAACCATAGGTTATACACCATATATAGTTAGGAATTAGCATTTAAAAACCTTATTTTACTCACACAAAACCATTGAAATTCCATATATAGTTAGTTGCACTAACTATATATCGCGCACCCGCAATCCACTGCTGATGATGTCACATATTACATCATTCATGACATGGTCAGTGACATCACTGATGACATCACTGATGACATCTCAAATGACATCACTGATGACTCCACTGATGACATCTCATTTGACATCAATGACCACATCACTGATGATATCATTCATGTGACAATACAATGCATCTCCTCACATTTTAATATAACCTCTGTTTCACCCAGTGTTAAATACAGAGTATAATTTTTGAAACCATTGACACACCAATACTAGTTACTACATATGTACTCACTGATTCCTACGTCTACACACACATTCACTCATTCACCCATACAATCATTCATACATACAATCACTCATCTTTACAACACTATCATATGCACTCATACACCTATACAGACACTCACACTCTGCCACTCATCCATGGAGTTACTCACACACCTAGTCAGTCCTGTAAAGAATCAATCACACTTCCATTTTCTTGTCTATACAGTTAAACATAGAGCACCTTACATTTTCAAACATATACTAACACATACTTACCTTGTTATACAATCATTGATATAAGTACACATTGATCTGCACAGTCACACACCTCCCAGCCAGCCACACACACACGCTCAGTCTCCCATACAAATACTTGGACAATCAATCAATAACCCATATAGTTACTCATATAGCTACTGATCAACACATGCAGCAGTTTACAGAACAACAGACATAATGATGCACAAATTAAGACAGTTTAGTCACTAACCCATGCACTCAGTGAGATACATTTAATCACTCACTCATACAGTCAGTCATGCACCTACTAAATCCTTCGTCCAGACACTTATACATCCACTCATTCTTCAATATGTAAGACATATTTAAACTTTACAGAAACATAAAATCACTGGATGTTGTTATCAGTGATGTCATCAGTGATGTCATTTGAGATGTCATCAGTGATGTCATCAGTGATGTCACTGACCATGTCATGAATGATGTAATATGTGACATCATCAGCAGTGGATTGCGGGTGCGCGATATATAGTTAGTGCAACTAACTATATATGGAATTTCAATGGTTTTGTGTGAGTAAAATAAGGTTTTTTAAATGCTAATTCCTAACTATATATGGTGTATAACCTATGGTTTTTTCAGTGAATTTTCAAGGTTTTGTAAATGCTAATTCCTAACTATATATGGTTTATAACCTATGGTTTTTTCAGTGAATTTCAATGGTTTTTTAATAGCAAATATCTATAGCTGTAAAATGTATTCTTATTTAAATCCCAAAATATATTTTATATGTTTATTAATATTTTTTTTTTAATATTTTTTTTGTTTCGCTCCCGGTCCGTGGACCGGGAAGCTTCCCGTTAGCTCAATTTGATGCCGCGACCCGGTCCGCGAACCGGTAAAAAATCAACATAGTGACGGTATCGCGTTGCCGCGTAATGCGTCTTATGACGTACTGCGTTAGCGCACCCGGAAGTGCCCCGGGGTGCGGACCGAGGCGCGAAACGCAGCTCCCCGGAAGCGATCCGCGTCGCGAAAACGCGACGTATCGCGTTGCCGCGTAATGTGTCTTGTGACGTACCGCGTTAGGGCACCCGGAAGTGTCCCGGGGCGCGGACCGGGGCGCGAAGCTTAGCGACCCGGAAGCTAACCGGGGCGCGTTCCGCAGCGCGTAACATGAGCGTGAGAGGTCATGTGACTTGTTAATAAAACTTTTCATTGGTTCATTTCACTTTTGGTTTCATAATGATGTAAGGCTAGGTCAGGTGACCTAAAAATAACACTTTTCATTGGTTGAGAAGTATTGTTTTTCCCAAATGATGAAAACCCCTCCTTCTTTCCTCACTCTGACTTTCATCATTGTGAGAGGAAGACCTATATTGCGTGTTGGAAAATGGCTTCATTGGTAGCTTCAGCTGGTGGACCCCCACCACCACCTCCACCTCCTCATGGGAAGAGAGGACCACCTCCCCAGGTCATTACCAACACTGAGGAGGAAGATGAAGAAATGGATGAGGAGGGAGAAGAACCACAGTTCTTAGAAGAGGTGCCCCGGGTTTCCAGAAAGAAAGCCAGTTTCATCTGGCAGTTTTATTCGATCCCTCGTGGCCAAAAAAAAGTCAATGCGAGGTATGTCACCTGCCGCATATGCAAAGAACAATTGTCCAGAGGGACGGACAAAAAATATAGCTATGGAAATCACACAATGCACAGGCACATGACAAGGAAGCATCCACTAAATTACAGCCGGGCGGAAATAAGGGATATGCTTGACAATCCAAGACCAACTCCTGTGGCCAGACCAACAATACCGATTTCTCTAACACCAGAAGAGGCACGGGAAACTGTGCCAAATATTCAAGAACATTTTGGGCACATGATTCACTTATGTATGCACTGTCGTGCATTATTAGCTTGTGGCAACATGAGCATCAATGCACTCAACCTGGCGTATGAACACCATGATTGCCCTAACCGCCCCCAGTAATTTTTTTTTGCTCCTGTTGAGCCCTTTTCAACGCCTGTTTTTTGTTGTTTCCCCCCCCCCAAAAAAAACCCAAAAAAATATAAAATCGTTCAAAAAATACAAAAAAAACAAAAAATAAAAAAAATAAAAAAAAAATATAAAACAACAAAAATATTTAAAAAAAAGTTCTTTTCAGAACTACCTTCCCTTTCAAAAAAAAATTCTAGAATGTTTAGCACTCTGGCAAGCTCTATTTCTTTTGGTTCGCTTCCGGGTTAGCTTCCCGGTATGCGGACCGGGAGCTAACCAAAAAAATTTAAAAAAAAAAAAAGTGTAAGTATAAGGAAAGTAAACAGAGAGTGATGTTAAAAGAAAGACAGCTATAGGGAGTAAAGAAGAGATACTGTTTAATAGATCTATTTACCGAAGAAAAGACAGAAGAGGGTATAATTGTGAAAAACAAAATAGATAACGAAGTGAAAGAAAAAAAAAAGAGAGTATAACATTAACAAAGAAGAGTTTCTTGGAGAATGTGAGTGAATGTTCAAAATAAGATTAAAACATGAGGAATAACAGAGAGAAAAAATAGAAAACAGAAAACAAAAAATAACAGAAAAAGATTAATTGAAACAGCAAAGAAATGTAAGTAACATAGAGCCATATCATCAACATAGGCAATAAAAGTTTTGCAGCTTTTATTGGCAGAAATGTGTCGCTAAAGCTGCTTTTGTGGCAGAAAACTGCCGCTAAAACCACTTTTGCACCAGTTTTCTGCCAATAAAAAGAGCAATAATTTTATTGGCTGTGTTCATAATATTCCCCTTAGTGTGCTTCAACTACACAGAGAAAGCATTATGAACAAGTAGTGATAGAGTGATCAGTCAAAGACACTAAGAGTAATAGAGACGGAGTGAGTGAACAAGAGTGAGGAACTATGAGAAGAGAGGGACTGAGAAAAAGAGTGGAAGGAGTTGAGTAAGTAGGTAATAGAGAAAGGAATGATGGAAGTAGCAAAGGCAGGAAACTGAGGGTTAAAGAAATGAAGCAGTGGAACTAATAGTAGTTAAATGTGATAGAAATGTAACGAAAAGAGTACAAAATATTTACCTTATAATTGTCGTTAAATTACTCACTTTTTGTTTTTATACTTTCAATCTGTGAAAGAGAGAACAAACATTTGAAAAATATTAAAACATGTATTTAAAAATTAGAAAAGACAAGGGAAAAGATTGAAGGACAAACAGTTTTTCAACAACTTTGACACTTACAGAAGCTTCTGCTTCTCCAGGCCCCCTACACAGTCCTAAAGATATACATTTTAAACTAACAGTATCTTGATGCAGATGAAGTGAGGCCTATCTTAAAACATGGTGCATCTTTTGCATTGCTGTTGTTTCAGAAAAGTGTTGCAAGACACTAAAATTTTAAATAATTGCTTCAGGATGCCAATAAGATGTCTACTATCCAGAGGTTTGTTTGAGGTGAGGCCTACTCAGGGTTGCAGATGAGATTTACACTTGTTGAAGAGTACAGAGGAGATAATACATGTGAAGGTCTACCAATGAAGTGAGTCATGTCCACTGCACTCTTCAACAAAGTCCAAACCTCCTATGTTTCCCTGGACAGACCTAAACTTGATCTGCACAATGTGATTCGTAATGATAGGAAACACAGGTGATGTAATTGAAATACGTGCAATTTATTTTGCTCATTTCACAATCACATCACTTGTGTTTTCTTTGCTTAGGTATCTCATTGTGCAGATGTAGTCTAGCATATGAAAGAATACGCAGAAGTACAGCACTGCATGCAACAACTTTGACACTTACAGAAGCCTCACCTTCTCCATGCCTCCTACACAGTTCTACATATACATCATAAATGCAAACAGTACAGAATTAATTATACATGTTAAATGGTTTATTTTTGCTGTTCTCAGAATGTATCAAAATTCACTAAAAACAGTGACTTGAAGGTATTCATCATATAACAGTGGGGAAAAAAAAACACAATCAAAATGATTGTGTTTAAAAAACCCATACAACATAACAAATCAGAATTCAGAACTCCTTAAAGTTAACTTACTTTCCATGACGTCCAAGGATGTCCTATGAACAGCTTACACTCTTTTGTGCTGTTATTACTTTCAGCCCGCCACTTTCTGAAAGAAAATCTCCATCGTTTTTAAAAACACGTTACATGCAATAAATGACTTCTTGCTCTCTACCACAAGTTTCCACAAGGCCAAATCTGGTCAGAGCCATTTATAACTCTTGGATTTCTTGTAAGCCAATCCCGTCATTTGGCATTTCCGCAACTTTCAGAATTAAAATGTTGAAGATCATTTTCACAATCCTGGAATAGTAATATCTTCCCCTTCTTGCTCAGTCATGTTCTACATTTCCTATGACACTGATACTGCTTACTATGAAGCAGACTTACACTACCTCTATGACTACTACAATTATTTAATTCTCTACATCACTTTTAATCACAAAGCAATGTAAAACAGTAGACAGCATTGCAGACTTACATTCCCTCTACTCCATGTTTTGATTGGCTGCTTCAATTAGCTTATAAAAAGAAACAGTTTTTCTGAACTCATTCAAAGTGCACGTATTTCTCCATGACGTCCAGTCCTATGGTTAGAAGTTATGTCTCTGAACTACACTTATCCTCAAGGCCAAATTGTGTAGGAGCCATTAGAACTTCTTGAAATTCCACAGAGCACATCCCGAGATTATTTCCCTAAAATGTTGGTTTTAAAAACACCAGGTAAGAGTTTTTAAGGTCATACGGCAATTTTTTTTTGAAAATTAAAACAGAATCATTGCAGAATGACCAGCCATTTCTAGACTTTAAATAAGCTGTGTAATGTCCTGATGTTATTGAAGGGCCGTCATGATATATAATTGCTGCAGTTACAAAAGTCCTTCCTGATATTGACAACTGCGAAGCTACAAAATTTTTAATTAAAGTTGTCAATTTTGTTCCATCAGGCCTACATCGTTGGAACATTAAAATGACATACTGGCCATATGTTCGTATAAATAATGTGGACATCATTTCAGATTTACATTGGCTACACTCCATGTTGTGATCAGCTGCTTTTACTAGCTTATTAAAGGAGACTGATTTACTGTCTGGCAAAGTTAAATATATAAATCTTTCTGAGTCTACACTAGTAGTACTTGATACCATACAGTTCTCGCAGTCATGCTGCCATTGATAAGAAAGCCCAAACAGCTGATCTACATCTACACCTTCAGCATGTAATACATCAAGCATATACATTAAAAACTCCTGACAATCTTGCTGAATATTTTGAGAGAATTGTGTTTGGCCTGAACATCTGTCTAACAGATTTCGAATTTCAGACACACTTTCTATGTTTCTTCTATCAGTGCTACATTTCTCTAACACAGAATTTAACAAACTGCAAAATCTTTGATCAGAATTGACCACAATCTCTTCTTTTACATTTTCTAGAGAAAACAAAACATTAACCACTACATTAGCATAGCAGTTGACACCAGAACTGTTTTCAAATTGAAAACCAACAACATCTTCAACAGAATCCTTTTTGTTTCTGCTTGTAATTTTAGGTTCATCGACTTTTCGTCTTTTTGCTACAACCTCCCCAGTATTGGTCACATTTCTTCGTTTCCGGCCTACCACACGTTTCTCAAACAAAGGATACTGAGGCAAATGTGGCGCATACTCTCTTCTTAACCTATTGTATTCCTTAACACAATCTAGATCAGCACAAATGTTTGTGACATCACACTCAATCAAGTACAATCCCGATAAAGTTCTAACTCGTGACAATGCCACATATGCCATACCCTCCTTGAACACAGAACTGCCAATATTCACCAATGCACTGTCTACACTTAAACCTTGCGATTTATGGATTGTCACCGCATATGCCAAGCAAACAGGAAACTGCTTACGGCGAACATATAAGTCTTTTACAAGCAAAAATCTAGCAGAGCAACGACCAATTAGCTGTACTTCCTCAATGCCATCAAATTTAATTTTTAAAAATTCAATTCCATCTCTATTTCTGTATTTTACAAAATCAACAACATTACCCATTGATCCATTTACCAGACCTCTTTCAACATGTAAATTCCTTCTTAAAATTATACGGCAGTTCAAGCACACATTCAGAGTCTTTTCAAAACCTGCAGTTTTAGATATACTCTTCTCTAATGAATCCAATTTTGTTTTCAGATTCTCAGACAAAATAATTGTTGATCCCATATGCTCTACTCTGTCAATAGCTTCCAGTTTCACAATCTCTTGCTTTTCTAAATGCAACATTTTGTTGTTGAATTTGGCACATTCTGCAAGAGTTGGCATCAAACATATTCCAGATTTCTTATCAGTAATTTTCTGAAAAATATTCTCAGGCACAACATCTTGTTCTGGATATAAATTTGACAGTAATCGTGCATGTAAAGCTTCTTTCCCATGCTCGGTCACTTTTCCAATTCTAACATCTTGTAGAATAGTCTTGTAAACTTCATCCTTCGCCTGACGCATATTTTCATGCAGTTCAGCATAATTGAAGTTTAACCATATATTGACGTTGCCAATGCTGCCTAGGCACTTCCTGGTATCTTCATGCGTGAGCATTTTGAACACAGGTTGCCCTTTCACTGGTGTCAGCTGCAGAAGATCTCCGAAAACAATGATGTGTTTGCCACCAAATAACACATCATACTCTGTTTTGAGAACTTCTTGCATTCTCAAATGCACAAAGGCGAGCATGACATTGGAAACCATGCTTACTTCGTCAATGATAAGAAGTTTCATTTTCCTCAAGATTCTTGAAACTTCAAAACAAGCATCTCCAGATAGCTTGTGATATTGTAATTTGTTGTCATGCTCCACTGGCAGCATCAGTAAACGATGTAAAGTAATCCCTTTAATGTTATGTGCTGCCAGTCCAGTTGGAGCGGTGACAACACAAGACAGCGATGACTCTGTCCTTTCCTGCAAATAGCATGAAATTGCTTTAATGAGGAAACTTTTTCCAGTTCCCGCTTCTCCACTCACGTACAGTCGGACAGGCTTCAACGACGTACATGAGCACTCTTTCTTGTCATGACTTAATCCATGATCAATTTGCATGGTAACTTCGTCATATATTTTCCTCTGCTCAACGTTGAGTTGTCTTTCCAACTCTTCTAAGTTAACCGCATCCTCCTGAGCATGTGCCATGGCTCTTTCCACTTCATTCATGGCAGTGGCAGCTTCATTTTCGATAACAGGTCCTCCTAGTGGATCCTGACTCAATGAAGCAGAACTCTGACTGTCCTGAGAACTGTCTCTGGCAATCTCGGCTGCAATCGTTGCTTCCTGCTCAATTTCCGCATTCAACATTTCTACATATTTGGGAAAAGCAGGACATTCTATGGTCTCCTTGGCGGCATTGAAAGAGTCTTCGTAACAGAGGAAATCTCCAAGCAGTTCCTCTTCTGCACGCCAAGGCTTGAAAAGTTGCAAAAGTGCTAAATAGAAAAACTCCTTTTTTTCAGGAGATTCGCCACTCAATTTTCGATGGTTTACCAAGTGGCATTTTCTTTGCTTGACCAGACATCCCTCACTTCCTATTACAGCATACACTCCTTTCTCAGTATCTTCTTTGATGTTCCTCTTGAATATGTAATTTTGAAGAACCTCATACAGACAAACATTGTCGAGGTGACTGCTTCTATTTGGATAATATGTATCCGACATGTTGGTCTTCAAAATGTCGGTACTGTTTGGCTCCTTTTCCGCCAAATACTCAATTTCCCGCACAGGTTTCAGAACTCGATTACGCGTTGCAGCAAGACCAAGACTCGCCCAAACGATACTCCTGGACTTGGCATAGAGACTTGCTGAAGACAACCGGTCAGAGCATTCGTAAGCTCCAATTTCTCGATGCGACAACATCTTCAGACTGAAACTGTACAACTTCTTGCTGAGGCTCTTTTCATGGGAAATGTCCTCCCACATATCCTTCAATTCTGTCTTCTCTTTTTTGGTGATGTAAGACGTCACATACCGAGCCACAGCCATACAGTTATCAGCCACAAACTGTATATCCATGTTAGCATTCCACATGGACAAAATCACCGGGTTGTAGTCATTGATGTACTTGGACTCTTCGTTCCTCTTCAAATTGTATGTGTTTTTAGGTGATTTCTTCATGACATTATGTCGCAGCGAAGACATCAAACTGTTTACTCTTCCTTTAGAAATCACCGGTCGTGGAAAGCCGAAACGACATTTGGTGTAGAACTTGTCCTTGTTTCGGAATTTACGACGGCAGTACTTTCCACATCGATGGCTTTGGAAATGCAGAACTTTTTCTCTTAGGCTTTTCTTCTCCTTTGCGTTTGGAACAGCACACGTAGAATACTGTTGGATGAAACTCATCACTGAGTCTTCTGGATCCGTTCCAAATTTAGGTGCATCCTTGATCCACAGCAACATATGTATATGAGGAGCACCTCTTGCTTGGTACTCCTTTCTCCAGAAGAAATCCAACACCTCTCCAAGAGGTGGATTCTTCTTATTCATGATGAAAGACATCATAGCTTCAAATCTATGATTGAAGTACCTACATACATTGACTGGATCCAAAGAGCACAGTTCTCCGGGTGTCTTGAATTCGATGTTATCTACGTTAGCATTTGCCTCTCGTAGAAATTCAAGTAAGTCTTCCCAGCCATACTCGGCACAGCTCAGAGTGAGGAACCATGTGGGAGTACCTAAGTTCCTCAGCATACATTTTAAATCACCATGACGACGGTACCAGTACTCATTAGTACCACGCTGACACGCCATGAGATTAATCAGGTGAGAATCCAAAATACTGTCTTGGACATTGACTTTATCCATAAAGTCACTTGCCGAGATGTTTTGCATGTGTATACCACTTTTCAAGATGTGGTTCACTGCATATGACAGTCCAGACAGATCGCTTTCAAACAGGAGATGAAACAAATAGGGAATGCATTGTCGAAACCTAGCATCTCCTGCATACAATCGCAAAGTCTGGTATTCAGAAGCAGGAATTTGATGAGGTCGCTCATCATATCTTCCTCCCTGACCTGTTGGAAAAAGCTGTGGGAAACACCGAGCTTCCAAACTTTCCTCCCAAACACTAATGGGACTCCCTTTGGCTTGTTTCATTTGAAACAACTCAATAGCATTCCCCATGACTTCCTTGGAATGCAAAGGATGAACACTATAATGTTCATATATTTCTTCACTAGTAGAGGGTTCTACTTTCTCAATTTGACCAGCACACAAATCGCTATCCTCTTCCTCACTTACTTCCTCTTCTGCAACATATACATTCTTATAGTATTTTTTTTTTTTTTTCAAATACAATGTTGCCTTTTTAACTTTCCTAACATCTACTAAATCTTGCCATATTTTCTTATTCTTTGTCGGAACCCCATTAACTAAGATAACCAGAGGTTCCTCTTCCACTTTTTCTACTCCAATTGTGTTAATGTTTTTCTTCAAATCTAGAGGCAAATAAACAACTCTTCCCTTTAATCCTCTCTGTAAATCTGATGGAGGCAATTTCCCTGTCTTTGGCTCCATTCTTACAATAGCCTGAAAGGGATGGATACTTTGAATCAAAATAGATTCATAAGTATTTAAATCCTTCAATTCAGAAGGAATCTCAACCAATTCCAGATTATTATGAACTGCTCTAGCAGGCATCTGGTTTTGATTTAATTTGCAACAACAATAAGTACACACACGTTGATCAAATCCCAAATCAAAACAATTTTCTACCATCAAGTATGTTGCAAAATCCTTCCATTCACTATTATTTTCCCTTTCACTTTTTGCATATAAATCCACTAACTTAGTCTGATTCTTATAATAAGTGCGTCGACAACACACACAAGTGAAATTAGGCCTCTCACTTGATTTCACCTGAAACGTCGCAATTTCCCTCTGGAAATTATCTGTACTGGAAACCTGTACACTATCTTCCACATTACCCTCTTCTTCTGGGTCAATTTCAACATTCTCCTCTTTACTTCCAAAGTAACAAAACTCAATTTCTTCACATATGTTCTTCACATCTATTTCAGAACCATGCAAAAGAGCAGCGCATAATTGTTTAAGCATAATTGCTGGACTCTTAGCATAATACAACATTCTAACTAATTTCCTCACTTTATTATGATGCACTGCTAGCATCCTGAAATGATGAAAAACACTCTGGCATACTCTCCTGGAAAGACAAGCCAGTGAATGACCATGCAAACCTGTCACTTCTCTCACTCTGCAAGGATCTAATTCTTGCAACAACTTCATTTTCCGCTTCAAACTTTTCTTATTAAATGACCGTACAAAATCACAAAGCAAATTGATGGAATCCTGTCGCACACTGCAAATACTACTACACTTCCAGGTGTACACAGGACCCTTAGCACGTCTTCCTAAAACCTCATTACCTAACACCTCTTCTGCCTCTGTTGTCACAAGTTTTTCTTTTTCAACTGGACAACCATCTTTCACTTCATAAGCACGACCACTGGTGTCAACTGCATGCACCAAATCATTATCCTGGAAATAACTCTCCTCATTAAAAAATGCCTCACAGCTTGAACTATGCATCCATTCTCCAGAAAAAACTTCACAAAAATTACTACGATTAACTATTCTCTTCCATCTACTATTTCTTTTGAAATCATAAATTGCCTTGTTTAGCTTCCTAATTCTATTGATTATCAAAATAAATAACTTACGTTTAATTTCAAATGCCTGATCAATAACTTTCTCAACTTTTTTTTTTCTCTTATAAAAAACCAGTTTCTGTTGACCTTTCTTAATATTTTTTAACAAATTGCCAATTATCCTGTTGCGGAACATTCGTTTACGAATGTCCCTAAACTGTTGTTTCCTTCTACTATCATGCACAGAGTTATCTCTTGCTCTAGCAGTAACATTTTTGATTGGCCTTTCCTTTCCATTTGATTTGCTTATCTTTTTATGGACTGAAACATTTTCTGTAGTAATATTTTTTTTACTACACATATTTCTTATGAAATATTTTGTGCTCTTACCCGGTGCTTTCTTCGTGACTTGACAAATCTTTTTGTTAGAGGACTGCTGCTTATTTTGTTTCACCTGCTGTCTTTGACGTTTTGCAGCCTTTCTCTGTCTTTCTATTGTTGGCATGGTGAAATGTTGAAATGATCTGCAGTTGAATCTGTGGTAAAATATATTAAAAAATGTTATTAACCACTATTACCAAACAGTAAATCAATAACAATGATCAAAAACTTAACACACTACTTGACATTTTAAATAGAAGATTTTTTAGTCCTTGGCAAATTTACAATACAGAAATAGCAGAAAAGAAATGACATTTATATTTATGTTACCTGTGCTATTTTATATGTGAATCTGATCTAATTTTATGAGCATATTTTAATATTTTATTGAAGACACTACACATAACCTGTTTTTGAAGGTGTCTTTATTTTTAAATTAAACGGTTTACATTTTTACTTTTTATTAATTATACATTTTAAAAATGAATGTTTATATTTCCATAGGCTCAAGCAGGTCAGCTTCCCACCCTATGTCATATAATTCGGACAAATCTGCATCCTCATCACGCTCTTCTTCATCCTCAGGATTTAAATCATCCAATGGATCAACATCCACTGATGTTTCAATTACAAGTTCAATGATGAGGTCAAAATCAACTGATTGCAGATTGTCACTCATGTTGATGTTGTCTTTATCTTTAAAGAAAGATAACAACAATGAGATGTTGCAGAGTAAGAGACAAATCTCAGAGATTATAATAGTAAAATTGTTTAACAAGAGTAATATTTTGCAGCTATTATTTAGCCATGTCCAGCAATGCTGATCAGGTGAAGACTATGTCTAATTTTTCAGTGAACAGGACTCATCTCTTCTTAACCTTGGATAAGCCTCACCGACTCTGTGTGTCCTGCACATACTTAAATGTAAAGGGGCAGATTTATGTTAAATGGCACATCCCCAGGCATGCACCAGTTAACGTGCACCGCTGCTCTGCCACCCATGGTGTGCCGTATTTACAATCAGATAGGAGAAAACTGCGTCAAAACCCTGCGCCTGCTTTAAGCAGGCATAGGTCTTGACGCAACATTGTGGAGATGGGGCACCCCTGAGCCTTGCTTGAGCTGCATCGCACTTGCGATACAACTCCAGCAATCACTACCTTTACATCACAGATACATCACGCATCTGTGCCATTTTTGCCCCATGATGCCCCGCATTGTAAATGCAGCACACCATGGGTGGCGGAACAGCGGCACAGGATGACTGACACATCCCTGGTGATGCACCAGTCATCATAAATCTATCCCTAATCTTCTTATCTTGTTACAGATGAACCGCCATATGTACCATCAAACTATTTTGCATTTCCTAAATAGCGAATTTTAAGGAATAAATAGCAATTCTTTACCATTCCTAATTTGCAATGAGCAAATTGCTAATTGCAAGTTACCCATTCATTTCCATGGGCTAGGAGCCTCATAGGAATGAAGGTTTAATTTGCGATTAGCAATTTGCTCATCACAAATTAGGAATTTTTCCAAGGGTGCAGGGGTGTCTCAAGAACACCCTGCTGCACCCCTGAAAAAGAAATTTGGGGGCATATGGCACACATACATGCCCTAAGGGCATGTGTTGGCGTCATATGGCACCTTTTGTTTTTTGGAAAAAAAGCTTTTTGAAAAGAATTCACAAATTACCACCAACTAGAAGTTGGTGGTAGTTTCCAAATCCTTAATGTCATTTTTTTACATATTTTTTGTTTGATACATTGCATTTAAGTAATCGCAAAATTTGCAAATCCTTCAGTGCAATCGCAAAATAAGGAATAGCAAATTTTGCTATTCCTTATTTTGCATCAAACTTGTTTGATATATACCATTTGTCTAATTAGCATTCGCAAAGGCCGAAATTCGCAGAATTTTGATCTTTGTGAATGCTAATTAGCTTGATACATATGGCCCCAAGTGAGGCCTGTCTTGCAACATGGTGCATCTTTTGCATCACTGCTGCATCGGTTTCATGTGGTACGTTTTTTTTACACCATGACATATCTGCCTAAAAGCATCAATTTGTAATTTTGTCGCCTCATAGCAAATCTTTTGCACCGCCGCTGCATCATAAAAGTGACGCACAGTGGCGCAAAAGAGGCATACACCTATCATAAATCTGTCCCTAGCATTTTAAATGATTAATTCATGATGACGATAAGGTGTGGCCTATCCAGAGGTTTGTTTAAGGTGAGGCCTACTCAGGATTGCAGATTAAAGTTACGCTTGATGAAGAATACAGAAGAGATAATACATGTAAAGGCCTACCAATGAAGTAAGTGATTTGCACTTTATTTCGCCAGTCATCATAAATGTATCCCTAAGCTTCTTATCTTGTTACAGATGAACCACCATATGTACCATCAAACTATTTTGCATTTCCTAAATAGCGAATTTTAAGGAATAAATAGCAATTCTTTACCATTCCTAATTTGCAATGAGCAATTTGCTAATTGCAAATTACCCATTCATTTCCATGGGCTAGGAGGCTCATAGGAATGAAGGTGCAATTTGCGATTAGCAATTAGCTCATCACAAAATAGGAATTTTTCCAAGGGTGCAGGGGTGTCTCAAGAACACCCTGCTGCACCCCCTGAAAAAGAAATTTTGGGGCATATGGCGCACATACATGCCCTAAGGGCATGTATGGGCGTCATATGGCACCTTTTGTTTTTTGGAAAAAAAGCTTTTTGAAAAGAATTCACAAATTACCACCAACTAGAAGTTGGTGGTAGTTTCCAAATCCTTAATGTCATTTTTTTACATATTTTTTGTTTGATACATTGCATTTAAGAAATCGCAAAATTTGCAAATCCTTCAGTGCAATCGCAAAATAAGGAATAGCAAATTTTGAATTAAGGACATTTTAAGTCATTTCCACATGTGCAGTGTTTTCAAATTATGATTTGAAAATCGTTTTTGGGGAAAAGTAATGGTTTGCAAATTTATGACAAGGACATAATGGTGTATGCTTCTCTATAAGGCATTTCAGTGTCTCTGATGTCATTTTTCCCATATTACATTATAAGACCTTTCCCCATGGAGCACATTCCTTGTAAATATGCTCCCACCTGTGCATGGTGAATTTAGATTTTGACTGTTTGAGTCACATAGCCATGTTAAAAGTGACCCAAAAAAATTGCAAACGCTTTAAAAAAACACATTCATGTGTCTTAAGGACATTTTAAGTCATTTCCCCATGGACAGTGTTTTGTAAGTGGCGCAAAAGAGGCATACACCTATCATAAATATGTCCCTAGCATTTTAAATGATTAATTCAGGATGACGATAAGATGTGGCCTATCCAGAGGTTTGTTTAAGGTGAGGCCTACTCAGGATTGCAGATTAAAGTTACGCTTGATGAAGAATACAGAGGACATAATACATGTAAAGCTCTACCAATGAAGTAAGTGATGTCCACTTCATTGCGCCAGTCATCATAAATCTATCCCTAAGCTTCTTATCTTGTTAGACATCAACCGCCATATGTATCATATAACTATTTTGCATTTCCAAAATAGCGAATTTTAAGGAATAAATAGCGATTCTTTACCATTCCAAATTTGCGATGAGCAAATTGCTAATTGCAAATTACCCATTCATTTCCATGCGCCAGGATGCCCATATGAAAGAAGGTGCAATTTGCAATTAGCAATTAGCTCATCGCAAATTAGGAATTTTTCCAAAGGTGTAGGGGTGTCTCAATAACACCCTGCCGCACCCCTGAAAAAGAAATTTGGGGGCATATGGCGCACATAAATTTTAACAACATTCCTTTACCTCAAAAACGATTTTCAATTCATAATTTGAAAACACTGCCCACAGGGAAATTACTTAAAATGTCCTTAAGACACATGAAAGTGTTTTTTTATTGCCTTTCCAGCATGGTTGGGTCACTTTTAACATGGCTATGTAACACAAACATTTAAAATCTAAATTTGCCATGCACAGGTTGGATCATATTTACAAGCAATTTGCGCCACAGAGAAAGGTCTTACATTAAAATGGGAAAAATAACATCAGGGACAGTCAATTGCCTTATAAAGAAGCATACACCATTATGTCCTTGTCATAAATTTAAAAACAATTCCTTTTCCCCAAAAACGATTTTCAAATCATAATTTCAAAACACTGCACATGGGAAAATTACTTAAAATGTCCTTAAGACACATAAAAGCGTTTTTTAATTGCCTTTGCAGCATGTTTGTATCACTTTTAACATGGCTATGTAACACAAACATTAAAAATCTAAATTTTCCTTGCACAGGTGGGAGCATATTTACAAGCAATTTGCGCCACATAATTCATAATTTTCTCCTTAAAGCACACTATTCTCTATCTAAATTAAAGAAATATTTTCTCACCTTAGCAAATACTTTGAGTTTGAAAACAGTCTCAGAAACACACCAATTTGTCTTCAGCAGAGCAAAAGGTATGCACTCCAGAGTCTGCAGCTATCAAAAGCACAGAAATGCTGTAATTCTTCACACATATCTCTCATGTCACCCAATCAAAACTCTTCCCTCACTTTTTTTCAAATGAAAACCCTTCCCCCCCTCTGCCATTTCATGCCTTTTCTGCATAGCAACCACCTCTTGGAAGACTTCTGGTGTTTGCAAGTTCACACAACAATGTTGCAATTGAACTCTGAACTCTCAGTGCACCTGCATATCCAGTGCATTCTTTCATTTAATGATTTTTTATTGACCATTCAAAATACATCTTTCAAATAACTCATCCGTGCACCCTAACTTTCTGTTTTCAGCAATCAAAATCCACCAATCACTGTTACTGCTTCATGAACACAGAAACTCCACAGTTTTTTTCATTTTAAACTCTCATTTTTTCAACTGCCATTTCATTGCCACACTTCATCTGACTGCAGGAGAACCTTCTCTCACCATGTTTTCTGTCTGGATTGTTGGACATAGTTATATTCACTGGGCTCAAAGGTACACTGAAAACAGGAATTTACCTAACCTCAATTTACAAGATGTGGAAATTAAGTGGTTTGGCCACAGAGGATTAAAATGTCACCAATTGATACCATTGGTGAAAACCTTTATGCATTTGCCCAAACCTGACCTGTTAATTGTGCACTGTGGAGGTAATGACTTGGGCACTTTGACTGGTGTAGGTCTGGAAATGCTTTTAAAGGACACCTTTGAGCAATTAATGGCACTTTTTCCTCAGACTGCCTTGGTATATTCAAATATATGCCAAAGACAGAAATGGAGGTGGTCAAACCAATTTTGTCCACAAATTGAGAAGTCGAGGAAGCATGTAAACAAATCTGTTTCAGCTTACATGAGAGACCATGGAATGGGCTCCCTGTACAACAATAACTTGCGTTACTACATGCAAGATATCTACAGAGGAGATGGAGTTCACTTCTCAGATGAGGGCAACAGAATTTTCACTCTGAATTTAAGAATGTGCATTGGTACCTACTTATAAGTACCTAAATGTACCATAAACCCAAAAGCTCTTCTCAGAGCTACCCTACATCTGATCACTCACAATTATTATTTTACTCTAACATTTTTCACTAATTTTCAACAAAGTACGCTCCCTGGGGCGCTACCCGGTACGCGAACCGGGAGCTAACCTCGCGAAATTTTTAAAAAAAATGTTTTTTTTTCGCACATATGGGCCTCCTCAGCCACCCTCACAAAACCTAGGGGGTCAAGATAAGTCTACCGTGCCCCCT